>NC_056688.1:46857500-47457500 GCF_018350215.1 Panthera leo | reverse complement strand
TCTAACCCTTACTGTTGCAGTGCTGATTGGTGAAATCAATTAACAGAGCTCAGCATAGCTCTTACCAAGATTTTAATCTTGTCAAGCATTAAAGTCAATGTCCACATATTTCTCTCTCTCTCCCCTGGATCATAAATGACTTAAATGCATGCACTTGGCCTCAGTTATCTTCTTATTGCCACTACAACACCATCACCACCACCACCATGAAATACACAGACTTGCGTATAAATAGATACTCAATAAATACTATATGGATTTGAATTTTTGTTAGGTCCTTGGGACCTTTGAGAGATTGTCTTAGTACCATTCTGGTTAGCAATAAGAGAGTCCAGGAGTGCCTGGGTGGCTCAGTTGGTTAAGCATCCACCTTCGGCTCAGGTCATGATCTGAGTTTGAGCCCTGCATAGGGCTCTGTGCTGATAACTTGGAGCCTGGAGCTGCTTTGGATTCTGGGTCTCCCTCTCTCTCTGCCCCTCCCCCGCTCATGCTCTGTCTCTCAAAATTAAATAAACACTAAAAAAAGAAAAAAAAAGAAAGAAAGCAAGAAATAAGAACTCCAACTTAAAGTAACTTAAGCAAAAAATAAATAAATAAATACATGAACAAAATAAGGAACACATTTTATTGAAGTTTATGGATTATTTTATGGAAGACAAAGATAGGAAGGTCTTTCAAGGGATGGAGCCAGATCCTAGAAAATCTTTAAGAGCACAAACTGTTCTCTCTCTTGATCTGTCCTCTCTGCTTTTCCACAGAGGTGTTTGCTTCATTCTTTCTCTATGCTGAAGGGCTTGTTCTTTTTCTCTATGCATATGACAAGATGATGATAAATTTGATTTTACTCTAAGGTTTAATCTCCTTTCAGTTGACCAACCCAGCCTAACTGGTCATCTCTTGGTGTCTACTGTTGCTATCAGGAAGCCTGCTTCCTGCTCTTTTGTGGATAATTTCTGTTTTCTTTCCACTTTTAAGATTTTTTAAATTTTTTTAATATTTTGTAGTTTCTTTTTTTTTTTTTTTTTAATTTTTTTTTTCAACGTTTATTTTATTTTTGGGACAGAGAGAGACAGAGCATGAACGGGGGAGGGACAGAGAGAGAGGGAGACACAGAATCGGAAACAGGCTCCAGGCTCCGAGCCATCAGCCCAGAGCCCGACGCGGGGCTCCAATTCACGGACCGTGAGATCGTGACCTGGCTGAAGTCGGACGCTTAACCGACTGCGCCACCCAGGCGCCCCGATATATTTTGTAGTTTCATTATGATGTGCTTCAGTGTGGGTTTGCTTTTATTTATTTTTTACTTGGAACTTGGTGTACTTTTAAAAAATGTTAATATTTATTTTTGATAGAGAACACATGAGTGGGGAAGGGATATATAGAGAGGGAGACATAGAATCTGAAGCAGGCTCTACACTGTCAGCACAAAGCTTGACATGGGGCTTGAACCCATGAACCATGAGATCACGATCTGGTCTGAAGTTGGACATTCAACTGACTGAGCCACCCAGGTGCCCTGATATACTTTTTAATCTAAAACTTAAATCATGTCTTTCTTCTGGAAAATTCCCATGCACTATCGCCTCCAAAATTGTCATTACTCCTCCCCTCTCTCAATTCTCTTCTTTCTACTATATTTATACTAATGCCACAGCTTCTCCATCTATCATCCATGTGTCTTAAATTATCCCTTACGTTTTTTATCTCTTAATCTCTTTACTATATTCTGAGTGACTTACATGTGTTTTTTAAATTTACTAATTACTAATTAAATTTACTAATTATTAAGATTTCCTGGTATTTAACTAACCAATAAAGGCTGTGTTTGTTTTTTTTTTTGTTTTCAATAACTGTATTTTTTTATTGCTAGCCCAAGTTGGCCTATTCTTCTTTTTATAATTTCCTACAGAGACCATAAATATCAGTATTGCATTCAATTTCACAAAACTATTACATCTAATCTGGAGCATATATGTTTATTCTTCATAAATTAAGGGGTCCTGATTATACAGTAAATGTAAAATAACTAACATGAAGCCATACCTCTACCTTTGCTACAGTGACATGGACTTGGCTAGGCCTTTCAGTCTGTGCACATTTCCAAATGTTACATAACCAGTGAAATCTGATTAAGAGGAAAGCTCTGAAGTGGTAATTCACCAGAGGGCCTTGAAGCTGATAAATGATAGGCAAGCCGTGTTATTTATAAAATAGTTACAGCCTAATTCACAAAATTTACCAGCATTTCATTTTTCTAAAAAGAAATGGGAAATTAAGAAATTATTTGAATTGATACTTGGTCAAGTGGTAGGGCTGAGAAGGGATACTAGAATGGTAGTATAGAGACCCTGGTGGGGCAGATGGATTGATAATAATCACCAATAAGATCTCTGTTGCTTGTAAACAGAGTAGCAAAAAGATTTCTGAGTTGTAATCCTAGGTATATTATAAATAAATGAAAAGTGCAAGTAATCATACATTAAGATCCACAAATACATCAAAAACTACATGAGGACTCGGCTTACAGCAACATTTCACAAAACAAGGCACACAGCATTTTAATTCCCATAGCTTGATTTCAAAAATACTCTTGTGGTCATTTCAAAAAATTCCCTTGGGGCATCTGAGTGGCTCAGTCAGTTGGACGTCCAGGTTTGGCTCAGGTCATGATCTCATGGTTCATGGGTTCAAGTCCTGCGTCGGCTCCGTGCTGACAGCTCAGAGCCTGGAGCCTGCTTCAGATTCTGTGTCTACCTGTCTATCTCAAAATTAAATAAACACTTAAAAAAATTCCCTCATTCTACCTTTGTTTTTCTGAATACCTTATACACCCAAAAGGCCACTCTCAATTGTCATATCTTTAGGAATTTATCAGGATTTATTGACTGTTGCTTCACCTTGGCTAGCTCTCACCTCATGTACTCATCCTTTAGAAGACTATTCTTATTCCCAGCCAGCATGATGTACACATTGGTACGGAAACACTTAATTTCCACATTCCATTTTTCTGGAAGGTTTTCTATACTACAAACATAATCAATGAAGAAACACATCAATAGAACATCATGTCTGGCTGGAAAAGGGGCTTCAGTTGGTCATGACCTTCCTGCTCAGCTGTGTCCCCTCAAAGCAACCCCACCTGCTTTCCATTAACTTTAATGTCAGCCATGTGGTTCTCTGGGTACTTGTCCCTGTTAAGATTATCAGCCAGCCAGTCCCTCCCTAAGTTCCGCCATGATGATCACCAGCATCTTTAAGATGGCATCCATTATTTACAGAGTGCTGTGAGGCAGGGACTGTGGCAGAGAGGTTCTATAGAGTATATTAAGCATCTCAGAAAACAGGTACTTTTAGGCAACACCTCCTGAATCAAGATACTGCTCTTTCAATCATGGATTCAGAAGCATCTGTGGATTGGTGGGTGGGAAGCACAAGCAAGCTTTTAAAATTTTAAAGACATTTATGTTTTAAAGTTTCTTTAGATCATTATTTCTATTTATCTCATATGATTGTTCATACTTGCTGCTTATTCTGATTACCTCCTACAATACTAGATTGATGTGTATATTGTAATATTTGTCTCTGAATTTATCTTTACAAAGAAATATGTTCTCAGATTCTACATTACTCAATGGTGGTATAATGGTTGTTGAAGATCCAAAATAATAGTACCAAGAGAATCTGAGAAAACACATCAGGCATGTCCTTTTATACCATCGAAGACTGGAATTACCAGACTACTTTTATGATGCCTCTCTGGATTATATGGAATCTTCTATGTTTTATATGTAAAATCCAAGTCTAGCTGTCCCATATGTGTGGGTTTTTGGCCTCAAGTATCATTCTTATAAAAACATTAAGCCCCAGTTCTTAAAGTATTTATCAGATGTAATCCCAGTTTTCCTTTCTACTCACAGTTGGGTTCTCTCTGTTTTAGCCATTCGAAGATTTCACTTTTATTTCCTTAAACTCATTGTTATTATTATTACATTTAATTTTTTTCTAGGATTTGCATGTGTTCAGAGTGAGAGTGCATAGTTCTTCTATCAGCTCAGTTTCCATCTGGACAAGATGTTTGGATTGATTATCCCTTGGTCACAATTCCAAATAACAGGGAAGTAGAGACTGATTGGCTTAGGTTCTATCCAGTTATCCTTGGATAAATTAATCATAATGATGCCACAGCATGTAGTAGAAACATGTCTGCCACCTTTGTGAGTGAGAGTGCAACTCTTATGATAAGGCTGTTGGACAGATACCACTGTAATACCTCTTATCATAGAGACCTCAAGGAAGATTTTTATTTTTATTCTTTGTTTGGATTTATTCATCTAAAAACATCAAGATGGCAAATTTGCTACTTATTATATTTTCTGAATCTGGCTTACAACATGTTTAAAAAGACATACATCTGGTCTTATATAGACTTTCAATATACTTTATAAAATGAGAGAATAAACATCTCTTGGCACAAAAGTTGGATTTTCTAATAGAGAATGGATATCCAAAGAATGAGCAACAGATTCCTATTCCTACCAGATTTTTAACAAAAATATGGAAATGACAACAAAATATTTCCCTTAATAAGTTCACTCTGGGTTTGGTTTTGGTTTTGGTTTTTTCTTTGTTTGTTTTAGTTATTAAAAGTCTCAAAACAGCCTGAGTGATTGGTGAGTGGAAGAGTTGGAGTCTTCAGATTATGAAAGGTTCTTACCAAAACATTGGCTATGGCAGGAATATAGTTTCAATTTAGCACTCCAGAGTTCATATGACTGGATATTCCCATGTTTATAAAAAGGAAACCATTCCTGGAGCTGAAAAATGAGTATTTGCCTAAGCACTTAAGTAACAGAGCAATAAACCTTTCACGCATCTAGAGATAACAAGATGTCTTGGGAAGCATGGCAGATCTGCATGCTATTCCTAAGGGGACTCCTGAATCTATGCACATTGGCAGGCTTTTTGTAAAACATCTATCATTTAAATAAATTTCAGATCTACCTCTTGAGACCTTATTCCTGAGATATCAGTATTATGTTCCCTATTTCTATCACAGGCTGTGCTTTCACTTACCATTATCCAGTGGGTTCTGTCCATTCACTTTCCTTTCTATGTGCTTGGAGGGATGTACTATTGGAAATTTAAATAAGTCAGCACTATACATCAGGTAAAGAGTATATATTCATAATAATCCTACCAATAACTCCCATTTTCAGAGTGCTTTTATTTTTTTTTTTCAAAATATGTTTGTTCCTTTGCTCATTTGATCTTCATGGTAATACTATAAGGGCTAAATTTTTTCACTAAGTCCAGAAAGCTTAGAAATCTTTCCACTATCAGTAATTTTCAATCCTGGTTGAATTGTTAGAATTATCTGGAGAGCTTTTTAAAAATACTGATAGTCTTTCTCTGACCTGACGCCAATTAACTCAGAAGTTCTAAGGGTAGCCCAGGCAACAGTACTTTTTCTCCCCCCTCCAACCTGCAAATACCTGCAGTCTTCTTTGAGATGCTGTAATTTTCTACTTCTAATACATAAATCATGGAAATTATGCTCTAGTTTGTCCACATAATCTAAAGAAATTTTGCTAATCTTTGGGGACGAAATTTGGATTGTGTAGAAGAAAGGTATTGCAAAGATGGTGACAATATCCTACTCAGAAGAAATAATAAAGATTTGATGACAGATGAAAGATAAATTGGAAATAATAATTCATGCTTTAAATAGACACCAATAAATAATAGGCTATGCAGTGTTTCTCAAATTAGGATCCTTAGACTCTTGGAGGTTTGTGAAGGTCCACAATTTCCCCATGATAACTGACTTTTAATTTGGTGTTCTCCTTTTTAATTATAATCTAAAAGTACTGATATAAATATATTCTAGTTCACTTGGATAGACACCTTTTAACTGAGTGTGGCATTAAGATTTTAAAGACTACATTGTTGTTTGTGTTTACAACCACACAGATGCAAACTGTTCCCCTTTAACTGACTAGATATAATAAGAAAAGAACAGGGGAAGACTTACTTTGTAATGATGCACTCAAGCCAAACACAGGCCAAATGACCTCAAGGACCAGCATGTGGACTAACATTTCACAGTTGTTTGAACAAGAAACAAACAATACAGAAAAGTTCCAGAAAAATTGAGCACACAATAATATGCCATGTCTAATTTAAAAGAACCATGCAGAAGCAGTTATTACCATATGGATATTGCAAGATGATGATTTAATTTCAATAAACAGCATTTGTCACACTAAATTAATGACTTTCATTTGGATTGCATTTGCTTGTAGTTTTCACTATACTTAAGTTGTAAATATGTTTTGGTTTAATAGTTGTATAGGAGCTATTAGAATATAGAACTTAAACAGTTTAATCTTATGCATATTTAAGTAATAAAAAATAATTTAGTTCAAATTTGGGAGTTCTAGAATTATTTTTCCTTTGTGAAGGGTATATTACTCCAGTTTGAGAAACAGTGCCGTCTTCTTTTGTTCAACAGTTGATTTTTGCTGTTGGCAGCCTCTGATCTTATAGAGTAGATGGATAATTAGTATATTTGGAATGTATAAATATTCTTAATTTGCTATCACATGCCAAGTGTGGAAGCTCTGCAAATAATCTTGAAACTCCAGCATTCCAATAAAAAAAAGTGATCCACCTCTATGGAATTTTAAATCCCTTCCTATCTTTTGAGATCTTAACCTGATTGATCTTCAACAATTAAAAGAGGATTTTTCATACATAAATAATTTCAAGGAATCATATGATAATCTTATTCTTAGGAAAATTTCACATATTAAAGTCATGATTGCAACTACAGCATTTTTGAGCCAGACATCCCCAAGTCCAAATTCTTAATATGCTATTTATACCTGCCCTTGGACAACCTATGTAATTTCTTAAAGAGCCTTATCTAAATATGAAGATAATATTGGTATAAACTTCAGGCAGTTGTTATGAGGATTACCAGGATGGCCTATTTAATGTCCAGAAAAGAGAATGAACTATGTTATCTTTAATTTCATTTCTGTTTATGATTTGATAGACAGTTTTCTAGGCTATAATGAAGATGTCTGCTGCTCTGTGGCTTTCTAATTGTAGTTTTACATAACTCAATCTCACAGAGTTCTTACCTGCAGACCAAATGAATTATTTACTCTCTTGTGTGGCTAAACTGATCTTAGTCTCCTGATTTCTCAAAGAAAAAGGGCATATGATTGAATTATGACCACCCTACCTTATCTGAAATCCCTAGGGTCTGCTGTGTTTGGGAATCTAGAAATGTTTGAATTCTAGGGGTACCTAGAATGGCTGGCTCAGTTGGTAGAGCATGCAACTCAGTTGGTAGAGTTTGAGCCCCAGGCTGGTCATAGAGATTACTTAAAAAAAAAAAAAAGGAAATATTTGAATTTTAGAAATGTTACAAGGTGTATATACCAGGTGTTATATATTAGCCTCCAGCAGGATCTGGGGCAGAATCAGTATTTCTGAAATGAAATATATGAATAGTCATATTAAGTAGAATACATTTTTAAAAAAAGTTATAAATAGCCTCGTATTAGTTTATGTTGGGTTTTGCAACCAAATAAGTTTTGACACCAAAGTTACACAAAACTTTTGGTTTTTAAGAGGTTTTAGATTTTGGAGCTACAGATATGTGTTTGTGGACCTCTGAATCCATCCTTGACTCTCAATGTCTAGCTTTGTGAAATCTAGTAACTTTACCTCCGAACCTCAGTTTCTACATGCTTAAAATCAAAGTCTGAATAAGATGTCCTCTAGAGTTCCTTCTAAGAGTTATAGCCATTCATTTTAAATGAAAGAAATGAAATAGACACTGTTAGTTTTTGCTACAATATAACCTAAATAATTCACTCAATGACTAGATATTCTTTGAAATTTACTATGTCAGCCATTTTCTGTGTGTTATGAATTCTGTGGTGAACAATTTTATTCTTGCTGAATTTATCTTCTGGGTGGAATGGAGACTGACAAATAACAACAGATAAGTAAACAAGAACATTTCTAATACTGATTAATGCTATAATGAAATAAAAGAGAATGGCATTATAGAGAGTGATTGATGGGACAGTTAATTTCCATTTCAGTGGTTAGGCAAAACTTCTCCATGGAAGTGACATTTGAGCTGGAATTTTAAAGATAAGAGATAGTCAGTGAAAATCTATGAAAGTCTATATGCGGAGCATTCCAGGAAGAAAAGATGTCAGATACAAAAGACCAGAGGCAGGAAATAGGCCTTTGGAACTGAAATGTAGGAGTCTAAGAGAATAGTGGCAGAAGATGAAGTGAAAGCGACAGGGATGAACAAGATTATCAAGGTTTTGCAGGACCTGGAAAGGAAGGAGTGCATGAAACCAACCTTTGTCTTATAATGCTCATATAAAATCTCTTAGTTTCTAGAGATCTATTATAAGTATCTTGAAGGAGAAAGACCTCTATTCTGTCTCAAAGAAGTGTTCAAATGAAAACAGAATGCAATGATACCAAAAAACAAACAAAAAAACAATAAAAAACAACAACAGCACCTCACACCAGTCAGAGTGGCCAAAATGAACAAATCAGGAGACTATAGATGCTGGAGAGGATGTGGAGAAATGGGAACCCTCTTGCACTGCTGGTGGGAATGCAAATTGGTGCAGCCACTCTGGAAAGCAGTGTGGAGGTTCCTCAGAAAGTTAAAAATAGACCTACCCTATGACCCAGCAATAGCACTGCTAGGAATTTATCCAAGGGATACAGGAGTACTGACGCATAGGGGCACTTATACCCCAATGTTTATAGCAGCACTCTCAACAATAGCCAAATTATGGAAAGAGCCTAAATGTCCATCAACTGATGAATGGATAAAGAAATTGTGGTTTATATACACAATGGAGTACTACATGGCAATGAGAAAGAATGAAATATGGCCCTTTGTAGCAACGTGGATGGAACTGGAAAGTGTGACGCTAAGTGAAATAAGCCATACAGAGAAAGACAGATACCATATGTTTTCACTCTTATGTGGATCCTGAGAAACTTAACAGAAACCCATGGGGGAGGGGAAGGAAATAAAAAAAGAGGTTAGAGTGGAAGAGAGAGAAAGCATAAGAGACTCGTAAAAACTGAGAACAAACTGAGGGTTGATGGGGGGTGGGAGGGAGGGGAGGGTGGGTGATGGGTATTGAGGAGGGCACCTTTTGGGATGAGCACTGGGTGTTGTATGGAAACCAATTTGACAATAAATTTCATATATTAAAAACAACAACAACAACAACAACAACAACAACAGCACAATAACCTCCAGTGAAAAATCAAATCGAGCAACAAGACATAAAATAAATTCCATTAGTTATTTATTGATTTGGAATGCCAAAGTAAGTTACTTCTGATGAAAAGACCTGATAAAGGTCTCTAGGACCTTTATACAAAAACAAACCATAAATATATTTTTTAATTTTTTAAATGTTTATTTATTTTTGAGAGAGAGAGAGAGAGCACGCAAGCAGGCCAGGGGCAGAGAAAGAGATGGACACACAGAATCCAAACCAGGCTCCAGGCTCTGAGCTGTCAGCACAGTGCCCGGTGTGGGGCTTGAACTCATGAACCATGAGATCATGACCTGAGCTGAAGTCAGGCGTTTAGCCAACTGAGCCACCCAGCACCCTCAAACCATAAATAATTTCTTTTTTCAGCAATAGTACTAGAATAATTTTCTGGTAGTACATCTTCATATATTATAGACCACTAGGTACAGGATTCAGACAAATAAGAGGAAAAGTGAGAAGCTACATAAACTGGGAAGATTCAGATTTTATTTTATTTGTTTTTTAATTTTTTTAACATTTATTTGTTTTTGAGAGAAGAGACAGAGCGGGAGCAGGATAGGGGCAGAGAGAAAGGGAGACAAAGAATGTGAAGCAGGCTCCAGGCTCTGAGCTGTCAGCACAGAGCCTGACATCAGGCTCTAACTCACAATCAGTGAGATCATGACCTGAGCTGAAGTCGTATGCTTAACTGACTGAGCCACCCAGAGGCTGCAAAATTTGGATTTTAAACATCAGAAGACATCACTCAAACAAATTTAATGTAGAAAACCTTTCTTCTGCTCTTAAGAACACAGAGCTATTAATTCCTTTTAAAAACATTTTAGTGTCTATTACTAGTATTTATTGGGTGAATATCAATTCAAATAACACAAATACTGGCAAACTCATTTTAAAAGTAAAACACATTTTTAAAAGTATTTATTTATTTATTTTGAGAGACAGAG
This sequence comes from Panthera leo, assembly GCF_018350215.1. NCBI lineage: Eukaryota > Metazoa > Chordata > Mammalia > Carnivora > Felidae > Panthera > Panthera leo. Next base: position 47,447,215 of record NC_056688.1, on the reverse strand, counting down.
AAAGAGTGTGTGCATGCATATACAGGGGGGAGGGAGAGAGGGGGAGAGAGAGAGAGAGAGAAAGAGAGAGAGAGAGAGAATCCTAAGCAGGCTCCCCATTGCCAGTGCTGAGCCCAAACTCACGAACCCTCTGCCAAGCTAGAACTCAACAGTGGCATCATGACTTAAGTCAGATGCTTGACCTACTGGGCCATCCAGGTGCCCCAAAAGTAAAACACATTTTTAAACTGTCAGAACTCAATATATGGTGGCTATCACTACTAAGTTTCCTAAGTGCAGCAGAGTTCACACAGCTTAGGAGAGAAACTGACACGTCAGAACCTATTGCTTACAAGACCCATACCCAACCTAGCGTTGTTCTCAGCAACGTAAGCCATAAGATATACAAGCTAGAGTACCCAAAGTCAAAAATATTTAACCTTTGAGGCAAAAGGGCTAAAACATAAAACAAAGACTGATGCAATTAGAAATGTATCTGAAAGCTTAGAAATGTGATTGTCAGTAAAGTAAATATTTCAACTCCACTTTCTATACTATAATAGAAATATTAATCTTATAATAGAAATTATGATAATTAATAATCTTATCAGGTTATTAATAAGATTAGTATATGTCTTTGCTTAATATAAGAAAATAATGTGTTTCTTTTTTACAAACATGGCAAAAACACTCTTTGCAATGTGCACCCAATAGGATAAAGACACCCTCATGATATATTTAAGTTCTCTTAATAAAAGGATGTGTCAGCATCCTTACCACCTAATGACCATAAACAGCACAGCTTGCTTAGTCTCCTGAAAAATATTCTCAGAGTTCAAACTCAATTCCATTAAGCACAAGTCCCAACAGTATTTATATATCATTAGGAGATATACATGTCCTTGGATTGTCCTTTCTGTGAAACATCCTAATGGGCTGGTAAGGCAGCTCCACATTGTACCTTTTAAACCTTTTCTTCTATCATTATCTCTCTCTCTCTCTCCCTCTCTCTCTCCCTCTCTCTCTCCCTCTCTCTCTCTCTCTCTCTCACCTGCACTGTCTAAAGGGAGAGTAATTTCTGTTATAAATACATTGTGCTCTCAGAAGATCCAACGCTGACTCAAGTGGATTATTCCAAAATTCATCCTAGAACTTGACTCAGAGACCTATTTTGCAAGGTAATTCACTTATGGGCTTCCTTAAAATCTAAACTTTTACAAGATAGTTTAAAGTCACATTGAAAAAACAAAACAAAGATGCTAATTTTTCCCAAGGCAAAAAAATAATCTATTCACCTTTTAATCATGTATTGAAACTAAGACACATTTTCTCAACCAATTTGCCTCACAAAGAAGTTTTAGAATTAGAAAACTCAATTTTATAATTAGGAAAAGGTTCCACTGATTCTCAACATAGGCACTACTGGCATTTTAGTCAAGAAAATGTTTCACTGTGTGAGTTAATCCCACACATTTAAAAGATATTTATTTTCCCCTGGGTTTTATCTACTATTTACCACGAATGTCTCCAGTCATAACAAAACAACCCTCCATCCCATATATACACATTTCAAACAAACCACATAGGGCTTTAAGGACCCAAGTTGAGCACCACTACACCTATCAAATTCTGCAATGAAAAAATAGAGTCTTGGAAACATTCAATGCTTTGCTAAATGATACAGAGTTAGTAAATGTCAAGATTGTGATTCTCCATTTAGTGTTCTATTTTTTCTCCATAAAGAGCTATTTCATAAAATCATCAATACATAGAGTTGAATGATATCTCAACAAGATATCCATGTCATTGGCTCTACACAGAGATATAACTTGAATAAAAACATAATCTCACTACATTGATACAAATATTTGATTTCCCCAGCATGCTATTTAGCATTCTCTCAAGAATGAGTTGAAAGGAGAGAACAAGCATAGATCAATGGAATAGAATAGAGAATCCAGAAATGGACCCACAAATATATGGCCAACTAATCTTTGACAAAGCAGGAAAGAGTATCCAATGGAAAAAAGACAGTCTCTTTAGCAAATGGCACTGGGAGAACTGGACAGCAACATGAAGAAGAATAAAACTGGACCACTTTCTTACACCATCCACAAAAATAAATTCAAAACGGATTAAAGACCTAAATGTGATACAGGAAACCATCAAAATCCTAGAGAAAAAAACAGGCAGCAACCTCTTTGACCTAAGCCACAGCAACATCTTACTTGTCATGTCTTTGGAAGCAAGGGAAATAAAGGCAAAAATGAACTATTGAGACTTCATTGAGATAAAAAAAAAACTTCCACAGAGCAAAGGAAATGATCAAAAAAACTAAAAGACAACTGACAGAATGAGAGAAGATATTTGCAAATGACATATCAGATAAAGGGTCAGTATCCAAAATCTATAAAGAACTTACAAACTTCAACACCCAGAAATCAAATAATCCAGTGAAGAGATGGGCAGAAGACATGAACAGACACTTTTCCAAAGAAGACATCCAGATGGCAAACAGACACATGAAAAGATGTTCAATATCATTCATCATCAGGTAAATACAAATCAAAACCACAATGAGATACCACCTGACACCTGTCAGAATGGCTAACATTAACAACTCAGGGAACAATAGATGTTGGTGAGGATGCGGAGAAAGAGGATCTCTTTTGCATTGTTGGTGGGAATGCAAGCTGGTGCAGCCACTCTGGAAAACAGTATGGAGGTTCCTCAAAAAATTAAAAATAGAACTACCCTAGACCCAGCAATTGCACTACTAGGCATTTATCCAATACAGGGATACAGATATGCTGTTTTAAACGGGCACATGCACCCCAACGTTTATAGCAGCACTATCAACAATAGCCAAAGTATAGAAAGATCACAAATGTCCATCAATGGATGAATGGATAAAGAAGATGTGGCATACACACACACACACACACACACACACACACACACACACACACACAATGGAGTATTACTTGGCAATCAAAAAGGATGAAATCTTGCCGTTTGCAACTATGTGGATAGAACTAGACGGTATTATGCTAAGTGAAATTAGTCAGATAAAGGCAAATATCAGATGACTTCTCTGATATGAGGACTTTAAGATACAGAACAGATGAACACAAGGGAAGGGAAACAAAAATAATATAAAAGCCGGGAGGGGGACAAAACATAAGAAACTCTTAAATATGCAGAACAAACAGAGGGTTCCTGGAGGGGTTGTGGGAAGGGGGATGGGCTAAATGGGTAAGAGACATTAAGGAATCTACTCCTGAAATCATTGTTGCACTATATGCTAACTAACTTGGATGTAAATTAAAAAAAAAAAAATAATAAGTTAGGGGTTCCTGCGTGGCTCAATCGATTTAGCAAGTGACTCTTGATTGTAGCTCAGGTCATGATCTCAGGGTCATGGGATTGATCCCTGCATCAGGCTCTATGCTGAGCATGAAGCCTGCTTAAGATTCTCTTTCTCTCCTCCTGCACCTCCCTGGCTCGTGTGCACACATGTGCCCTCTCTCTAAAATAAAAATAAATTTAAAAATTAAGATAAATATGTTTTAAATAGACCTAAATAAATAAATAAGAAGATCTGATAAATAAATGAAGATCTGATGTACAGCATAGTGGCTATAGTTAACAATACTGTAGTATATACTTGCAAGTTGCTGAGAGTAAACCTTAAACGTTCTCAGCCCAAAAATGAAATGGCAATAATATGAGGTAATTAACCAATGTTACACTGGTAATAATTTTAGAAGGTATATGTATGAAATGAACATGTTACACTATAAACATACACAATGTTACATATCAGTTATATGGGAGTAAAGTTGAGGGGGAAAGAAAGAAAAAAGAAAAAAGAATCAAAGATGACCAGATACGTAAGTAAAATATGAAGGACAAGATAAACTAACAGAAAAATTTTCCTCCAAATTTCTAGCTCTGCCCATGGGTAGGGGAGAGACTTCTACACAGACATTAGTAGTGCAGTATTTATTTACTTCTTGCTTTCTTTGGTTCTACAGCTTAGGTTGGGTAGGTAAAAGGTTTCATACTCAAAGCCCCACCCTGACCTCTAATATCTGTCAGCAACATATACATCTCTTGGTAAACCCAAAACCTGTACTGGTTCTGTGATTAGCACTCTCTTTCTCTGTGTCAAGAGTACTCTATGCTGCTGGAAAAAATCAAATGACTTCAACAATTGGTCATTATCCCAGATTTATGACCTCCAACCTCAGTAGGATCCCCACCACTGACAAATGATCCTTAGTCTTGTACTTCACTCCTTCTTCTGCATTTTTCACCAGATAAGCTTCACTCTTTAAGTTCTAAAGGAAATCTCCTGCTTCCACACCCACACACCTATCCACCTTCGCTCTTCCTCTTTAAAAGCAGGTAAAACTTTTGTTTTCAGAAAACCTCCCTCTTGGAAAATTGATCATATTTAGGCTGTAGTCAAAATAACATTAGTCAAAGGATACTAGTAATGCTTAAAGGAACCACTGATAAGATTAAAAACCATTGAAGTGAATATTTATCAAATTTACAAAAATAGTAAATGCCCAAATCATATTTCCTTGACATTGCTCTTTAAAGTGGCATATTGAAAGCATCTCCCTTTGTGACATGATCCATTTTGTCTTTGAAAAGCCTTAATTGTTTACTGTAGACACATTCATTTAGTATTTTATAAGTTGATAGATTGATTCTTTTGAAAACATTGTTCTATTTATACTCATATAACTTAACACAGAGTATGTTGCTGTCCAATATACACTAGACTACCTAATACTAACAAATGAGCAAACAAAATGCCTCTCCCTGCTAAAGCAAATTGTGGGTTTTTTTATTATCTTAAATAAATTACCAACCTTTCATAAATTAGAGCATTAATTACTTCACCTGAAGACATACATAAGATGGTGCTTTAAATTCACAGATCGGTGAGACACCATTCTTGCAAAGGATGAAAAGAACACAATATTTGGGAGCGCCTGGGTGGCTGAGTCAGTTAAACATCCAATTTCAACTCAGGTGAGGATTGATGATCTCATGTTCATGGGTTCGAGCCCCACATCAGACTTTGCAGACCGCTCGAACTCTGGGGCCTGCTTTGGATTCTGTGTCTCCTTCTCTCTCTGCCCTTCCCCCACTTGTGCTCTGTCTCTCAAGAATAAAAAAAAAGACACAATATATGGATTTTGGCAAAACTTAGATTTCCAGCTTTAATAAACTTTCCCAAATAAGTATATAAAGCTCACAATGCAGAGTCTGGCACTTGGAAACTATTAAATAGCCGTACTAAATAACTATAGCTATTTTTCTTCTATTCAAGTATTTTCCCCCAATTATGATCAAATGTTACATGGAATTTTGTACCATGAATTTGTTTCTTAATAATCTTTTAATTTTTTTAATGTTTTTTCTTTTCTTTTTTTTTTTTTTTTTTTTTGAGAGAAAAAGAGACAGAGTATGAGTAGCGGAGGGGCAAAGAGAGAGTGGAGACACAGAACCTGAAGCAGGCTCCAAGCCCTGAGCTGTCAGCATGGAGTCCCATGCAGGGCTCAAACTCACAAACTGTGAGATCATGACATGAGCCGAAGTCGGATGCTCAACCGACTGAGCCACTGAGGTGCCCCTGTCTCTGAATAATCTTAAACTCAATACTCTTTTTAACGTTTAATGGTAACTTACCTCATAAAAATAATACTAAGGGAATATCAGTGTTGTTTTTTATTGATTCTATGAAATAAACTAGAATTATAAATTGAGAGCAGCACTGAAACATATAATACCTCAATGAAATAAACTGAACTTTTTAAAAAACTGGTTTTATTACAGATAAAGTAAATTGAAAAGTAAAAAAACATTTTTAAAAATGAACTATAAGTCAAGTAGTCATTGTCAGACCCCCGTGTTGTTCTAACTAAAATTAACTCAGGGAAATGTCATATAATAATTACATTGTCTAATTTCTATTCTTTTTTTTTTTAATTTTAACAGAGGAGAATTTATTCCAAGAATATGTTTAGTTTAACATGAGAAAGACAACTAATTTAGTCCACATAATATTATCTCAATGCAGGAAAAGCATTTAATAGTATCCAATAGTAAAAAGTTGTTGAGCAAAAAAAGAATAGAAGACAAATATTAATCTGGCAAAGTAGAGTTTCACAAACTTTTTCTTGTTAAAGAGCCAGATAATAAACATTTTCAGTTTTGCAAGCCATGTGATCTCTGTTACACTACTCAACTTTGTTGTTGGAGTGCAAAAGCAGCTATGGACAATATTTACATTAATGAGGATGTCTGTGTTCCAATAAAACTTTATTTACAAAAATAATGTCAGGTCAGGTTGGGCCCATGGATCATAGTTTGCCAACTCCTGAGTTAGATGCTATCTATAAAATATATCGATACTTATCACAATTAATGGTAAAACCATTCCCTTTGAGATAGGAACAATACAAAATTTCCCACTGTTATAACTGTGATTCACATTGCATTTGAGGTTTTAATCAGTTTCAGTATGTTAAGAAAAATATATACAAGGTTAATTGGAAAGGAATTGGAAAGGAGGAAATAGAACTGTCATTATTTGCAAAACAAAATTATACACAAGTCTGAAAGAACCTAACTTTTTTTTTTAATGAGAAGAATTTAGCATAGTTTCTGGACACAAAAATCAACAAAACTGTCTTCCTACAAGAAATAAAATTTAAAGTAATATCATTACAATAGTATCAAAAACATAAAGTACTCAAGAATATATTTATGAAAATATGTATGACTTCTACAGAGAAATTTATTTTTATTTTATTTTTTCTAATTCAAGGATAATTAATATACCATGTTGTATTAGTTTCAGGTGTGCAATATAAGAATTCAACAATTTTAAACATTTCTCAATTCTCATCAAGGTGGTGTACTCTTAATCCTCTTAATCTTTTTCACCCATCCCCCCACCAACCTACCCTGTGACAACCTAGTTTGTTCTCTGTATTTAAGAGTCTGTTTTGTTTGTTTGTTTTTGTTTGTTTTTGCTTTTTTGGTGTGTTTTCTGTTTTGTTTTGATTTTTGTTTTGTTTTTGTTTGTTTTTTTTTAGAGAGAGAGCTTGCAAGCAGGAGAGAGGGGCAGAGGGAGAAGGGAGAGGATCATAAGCAGGCTCCACGTTGAGCAGGGCTTGATACAATAATGGGATCATGACCTGAGCCAAAATTAAGACTCAGATGCTCAACCAACTGAACCATCCAGGTATCCCAAGAGTCTGTTTTTTTGTTTACCTTTTTTGTTTAATTTGTTAATTTCTTTTGTTTCTTAAATTACACATTTGAGTGAAATCATATGATATTTGTCTCTCTCTGGCTTGCTTATTCAACTTACCATTATACCTCCTAGGTCCACCTATGTTGTTGCAAATGTCAAGATTTCATTCTTTTTTATCCCTGAGTAATAGCCCACTGTCTTACACACTCACACGCGTGCACACACACACACACACACACACACACATCTTCTTTATCCATTCATCTATGGATAGACACTTGGATTTCTTCCATATTTTGGCTATTATAAATAATGCTGCATTAAACATAGGGGTAAATACATCTTTTCAAATTAGTGTTTTCATATTTTTGGGGTAAATACCCAGTAGTGGAATTGCTGGATCAAATGGCAATTCTATTCTTTAGTTTTGGGGGAAATTCCATACTGTTTTCTACAGTGGCTACCCTAGTTTTCTTTCTCATGAAAAGTGTGTACGAATTCCTTTTTCTCCACATCCTCACCAACATTTCTTATTTCTTATGTGGTGGTTTTTTTTTTTTTGTTTGTTTTGTTTTGTTTTTCAGCCATTATAAAGTGCTATCTCATTTTGGTTTTAATTATTTGCATTTCGGGTCCTCTGCCCATTTTTAATTGGATTTTGTGTGTCTGTGTTGAGTTGTGTAAGTTCTTTATGTATTTTGTATATTAACCCCTTATCAGATATATCATTTGCAAGTATCTTCTCCCATTCAGTAGGTTGCCTTTTTATTTTGTTGATTTTTTCTTTCACCATGTAAAAGCTTTTTATTTCAGTGTAGTCCCAATAGTTTAATTTTGCTTTTGCTTCTTTTGCCTGAGGAGACATATCTAGAAAAAATGTCTCTACATCCAGTGTCCAAGAAATTGCTGCCTATGTTTTCTTTTAAAAACTTGTGGTTTCACATCTCATTTTTATGTCTTTAATTCATTTTGAAATTATTTTTGTACATGGTGTAAGAAAGTGGTCCAGTTTTACTTTGTGTGTAGCTGTCAGTTTCCCAGCACCACTGACTGAAGAGACTATCTTCTCTCCATTATATATGCTTGCCTCCTTTGTTGTAATTAATTTATCATATAAGCATAGCTTTATTTCTTAATTCTCTGTTCTGTTCCATGGATCTACATGTCCATTTTTGTGCCACTATTATGCCATTTTGATTACCATAGCTTTGTAGTATATCTTGAAATTGAGATTGTGATACCTCTAGCTCTGTTTTTTTTTTTTTTTCAAGACTATTTTGGCTATTTGAGGTCTTTTGTGGTGCCAGACACATTTTAGGATTGTTTGTTCTAGTTTAGTGGAAAATGTTATTGATATTTTGATAGAGATTGCATTAAATCTGTAGATTGCTTTGGGTAGCATGGGCATTTTAACAATATTGGTTCTTCCAATCCATATCTTTCCATTTGTTTGTGTCATCTTCAATTTCTTTCATCAGTGTTTTATAGTTTTTGGGGTACAGGGCTTTCACCTCCTTGGTTAATTTATTCCTAGGTATTTTACTATTTTTGGTGAAACTTTAGATGAGATTCTTTTCTTAATTTTTCTTATAGTTTGTTACTAGTTTACAAAATAAAACAGATTTCTGTATATTAATTATGTATCCTGTGACTTTAGTGAATTCATTAATCAGTTCTAGTAATATTTTGGTGGAGTCTTTAGGGTTTTCCATATGTTGTATCATGTCATCTCTGAATAGTGAAAGTTTTTACTTCTTCCTTGCCAATTTGGATGTCTTTTATTTATTTTTCTTGTCTGATTGTTATGGCTAGGACTGTAAGTACAATGTTGAATAAAAGTAGTGAGAGTTGACATCCTTTTATTTTTTCTGGTCTTAGAGGAAAAGCTCTCAGTGTTTCACCATTAAGTATGATGTTAGCTGTGGGTTTTTCATATATGGCCTTTATTATATTGTGTTGAGTTAACTTCTCTCTAAACCTACTTTGTTGAAAGTTTTTATGATAAATGAATGCTGAACTTTGTCAAATTATTTGTCTGCATTTATTGAGATGATCATATGTTTTTTATCCTTTTTCTTTTAATGTAATATATCATGGGGGTGCCTGGGTGGCTCAGTCGGTTAAGTGACCAACTTTCGCTCAGGTCATGATCTCATGGTTCATGAGTTTGAGACCTGCGTCAGGCTCTGTGCTGACAGCTCAGAGCCTGGAGTCTGCTTCTGATTCTGTGTCTCCCTCTCTCTCTGCACCTCCCCTGCTTGTGCTCTGTCTCTCTCTGTCTCTCAAAAAAAGAAATAAATGTTAAAAAATTAAAAAATATATATCATGTTGATTGATTTGTGAATATTGAACCAATTTGCATCCCTGGAATAAAAAACTCACTTGGTGAATAATTTTTCAATGCATTGTTGGATTCAATTTGCTAATATTTTGTTGAGGATTTTTGCATCTATATTCATCACAAAGGCTGGCCTGTAGCTTTCTTTATTTGTTTCATTTTTATCTGGTTTTGGTATCAGGATAACTTTGGCCTTGTAGAATGAATTTGGAAGCTTTCCTTTCTCTTATATTTTGGGAATAGTTATTAAATAATTAAAAGTTTCATAGAATTCACCTGTGAATCTGTCTGGTCCTGGACTTTTGTTTTATTGGGAATGTTTTGATTACTGATTCAAGTTCCTTGCTAGTACCTGATCTGTTCAAATTTCATATTTTTTCCTGATTCAGTTTTGAAAGGTTATAAGTTTCTAGGAATTTTTCCATTTGTTCTAGGTTGTCCATATTTGTTGACATATAATTTTTCATAATGTTCTCTTTACTCCTTTATATTTCTGTAGTGTTGGTTATTTTTCCTCCTTCATTTCTGATTTTATTTGAGTCCTTCCTACTCCCCCCTCCTTTTTTTGATGAGTTTGGCTAAAAGTCTATGAATTTTGTTGATCTTTTAAAAAAGCTAACTCCTGGTTTCATTGTTTTTCTTCTTCTTTTTTTAAGTAGGCTCATGCCCAGCCCCAGTGAAGAGCTTGAATACACAACCCTGAGATGAAGACCTGAGCTGATATTAAGAGTCCAATGTTTAACCAGTTGAACCACCCAGGTTCCCCTCATTTCTACTCTTAATAATAAAAATTCTAGTAGTTAGGAATATAATTTGGGTATCATTTTTCCTTTCACATGAATTTCATTGTAGTCTCACAGAGTAAACTTTACTCAGGACAATAATCTATCAAAAAATGTGTGTTGAACATTTACTGTGTTACTGTATTTTTGACCTCAATCTCTTACTAGTTGTTAAATCCTTTTTCAACTCATGTTCTTCAATCCCACAGAGATAAATATGCAGCACCTTAATTTCTTTGTTTGCTCTCAGTTTATAGGCTTCTTTTGATCTTCTTTTTCTTTATCCAGCTTGAACCTAAGGGCTGTTCATTTCAAATACCGTCTGGGCAATAACTTTGATTCCTTTAGTCCAATCCTTCAGGTGTACCCACTCATCAAAACCCAAACCCTGAGATCAATACAACAGCAGGTATTTCCACCAAGGCACTGGAAGTTCTGTGGGAAAGGAAATCATATATTCATATTCATGCTAATAGTAGCTTCTACCTAGTCATAGTTTCCACACTCAGTGGGATACTGTCCTTTATCAGTTTCCTCTCTTCTTTCCCTCAAAAAAGTTTGTCTAAATCATTATCATCTTTCTTCCTTCTTTAATCTTATGTAATTCTTCATTTTGACAGACTAGGTAGCCCTTTCTCCATGAGAAAACTGGAGACCATTATTCCTACTTTCCATTATAATACCCAGTCCTGGAAAGCTAATACACAGCCACAGCCATCCTCACACCATTCTCTCCCCTATTCTCTTCAGTTCTTCGTCATCTATATCAGAAGTTGGCAAACTATGGCTTGCTGCCTGTTTGTGTGAATAAAATTTTATAGAAAATAGCTATGCTTATTTGCTTACATATTGTCTATAGTGGCATTTATGCTACAATATTAGAATTGAGTAGTGTCATCAGAGACCATATGCCATGGAAAACCTAAAATATTTATTATCCAGCATTATGCCAACAACAAAAAATTGCTACCCTCTGAACTATACTGCCAACATCTTAACTTTGCCAAGTTCTTTTTTTAAGCCTAAAAATATGGTTATCTCTTTTCTAGTCTAAAAATGTTTGCTTGAAGGGGATTTTTGGCTACATAGTTACAGACCAATTTCTCTCTTCCCCATCTCATAGAACTCATTCAGGAAGTATATCGCACCTTGTCTCTTTATTGTGTTTTTTATTCCTTCCTTTTTCCCTGTAATCTGACTTTTATTCCTACTACCTTTTTGAAATTACTCTCATAAAATTAATGAGAGCCTCCTATCTGTGAGGTTTAAATAAAAAATTGTGATCTTTAACTAATTGACCCATTTTTAGGCACTCTCCCCTTAAAATTATGTAATATATGTTCTTAGCAAAGAATGCATAACAGGATCATCTCTAGAGTTTTCACCCCTCTGTTGGCCATCAGAATTGCTCTATACTGTTAAGTTTTGTTGCCTCTCAGAGGAGGAAATAACAGTATTAATCCAATTAGAGAGAAAATAATTAATTAACTGGAAAATATTAATAATAATCAGGCATCTGTGGTAAAAGAGAGAAGAATACCTAGTCTAATAAGCTGTCAATATACAATATTCATCCTCACCATATAGGAGGCAAACACTTGCCTTTGCAGAACACGTCCACCCCACTGCCCTTTCTTCTCTCTCTTCTAGAATATCACCATCCATTCACTAGTGAGAAACTGACCAAAGGGAGTCCAGGACATTTTGGTGTATAAGGTTTTTCTTTTTCTTTTTCTTTTTCTTTTTCTTTTTCTTTTCTTTCAGTTATCTTTTGAAATGAGAAATACTAACTATATAAAGAACAAAGAGACTTTATTTCTCTTATAAAATTGATATTCCATGGATTAATGACATAAATGTATTTGGCAGAGGTGTGAGATACCCTTCAAAAGATCTAGATGATTAATCAAAATTTTTACTTCTCATAACGATGGTTGGCACAGGATATGTGCATAGAAATTAAATCTCTAAACCAGTAACACATGCTTACTTATTTAATATGTAATTTCCATATTCCTGAAGTTGAAAGCTATCACACTAATGAAAGGAAGTATAGTAATATTGAAAGAACATGATCTGCTTTGTTTTAGGATAGAAAGGTAACTATGGTGGGAGATCCAGATGATTAATGAAAATTTTCACTTCTCATAATGATGGCAGCACAGGATATATACATAGAAATTATCAATTAAAATGACCATGAAAGCAAACGAGATAGACAAAGCACTGGTGATACCAATCAACAATTTGCATCTAGCTAGGGGGAAAATACCCTCTTTAATTCTATTATGCTGAGGATAGACTGTTTCTACTGGGCACATGTTTTAGTTTTTAAACAGAACAAAATCAGATAAAAAATTGGTAGAAAAATATACTTCAACTTCTCGTCTGAATCTGTATATGTGGAATCTGTGTCTCTATGTAAACAGCTTAGCAGTCACAAATTTAATAGGGGAAAATGCTTTCAGATCTATACCAGAGTTATCCCTTCCTTATACTTCTGCTTTATACAACTTCATCCCACAAAATTATAATAAGGGATTTATTAATATGCATATTCATGCTCTGATGATCCAAGCAAGTACACTTAAGATGTTAAGAATTTATTAATTAGGCCAATAAAAAATTTACTCCACAGAAAATATGCCATCTTTCGACTTATTCATGGAACTATACAAAATGCTATCACTTATTATGCCACCAAATGATCAGTATAGTTTAAAATGCAAAACTCATGAGGACACAATTCTCTGACCATGGTGTTTTAAAACCAGAAATTAATAATACAGAGGAATAAAACTAAACAAGTTCTAACCTTTTCAAAATTAGAAGAAAAAATTTTGAAAATATTATAAAAATTATTGTATTAAAGGAAGCAAAATTATTTTTCTTGACCCCTGAGAATATCATAAATATGAGAATGTAATATATAATATTTGCGGGATTTTTATTTTTTTATTATTTTTTTCAATATATGAAGTTTATTGTCATACTGGTTTCCATACAACACCCAGTGCTCATCCCAAAAGGTGCCCTCCTCAATACCCATCACCCACCCTCCCCTCCCTCCCACCCCCCATCAACCCTCAGTTTGTTCTCAGTTTTTACGAGTCTCTTATGCTTTTGCTCTCTTCCACTCTAAACTCTTTTTTTATTTCCTTCCCCTCCCCCATGGGTTTCTGTTAAGTTTCTCAGGATCCACATAAGAGGGAAAACATATGGTATCTGTCTTTCTCTGTATGGCTTATTTCACTTAGCGTCACACTCTCCAGTTCCATCCACGTTGCTACAAAGGGCCTTATTTCATTCTTTCTCATTGCCATGTAGTACTCCATTGTGTATATAAACCACAATTTCTTTATCCATTCATCAGTTGATGGACATTTAGGCTCTTTCCATAATTTGGCTATTGTTGAGAGTGCTGCTATAAACATTGGGGTACAAGTGCCCCTATGCATCAGTACTCCTGTATCCCTTGGATAAATTCCTAGCAGTGCTATTGCTGGGTCATAAGGTAGGTCTATTTTTAAATTTTGAGGAACCTCCACACTGTTTTCCGGACTGGCTGCACCAGTTTTCATTCCCACCAACAGTCCAAGAGGGTTCCCATTTCTCCACATCCTCTCCAATAACTATACTCTCCTGGTTTGTTCATTGGGCCACTTTGACTGGCGTGAGGTGATATCTGAGTGTGGTTTTGATTTGTATTTCCCTGATGAGGAGCGACGTTGAGCATCTTTTCATGTGCCTGTTGGCCATCTGGATGTCTTCTTTAGAGAAGTGTCTATTCATGTTTTCTGTCCATTTCTTCACTGGGTTATTTGTTTTTCGGGTGTGGAGTTTGGTGAGCTCTTTATAGATTTTGGATACTAGCCCTTTGTCTGATATGTCATTTGCAAATATCTTTTCCCATTCTGTTGGTTGCCTTTTAGTTTTGATGGTTGTTTCCTTTGATGTGCAGAAGGTTTTTATCTTCATAAGGTCCCAGTAGTTCATTTTTGCTTTTAATTCCCTTGCCTTTGGGGATGTGTCAAGTAAGAGATTGCTACGGCTGAGGTCAGAGAGGTCTTTTCCTGCTTTCTCCTCTAGGGTTTTGATGGTTTCCTGTCTCACATTCAGGTCCTTTATCCATTTTGAGTTTATTTTTGTGAATGGTGTGAGAAACTGGTCTAGTTTCAATCTTATGCATGTTGCTGTCCAGTTCTCCCAGCACCATGTGTTAAAGAGACTGTCTTTTTTCCATTGGATTTTCTTTCCTGCTTTGCCAAGGATTAGTTGGCCATACGTTTGTGGGTCCAGTTCTGGGGTTTCTTTTCTATTCCATTGGTCTCTGTGTCTGTTTTTGTGCCAATACCATGCTGTCTTGATGATTACAGCTTTGTAGTAGAGGCTAAAGTCTGGGATTGGGATGCCTCCTGCTTTGGTCTTCTTCAAAATTACTTTGGCTATTCGGGGCCTTTTGTGGTTCCATATGAATTTTAGGATTGCTTGTTCTAGTTTCAAGAAGAGTGCTGGTGCAATTTTGATTGGGATTGCCTTGAATGTGTAGATAGCTTTGGGTAGTATTGACATTTTGACAATATTTATTCTTCCAATCCATGAGCATGGAATGTTTTTTCATTTCTTTCTATCTTCTTCAATTTCCTTCATGAGCTTTCTATAGTTTTCAGCATACAGATCTTTTACATCTTTGGTTAGATTTATTCCTAGGTATTTTATGCTTCTTGGTGCAATTGTGAATGGGATCAGTTTCTTTATTTGTCTTTCTGTTGCCTCATTATTAGTGTATAAGAATGCAACTGATTTCTGTACATTGATTTGTATCCTGCAACTTTGCTAAATTCATGTATCTGTTCTAGCAGACTTCTGGTGGAGTCTATCAGATTTTCCATGTATAATATCATGTCATCTGCAAAAAGTGAAAGCTTAACTTCATCTTTGTCAGTTTTGATGCCTTTGATTTCCTTTTGTTGTCTGTTTGCTGATGCTAGCACTTCCAACACTATGTTAAACAGCAGCAGTGAGAGTGGACACCCCTGTCGTGTTCCTGATCTCAGGGAAAAAGCTCTCAGTTTTTCCCTATTGAGGATGATATTAGCTGTGGGCTTTCCATAAATGGCTTTATGATCTTTAAGTATGTTCCTTCTATCCCGACTTTCTGAAGGGTTTTTATTAAGAAAGTTGCTGAATTTTGTCAAAGGCCTTTTCTGCATCGATTGACAGGATCATATGGTTCTTTTCTTTTCTTAATGTGATGTATCACGTTGATTGATTTGTGAATGTTGAACCAGCCCTGCAGCCCAGGAATGAATCCCACTTGATCATGGTGAATAATTCTTTTTATATGCTGTTGAATAAGATTTGCTAGTATCTTATTGAGAATTTTTGCATCCATATTCATCAGGGATATTGGCCTGTAGTTCTCTGTTTTTACTGGGTCTCTGGTTTAGGAATCAAAGTAATACTGGCTTCATAGAATGAGTCTGGAAGTTTTCCTTCCCTTTCTATTTTTTGGAATAGCTTGAGAAGGATAGGTATTATCTCTGCTTTAAACGTCTGGTAAAACTCCCCTGGGAAGCCATCTGGTCCTGGACTCTTATTTGTTGGGAGATTTTTGATGACTGATTCAATTTCTTTACTGGTTATGGGTCTGTTCAAGCTTTCTATTTCCTCCTGGTTGAGTTTTGGAAGGGTGTGGGTGCTTAGGAATTTGTCCATTTCTTCCAGGTTGTCCAGTTTGTTGGCATATAATTTTTCATAGTATTCCCTGATAATTGCTTGTATCTCTGAAGGGTTGGTTGTAATAATTCCATTTTCATTCATGATTTAATCTATTTGGGTCATCTCCCTTTTCTTTTTGAGAAGCCTGGCTAGAGGTTTATCAATTTTGTTTATTTTTTCAAAAAACCAACTCTTGGTTTTGTTGATCTGCTCTACAGTTTTTTTAGATTCTATATTGTTTATTTCTGCTCTGGTCTTTATTATTTCTCTTCTTCTGCTGGGTTTAGGGTGTCTTTGCTGCTCTGCTTCTATTTCCTTTAGGTGTGCTGTCAGATTTTGTATTTGGGATTTTTCTTGTTTCTTGAGATAGGCCTGAATTGCAATCTATTTTCCTCTCAGGACTGCCTTTGCTGCGTCCCAAAGCATTTGGATTGTTGAATTTTCATTTTCATTGTTTCCATATATTTTTTAATTTCTTCTCTAATTGCCTGGTTGACCCACTCATTCTTTATTAGGGTGTTCTTTAACCTCCATGCTTTTGGAGGTTTTCCAGACATTTTCCTGTGGTTGATTTCAAGCTTCATTGCATTGTGGTCTGAAAGTATGCATGGTATGATTTCAATTCTTGTATACTTATGAAGGGCTGTTTTGTGACGCAGTATGTGATCTATCTTGGAGAATGTTCCATGTGCACTCGAGAAGAAAGTATATTCTGTTGCTTTGGGATGCAGAGTTTTAAATATATCTGTCAAGTCCATCTGATCCAATGTATCATTCAGGGCCCTTGTTTCTTTATTTACTGTGTGTCTAGATGATCTATCCATTTCTGTATATGGAGTGTTAAAGTCCCCTACAATTACCACATTCTTATCAATAAGGTTGCTTATGTTTGTGAGTAATTGTTTTATATATTTGGGGGCTCCTGTATTCAGCACATAGACATTTATAATTGTTAGCTCTTCCTGATGGATAGACCCTGTGATTACTATATAATGCCCTTCCTCATCTCTTGTAACAGCCTTTAATTTAAAGTCTAGTTTGTCTGATATAAGTATGGCTACTCCAGCTTTCTTTTGACTTCCAGTGGCATGATAAATAGTTCTCCATCCCCTCACTCTCAATCTGAAGGTGTCCTCAGGTCTAAAATGAGTCTCTTGTAGACAGCAAATAGATGGGTATTGTTTTTTTATCCATTCTGATACCCTATGTCTTTTGGTTGGTGCATTTAGTCCATTTACATTCAGTGTTATTATAGAAAGATACGGGTTTAGAGTCATTGTGATGTCCGTAGGTTTCATGCTTGTAGCGATGTCTCTGGTACTTTGTCTCACAGGATCCCCCTTAGGATCTCTTGTAGGGCTGGTTTAATGGTGATGAATTCCTTCAGTTTTTGTTTGTTTGGGAAGTCCTTTATCTCTCCTTCTATTCTAAATGACAGACTTGCTGGATAAAGGATTCTCGACTGCATATTTTTTTCTGTTCATCACATTGAAGATCTCCTGCCATTCCTTTCTGGCCTGCCAAGTTTCAGTAGAGAGATCAGTCACGAGTCTTATAGGTCTCCTTTTATATGTTAGAGCACGTTTATCTCTAGCTGCTTTCAGAATTTTCTCTTTATCCTTGTATTTTCCCAGTTTCACTATGATATGTTGTGCAGAAGATTGATTCAAGTTACGTCTGAAGGGAGTTCTCTGTGCCTCTTGGATTTCAATGCCTTTTTCCTTCCCCAGATCCGGGAAGTTCTCAGCTATTATTTCTTCAAGTACACCTTCAACACCTTTCCCTCTCTCTTCCCCCTCTGTAATACCAATTGTGCATATATTATTTCTCTTTAGTGCATCACTTAGTTCTCTAATTTTCCGCTCATACTCCTGGATTTTTTTATCTCTCTTTTTTCTCAGCTTCTTCTTTTTCCATAATTTTATCTTCTAGTTCACCTATTCTCTCCTCTGCCTCTTCAATCCGAGCCGTAGTTGTCTCCATTTTATTTTGCATTTCATTGATAGCATTTTTTAGCTCCTCCTGGCTGTTTCTTAGTCCCTTGATCTCTGTTAACAAGAGATTCTCTGCTGTCCTTTATACTGTTTTCAAGCCCAGCGATTAATTTTATGACTATTATTCTAAATTCACTTTCTATTATATTGTTTAAATCATTTTTGATCAGTTCATTAGCCGTTGTTATTTCCTGGACGTTTTTCTGAGGAGAATTCTTCCGTTTCATCATTTTGGATAGTCCCTGGAGTGGTGCAGAACTGCGCGGCATTTCACCTGTGCTGTCTTGAATAACTTGCGTTGGTGGGTGGGGTCGCAGTCAGACCTGATGTCTGCCCCCAGCCCACCGCTGGGGCCACAGTCAGACTGGTGTGTGCCTTTTCTTCCCCTCTCCTAGGGGCAGGATTCACTGTGGGGTGGCGTGGCCAGTCTGGACTACTTGCACACTGACAGGCTTGTGGTGCTGGGGATCTGGCGTATTAGCTGGGGTGGATCGGCAAGGTGCACAGGGGCGGGAGTGGCAGGCTCAGCTTGCTTTTCCTTAGGTGATCCGCTTCGGGAGGGGCTCTGCGGCCCTGGGAGGCAGTCAGACCCGTCAGAGGGATGGATCTGCAGAAGCGCAGCATTGGGTGTTTGCAAGGTGCAAGCAAGTTCCCTGGCAGGAACTGGTTCCCTTGGGACTTTGGCCGGGGGATGCGCGAGGGAGATGGCTTTGGCGAGCGCCTTTGTTCCCCATCAAGCTGTGCTCTGTCCTCCAGGGCTCAACAACTCTCCCTCCCGTTGTCCTCCAGCCCTCCCGTTTTCCGAGCAGAGCTGTTAGCTTATAACCTTTCAGATGTCAAGTCCCGCTTGCTGTTGGAACACACTCCTTCCGGCCCCTCCGCTTTTGCAAGCTAGACTCGGGGGCTCTGCTTGGCCGGCGGGCCGCCCCTACATCCCAGCTCCCTCCTGCCAGTCCGTGTAGGGCGCACTGCCTCGCCGCCCTTCCTACCCTCTCCCGTGGGCCTCTCATCTGCGCTTGGCTCCAGAGACTCCGTTCTGCTAGTCTTCTGGCGGTTTTCTGGGTTATTTAGGCAGGTGTAGGTGGAATCTAAGTGATCAGCAGGATGCGCTGTGAGCCCAGCGTCCTCCTACGCCGCCATCTTCCCAGGATCTGGCAAGCTGATTTTAAAATTCACATGGAAATACAAATGACCAGATGACTTAATGCACAATGAGCCTTTTTTCTTGGTTTTCTCTCATTTGCTGTCAAAAAGCATCAAGCATCAGCACCCCACTTGTGATGATGTGAGATGATAAAATGCTTCAAGAATTGATGAAGAGAAACAAACGACCCAGGCGTTGGGACACAGTGTTAGGCTACCACGGACGCTGCGTCAGAGGATCATCTGCTCTGTGGGATTCTTTTAAATATATTTGAGATAAATTAATAGGCTTAAAGGGCAATGATTTCTTTTTAATTTTTTTTTCAAAGTTTATTTATTTTTGAGAGAGAGACAGAGTGTGAGTGGGGGAGGAGCAGAGAGAGAAGGAGACTCAGAATCCGAAGCAGGCTCCAGGCCCTGAGCTCTCAGCACAGAGCCCGACGGCGGGGCTTGAACCCATGAACCATGAGATCATGACCTGAGCTGAAGTCAGACCTTACCGACTGAGCCACCCAGGAGCCCCGGACAATGATTATTTTCAAAAAGAATGAAAATAATGTGTCTTGTTATCAAGATGTTACAAAACTTCAATCAGAATAAAAATAAAATGGAAAAAGGAAACACTAAAAAGAAAATCAGAAAGTAATTAGTTACACTATAGAAAAATGATAAAGCACTTAGCTCTTAGAATAGGCAATAAAATTGATACATTTATGACAGATCTAATCAAGACAAAGAGAGGGATCAAACATTTCAGTACTAAGAAAAAGAATACTATGACTAATACCAAAACAATATTTTAACTTATAAGATAACTGCATATATATTACTCTAAATTACCTGTAAATATAAGCTAACAACTATAAAAATGAAGTAGCTATTTTGTCACAAGTGTAGAGCCTTGTGTTTGAATACAAACTATATTGAGTGCTAGCTTCATGATCTTAAACACATTCCCTAACTGCTTGCTGTGAGCCAAATTTTCTTCATCTGTAAATGGGAATTTAAAATCTCTATAATAAATAGGAGTGTTTGGAGTTACGCCACTGTCATCATTGCTATCATCACCTCTTCCTCATTATCAATATTCACTACCTTTGATGAGTACTTGATATGTGCCTAAGAAAGTTGAAATTTAAAAGATGCTTTTCTGATCAATACTTTAATCCCTCTGTAATAACCAGGCCCAACAGAGACCATTTTTTTATTTTATTATCTATTTCTCCCCTGATCTGTAAGTATTAGTAGCATTCATTATATCTGAGAATAAAAAACCTTAATGACATATCCTCTAGGGAAAAAAATCTTGCCCAGCTTATAAGACCTGGAAGGATTGATTATAATTAATAATTAATGTGGTGCTTTTGGAGTTATATAATGGTCATTAAACAAATATATATGCATCAAATTTAAGAGAAAACCAAGAAGCAAAGTGAAACAAACCTGATACCAAAAAAAGGTCACAAAGTATTTTCTCATTTTTATCAACAACATGAAGGCGTAACATAAGCCCATAAGATTCTGAAAACAAGAAGTGTGCTACACTTTTAAGTTCACAAATCTCAGAATGAGATCAAAAGAAGACCAGTAAAATTGGATCTCTCATATTTATATATTTCCCTAGACTTTTCCTTAGGCTTTTAATGTATGGTATTATTTCCGGAGTTAAATTAAATGAAAAAGATGTAAAATTAAATTACCCCTGACACTCTTATTTTAGACCAAAAAAAACCAATTACTTGTTTAAAATTTGTGTAAAGGAGTCCACCCAGGGCAAAATCAAGTGTTTTTGAAGCACAATTGCAAGATGCCAAAATAAAATAAAGCCAAAAAACCCACCAAACAGAAAACTCATAACTTTATCTACCTATCTTCTTGGATTAAGCTACTTAAAAATGACACTTATTTTAATTTCATCAACACAATAAATATTTATAGAGCACAAAAGAATACAAAGATTAAAGTAATTATTCCAACAAATATAGTTTCTTACCCTGGAGGAACACATGACATGAGAATTCAGAGGAAGAGACTGAATGTTGATAATTATAAAACTGATACAAATATGCTTTATTTCTGTACTATTCTATATCTGTGGTAGAGATATACTGATAATGCTAGTAATTTATTGAGCACTGAGATAGGTTTCTAGGTGCTTTATTTATACTACTTGCGTCCTCACTAAATTCTTTCATGCTAAGAATTTTTCATGCTCATTTAACAAACATAGAATTAAGTTTTTAGAGTTTAGGCTGGTAAACTGTTGAAGGAACAATTAATAAACATATGTGACTCTGAAACTCATACCTTTGGCTACACTACATTGTTCCTGTTAAATTGAGACATCTGAGGAATTATCAGCTCTTGAAATTATAAAAAAAAATGTACTGGATTCTAAATCTTGCCATGTCTCAGCTTCTTCATCTGAAAGCTGTCAGTAATTAAACTGGTCCCATTAATTTCACTGGGTTGATGGAAAAATTAAATATGATAATTTATGAGAAAGTTACTAAAAAGTAGACAAAAGTTAAGCCATTTATAAAATGAGATATAGAATTACAGAAAAGAAGCTCTTCCCCAGCATTAGAATCTAGGCCAAGCAACCAAAGAAACAGGAGCTAATACAGCATGGGAAACATATCTGAAACAATTTTATATATTTAAAATATTTTAAACATTATAGCCCTTGCAAAACAACCTTAAGGTAAATGGCATTGAAACTGTCTTTCTTATCTGATTAGTGCTGGAGTGACAATTAAAACACAGGCCAAGTAGAAAACTATGCAATTTTTTCTCAGAATTCAATCAGCACAGACAAGGAATTTGCATAATGCAAGCCCCCAAGCAACTTTTTCCCTCCACAGCACATTCCTGAAGCCCAAAGGAAATGAATAATTGCCTTGACTCTTCATTGCATTTTGTCTACACAGCTACCATCTGCCTTTAAACATGTGGAAAGAATAGTGCCATTTGTAGTAGAATGAAAACCATCCTAGAGTTTTAGAAGTGCTCTTTTGTTTCCATTCCCACTGTTATAACTCTCCATATATTGGCTTCAGTTCCATGAACCTACTCTTCTTGGGACCCTGTCTTTCCTGCAAACATTTCATTCTAAGTTTAGTTTTAGACTTCCCTAACACATTTTCATAAATTCGGACTCCCAAAATGTCTTCAGAGGGATTTGCAATTATTCTTTCCATGGGGTAAGACCATTCCGTCAAAACATATTTTATGCCAGAAACTAGAAAAATAAAAAAAATTAGTAAAATATCCTACTGATTGAAAAAAAAAAGAATGCTCATTCAATTCCATTAATTTATTATTTTGAAGATTACCACAGCACTCATGTGCATGCAACATTCAAAGTTATTCTGTTCAAGACAGATTAAGTCCATATGTAGTACAGAATGAATGACCATTGAGAAGCATTTTAAAATTAAATGCATTCTGTAATTGTAGACAGATTTTCTACTATGTATAGCAAACACACATATACACATACCCACCATACCATGATAGTGCTATATTTTTTGTACCTTTGAGTGTACAGGGAACACTGGCAAATTCATTTAACATGGAGAAGAATAAAATTTTTCCTATTCTTGTTTCAATTTTGAATGCACAACACTGTTGATATCTGGCCTCAGGCTCTGAACAGAACTCTTAACAGAGAAGTGTTGTTGGAGTTTAGCATTCCTCCATGAAATGTGAGATCATAAAAGCCTAGGGTAGCTTCATCTATTAATAGACGCTAATGCTTATAACTGAGGCCAAACCACTTTGATACAAAATAATAGCAATTGAAGAAATTTACTTCCTCTGAATGAAGAAAACCATAAAACTTCATTGAAGGGCACAAAATACATAGAGATATGTTCTTATATAATATCAATTAATATAATTAAAATGTCCATCATCCCCAATTTCACATTAATAATTTTAACATTTTATTAATAATAAAAGTTAATGCAATTCTAATTGGAATCACAAAAATGTTGGACAAAATTAATTTAAAATTCATTAGAAGAATAACTCTATGGTAATTGCAGAGGAATTCTGTAAAAGTAGACAAAGAAGAAGGCTTTGCCCATTCAGATATTAAATCTCACTCAAAAGTCATCTTAATTAAACTAGTATGAAATGAGCACACCTATGGAACAAAGTTTAGAAATAGTTCGAAAAATACATCAGAACTCAATATATGATAAATCTAACATTCCACTTTAAAGGGAAAATGATGGATTAATCAGTAAATGTTTTAAAGATAAATGGCTATCTAATCGGTGTTAGATACAATTAGATTCCCACTTTACACTATACACAAAAACAAATTTTAGATGTCTTAGTGTTCTAAATGCAAATAATAAGACAATATAATTAATAATTATTTATTCAGGGATAAATACCTGAACATATTTTTATAACCCTGGTGGCACAGAATACCTTCTTAAACATAATTTAGCAACCAGAAGCTAAAAGGAAATATAGAGTTTATAAAGTTGACTACATACAGTTTAATTTTTTTTAATTAAAAATAAAAGGCGGTAAAAGTAAATCAAACTATAAATAAAAAACTGGAATAAAATATTTATCAAACTTATAGTAGACAAAAGGGTCTAAAATAGGGAGAGTCATGAAAATTACTAAGAAAAAGACAAAATACAAAAGGACAGTTGAGGAGCACCTGAGTGGCTCACTTGGTTAAGCATCGAACTTCAGGTCAGGTCATGATCTCAAGGTCTGTGAATTTGAGACCCATGTCAGGCTCTGTGCTGACAGCTCAGCCCCTAGAGCCTGCTTTGGATTCTGTGTCTCCCTCTCTTTCTGCCCCTCCCTCACTCATGCTCTGTCTCTCAAAAAAATGAATAAATGCTAAAAAAAAAGTTTTTAAAAAAAGGACAATTTAGAAAAAGAGACAAAGATTATGAACAGATCAAAATACTATGATACTATTTCCGATACTTAACAAAAATCTTAAAAACAATAATATCTAGCACTCTGAGAAATGTACAGAAATGAAAATTTCATGGAGTTTTGGTGGGAATATGTATTGTTAAAATCTTCCCGAAGGACAATCTGATAGCATCTTTTAATATTTAAAATAAACACACTCCGACCTTGCACTTTTGCTCTTAGGAATCTGCTTTCTGAAATATTTGTCTATGAGCACAGAGCTTTAATTCTAAAAATGTTCAATACAATATTTCAAAGAGCATAGCATTATAAATAATAATTTATAATTATAAGTAATTTCACTAGTAGAGAAATGGTTGAGCAAACTTTAGTTTGTCCATATTATAAAATAATATGTAGCTGCCGCTAAAAGAAACCAATAGAACTATTTACTTAGAAGTCCATGATATTATAAATATATGAACAAAAGTTATAGAATAGCATATCCAGTGTGATCTTATGTTATTATTATTATGTTTTGGCTAAAAGTATATTTAGTAAAGAGCTAGGATACAAAACTGTATAGAATTTGATTACACAAATGATATACACATATATCAAAAAGAATTTAATTAATAGAGTAACACTAGTAATGTCCAAGTATTGAGTTGTCATATATTTATTTTTCTTTATTCTTCATCTAGATGCCGTAGACTACAAGGTAACATGAAGGTATTAATGTTTACTCTTCCAGCCTAATAGGGGTGGCAAATACATTAGTATTTGCTAAAAGGTTTTTAAATTCTCAGAGAGTTGGCAGCACAGCATATGAAGGTACAAAGCAACTAGTTTTAATAACTTCCAATTTGTTGGAGAAATAAACATTTACTAGGAAAAGAAGCTTGGGATAACTGGAATTCACCAAGTTACCACTAATTTTTTATGAAGTCCAAGACAATTTTGAGATAACTTTACATTGAGGGAACACGCTCTGTGAAGTGCCATGGCTACAGCCAGAACTCTTGTAATGTCTGTCAAAGAGACAGATGATTCAAAAATGTATCAATCAGTACCTGTTCAATATCTCAGGCAAAAAAATGCAGGTCCTACAATATGTTCACATTTCATGTCTGGCAATGGGAGGTAGAAACACAGACAGGAGTACTCAAACCTCCAATACATTTTTTTCTTTTTTGGTCTAAATGGTAAGATGACAGTAGTCTATTAAATTGTTAGACATATTCTAAAACAAAATAGAATTGTCTAAATAGGAGATTCAGCAGAGTAAGCATTAGAAAATATCAGAAATGAACAAACTGAGGGTTGATGGGGGGTGGGAGGGAGGGCAGGGTGGGTGATGGGTATTGAGGAGGGCACCTTTTGGGATGAGCACTGGGTGTTGTATGGAAACCAATTTGACAGTAAATTTCATATATTAAAAAATAAAAAAGAAAAAATAAATAAATAAATTAATTAATTAATTAATTAATTAAAAATGAAAAAAAAAAAGAAAATATCAGAAATGAAATTTAAGTTACCAACATTTATTGGGCTTCACCAATGTGTGAGGCACTGTGCTGTTGATGTATTTTCATCTTCTCATTGAACTCTTTTTAAAGATACGGTGTGGTTCAAGGAGGTTAAAGAGTTTTTTGTTTGCTTATTTGTTTTTTTTTTAAATTTTTTCATAGGTTTACTATGTCAATAATGGAGCACGCTGGATTTTTTCTTTTTGCTTATTTGTTTGATTTTACATTTCTACTGATTTTTATTGACTCATCCAGCCATCTCACTAGTCTCAGTGAATTACTTTGCTTTTCTTTGTATTTCTAGTATTCTATAATGAATACTGCTAAATTTCCTATCTTATTAAAAAGTTATACTGCTTATGCCATTATTATGTCTTACTCCATTTGTTAGAATCATCAAAGCACTGCTGATTAATAATAGTAAGGGTAGTGGTCAACTTATTTCTTTCAGATTTTACTGTTAATGCTCTAAAAGTTTTACTGTCGATTCTATTGTTATTGTGTTTAGATAGTCTTTATCAAGTCCAAATGTTTCATTTAATCCTACAGTACATCAGATTTTTTGAAAATCACAAATGGGTCTTTTTTTTGCTCTTTTAATATATTCAATGTGTAGTTATTTCACTTTTCTTGTCCTTAATAGTATACATTATTATTATCCTGTAAGATTTGCTAGCAGTTTTATATTTTACACATTTTTCCAAGAAACTTACCAGTTTTATTATTATTTATATTTTATGATGTGTTATATTTTATTTACTTTTTCCATTTTTTCTTAATTTTACCTTGCATTGATATTTACTAATTTTCCTCATATTTTCTTTTGATTCATGTTATTGTCATTTTCCTTTGTAATTCCTTCAGTTTGACTTCATTTTATTTTCCATTTTTATTTTTTAACAATAAAAGCATTTTTGTCTAGGACCACCTAGGTGGCTCAGTCAGTTAAGCATCTGACTTTGGCTCAGGTCATGATCTCGTGGTTGGTGAGATCTGCCAGGACAGAGCCTGCTTTGAATTCTCTGTCTTGCTCTCTGTCCCTCCCCAGCTTGTGATCTCTCACTCTCTCTGTCTCCTGTCAAAAATAAATAAACATTGAAAATAATTTTAAAAAGCATTTTTGTCTATACTTTCCTCTGAATGCAGTTTTAGCTGTACCCGTAAGTTTCTATATGAAGCACCCTACTTCTTATTGATTTCTGGGCAATCTAGCATTGCAGATGTTTCCTTTTTATATACAGTGGCTATTTATTTATTTATTTTTTAATTTTTTTTTACGTTTATTTATTTTTGAGACAGAGAGAAACAGAGCATGAACAGGGGAGGGGCAGAGACAGAGGGAGACACAGAATCTGAAACAGGCTCCAGGCTCCTAGCTGTCAGCACAGAGCCCGACGCGGGGCTCGAACCCACAGACCGTGAGATCATGACCTGAGCTGAAGTTGGACACTCAACCGACCAAGCCACCCAGGCGCCCCTACAGTGGCTATTTAAAAGAGTATTGTTACCAAATGCCTAAGCCTCTCTATTTCTTTGTTGGCCTTTTCATTATTTAGTTTTGCTTATTTTGCTTTTTCTTTTGGCCTTGAAATCTAATTGATCAGATACTAATATTGCTTCCTCTGCTTTCATGTAGCTTGCTTTTGCCTGATATGGTATTTGCCCGCACTTTTGTTGTGGAGGGGATAATTTATCACTTTGATTTAGATACATTTATTTATGAACAACAGTACATCAGTGCATTTTATTTTTTAGCCTGTCTTTGAGGAGAGTACTCAACCTACTCATATTAATTTTCATAACATATGACAGTTTTATTTTTCTCATATTACATATACTATTTTTATTTTTTTTTCTATATTCTGCTTCCTTGCTTTTGTTTCTTATTCTCAAGATTCCTTCCATCCTCCATAGTAGTCTAGGAATTTTGCCATACATCTCATTCAAGTATAAACCTATAGTCACAAAAAAATAATAACCACACCATTCCATTACTGATTATTATTATTCTTTCAGCTCATTCCCCACCAAACTCTCATTTTGCTAAAATAATTTAGAATTGGAGTCTCTATATTTTAATGCCTGAGAAATACTTGAAGCAAACCCAGTAGGTACATATACTTCTGAAATTAAGATATGATTTCAAAAATTGCTATAGTTTTAAGAAATGCCTTCAAAGTTTACCAATGTTGAAATAAAGCCTAACTTCTTTACCAATATTTATTCGTTTTTGTCCCAACAGTAATAATCCAGGCGACTGCACAAAAGAATATTCCAGGCAATTTCTTTGAAAATTTTCAGCTCATCAGTCATTTGTACCCAAACATTTTACTTGTTTTTGTCTGCCATGTTTTATGCATTTGCTGAGTATTTTCCCTTAACTATGAAGAGAGAAGAATTATAAATAATTTTTACAAAGCCAATGTTTCATCTTTTTGCAAGTTATAACTTCTGAAAACAGGAAAATCATTTCAAATATCTTGCTTGAAAGAATTTGAATACGTGGCAAATAAGAATGTATTATTAAAGCAATACTCAATGACCATTTAATGCTCAGGTTATGTTTTATTTCACTAGAATATTAGGATTTTTCTATTTTTTCCATTTTATAAAGAATGTCTATTCAAAAGTGTAAACATATTTTTTTAAGTATATTTATTTTTGAGAGAAAGGGAGAGAGAGAGAGCGAGAGAGAACACAGGGGAGGGGAGAGAGAGAGAAAGAGAGAGAGAGAGAGAAAGAGAGAAAGAAAGAATCCCAAGCAGGCTCTGCACTATCAGTGCAGAGTATGACGTATATGGGGCTTGAACCCATGAACTGTGAGATCATAACCTGAGCCGAAAACCAAGAGTCAGATGCTTAAATGACTGAGCTACCCAGGTGCCCCCAAGAGTTTAAACATATTTTAAAGAGGCATGAAATTATTATACTCATTTCATCAGAGTTACTATTATTAGTTATCCACTTAAGTGATGAAAATAAATCTTACTTCACCATTTCTAGTTTTAACCACCTATGTGAATGTATTTAAAAACTGAATTTAGAGAAAATAAAGATGAAAAGAAAAACTGGATGGAGACCACACAATGTGCAACTTACCAAGTGAAAACAGTCAGAAGGAGGCAGCCTCTACTAATAAATTGTATCCAGAAATGACTTGAATTCAGAAAATGATGGGTGGCAGAGATGCCTCAACAGCCTCCTCAGGTTCAAACTCCTCACAAGGCTATTTCTAATGCCTTAAGAGCATCTGGCATCTCATGCCCTACCAAATATGCCAATAATTGAGAAAAGAAAGCTTTCTAAATTCCACAGATTGCATGCCAAATGGAAAGCAAATCATACCCAATCTTGCAAATGCAAAAACAACAAAAAGAATTAAATACTATTTATGTGCATTTCAGTGTACAAATTCCCCAACAGATAAACAGTGACTATGCTGTGAATAAAATTATAAAATTTACAAACAGTTGAGGTTAGCTACTTTATTATTGTAAAGAAATACAGCTCCTTTAAATTTTAATCTTTTCAAATGAGGGAGGCAAGTTTCTCATTAAAAGATTTCATTTGAAGACTGTGCTGAAACTATAGAGAATATCTTTTGAAAATCATTCATAGTCAGAGACATTGACCCAGGAAATAAGGGAAGCATGTGGTCCTTACTGCATTTCAAATGGTGGATTCTAGAAAAAGATTCATACAAGCATCTTGGAAGGGTAAAGAATAGTAAATAACTTTGTAAAACCTGAGATTTAATTTCCAAAAGATTTCCCATGATTAAAACAAAGCATTGGGAGTCTCTGTTCTCAATGGTATATCAGAGAAATAAAGAGAGGAAAACCATTTGAAATATTTTGCTTGAGAGAGGAATATATGGAAAACAAGAATGTAAGTTTAAAGCAACCTTTAGTGAGTATCTGATGCTTAAATGATGTATTATTTCACTGAAATATAAGAATCTTTTTTTTTTTCTTCAGTAGATAGCAATAAGGTTTTTTTCCTCAAAAAAATCAGATATATTTCACAGGGGCATGAAATTCTAATTCCCATTCCATCAGAGATTTTAGTTTTCACCAGTTTTAGTCTACTTTATGTGAAGGATTTGGGAGTTTTCCATCTCCAGGCACAGGAGAAAGTTATGGGATCCAGATAATGATGTCCTGAGAGTATTTGATGTCCTTAGTTTTAGGTATAGAGCTGAAGATGATTATCAGAAGCAAATACTCTAGAGTTTTCAGGTCCTTATACTGAGGTAAACAGTCTGGAGTCTCATTACCAAATAAAAATGTGGTAGATGAGAAAGACATACCAAGATGAAATATCAGGGGCATTTTTAATAAGGAAGTCTAGGCAGAAACAGGTATTTTGAAAACAAAAAGAAGTCAAGGCCTGACAGAATTCCTAAGGAATTCATTCTCCAGCATAAGAACTGAGAGGAGTTTTTCGTGAAAACCTAAGTCTGTGCTTGAGCATGGAGAGGAGTGGTGTCTGGGGAAAGATTAACACAGCTGACAGCAATATAGTATAATTTTTTCTGAGCTTCCTCATGATCTGCACCCTCTGGTTCCTCTTTGCAGAGCTGTCTTATGGTGATTTTTATGTCCATCAATATACTCCTACTTCCAAGCTAAAGCAGAAATATCCCTTACAGTATCTTTGGAAAGGACTTCCTGTCTCTGATTAACCATTCATTTTCCTCTGCTATCCATAAGTTTATTTCTTATTATCATTGGAACTCTACATATATTGGAACATCTGTATTTGAGTTAAGGTAAAATTCTGGGCCCCAAGCCAAAATCTCAACCTCAGTGCCCTTGCCACTAGATAAACAATAACAGAAGGCTCTCTTTTGATAGGATAGTTTCCTTTTCGTCCCCACAAAACACAACTGGTGCTTTATAATAGTGGCATCTCTGTTTCTTCCTGTAATCCTGGCCCTTTGGCTTTGTCTGATGCTTCAGCCAATGTCAGGCAACCCAACAATTGTTTGACCTGACCTGTTTAGAATACTTGGCTAGTCTGATTGATGTTATTTCTATCTGTTTAGGCTCTTAGAAATATGTTCAACCCTTACAAATATGGGATGGCATGTAGAAGGTGGAGAAGGGAAGCTTACTGTTAACCCTTTGAAAGAGTACTATTACTTCACAAATGTCACTAACCAACCACCCTACGCAAACATGCTCTTTAGTAGTTTGCATAGATTGTCCTTAGAAAGTCAGTCAGGACCTGCAAACCTCAAAGTGGTCATCATCATAAAAATTTTTTGGTTGGGCTCGATGAGGCTACTGTCAACTCAATGGCTTTGGTTAAGCTAACAAGCAATAGGTGTATCTTGAATTGCGCTAAACCCTTCCTCCCTTCCATACATATCTGGCTTCCAAATATGTGTCGGGTTACTATCTCAAAGCACCTTTCTGCCCTTTTCTAGTTGTATGACCTGAAGAAAATTACCTAGATTCAGCTTTTTTACCCATAAAATGAAAGAGAAGAATGGCACTTACCTCAAAGTGCTGTCCATTTGCCTGGAAGTTTCTTTTCCTTGATATCTGCAAGAGTGACTCTCTCTTTTCCTTCAGGTCTTTAGTCAAATGTTACCTTCTAAATGAAGTTTTTCTTTATTATCCCACTTAAAATTACACCTGTGCTTCCTAGCCTCTTTCTGGCTTTATTTTTCTCTGTACAATTCACATTATACATATTTACTTATTTGTTTTCTGTCTCCTCACTACTGGCAACCAGAAGGTAAGCACTAGGAACTTCATCTATCTGTTCATTACCATAGCCCTAGAGTAAGATTATGCTTAGCATATCATCTCAATAAATACCTTCTGGTAAATGAATTAAGTAAGTGAAATAATGTGAGAAGTACCTAACACAGTCGTCGAGCATAGTAAGCAATCAAATATAAGCTATTGATAATTATAAATATTATATTTTTCATCAAGTGACAGACCACATGTAGAAATACAATATTTCTATAAAATTCTACCACACAGCATAAATGAAGAAAAACAAATGCTTATAATAACCAGTAGCAACTTCAGAAACAAAGTATAGTTGTACAGTTTTCATTACATAAAACTAGTTCTATAAATATTCTCATGCATTTATTATTCATTCATTCATTTATTCAGAGAGTATGTTGTGCCTACTCTGTATACAGCATAATATCTTTCTTCTCAAGCAAAGAATTTGTTGAAATAGCATTCCTTGTTCTCTACATGGCTTATATAAAACAGAAGTTCCACGTTGGCCTCATTTTCTGTTCTGATTGCCTACAACAAGGCTCAGCAATCTAACAGAAGGATGTACCAAACTATTTCATTTTCTGGAGAGGAGGAAGTGTTGATCAACTACAAGATAGTGACATGTGACAAGATAGGAGAGAAGGATGACAATAATACAAACTCCACAAAGGCTCTTTTCTGTTTGTTCACAGAAGTATCCCCCAGGACTCAACTCGTACATGGCATGTGGTAAACACTCAATTTCTTACTAAATGGAAGGCTGAAAGCAGAGGAGTGCATGACTGCCAACAACTCTGGACGATGTTAGTAGCCCTTTAGAGCTAGGAGAAAAGATTGGTTTTACTATCAGCCAATTCACATGATGGTTTTAGCATGCTACCAACTCCTGACCTTTGCTGCCCTGCTGCATTCACTGGATAAGCCATTAAATTCCACCAGGTCTCCAGAATCCTGGTGTGGTGGAAAATGAACAGAGTTTGTAGTTAGGCAGACCTGGATTTGAGTACCAGCTCCATCATGTACCTGACCACCAATAAAAGTTTTAACCTTTCTGAGAGTCAATTTCCTCCTCCGTAAATTGGGGATTAAAATGCTTAACTCAGGGGCTGTAGGTATTAAACAAGGGTCTGATGGCTGACTTAAATTTAATGGGGTGAACCTTGTCAGGTGCTTTCCCACTGCTTCAGAAAAAGATTCATCTGTATGGACGTGACCTCAGGAAAGTATGATGACAACACGAAACTATTAGCACGAGGTCTTATTATACAAGTACTATTTGAACAACACATGCAGGAAAAACTAATTGAGGTGGTATCTTAAAATTTAAAGCCATCTTTAACTGTTAAAATTAAAATGCCTTATTTTGGGCACTTATTTAAAGAAGTTCATTCATTCCTGACAAAAGCAGTTTGGAAAAATAACTTTAACCCAGTTTAAAATATGTGAGAATCTTAAAATTAACCTAAATTTAGGGGTGAGGGAGAGGAGTTTCTAAAATAAGTCAAGACATGTTAACCTTGTTCATTAATATAGATTGTACATTTCTTTCTAAATACATAATAGATTTGAAAATGTCAAACAATAATATGGGTCATTCTCTGGGTATATGGCATATTGGATATAATCTGGTTAATGAGTCAAACCAGGTTCTCAGATAGCAAACATACATGAAACAAAACCTCACAGCTCTGATACAAACCCCTCCAAAGAGGAAGCTGGGTTCTCTTACTTCCTTGTGAAAGATCATGCCAAAGCAGGTAAATATTTTATATAGAGAGTTTTCATATTAATGACAGAGGCAAATTCAAGAACAGGAATGCTCATGAGATGTGAGTATTCTAGACCCAATTCAGTTCACACTTGGAACAGCCTGGGAATCCAGGCTAGCCATCAACCACATCTTAAAGAAGAGTAAAGATACACATAAAAAGGAAAAGTGATATCTACTGACCATTTAGAGAGCTGCAGGAATACTGGACCTTGTCTTTGTGAAGATCCTTGATGTAATTTATATAAAATCACTTAATCCCAATTTTTGTCATAGAAGAAAAACATTTTCAAAGAAGATATTATAATTAGTATAAATAGTAGTTGCTGACTATTTCTGGATTGTGTGTACATATTCACTCAGTTAATTTCATGTAAGCCTCATGACAACCTTGTGAGCATAGTATTGCTAGGTTCAGTTTAGAGGTAAGGCAACTGAGACTCTGAGATATTTATAGAAAAAAGAATGAAGATTTATATCCACTTGTGTCTTTTTCCACATCACGTTTTTAAATTATGCATTATCTACAATTACTGCATCCCTCTCCCCCCAATCCTTCTCTCTCTATAGATATAGATGATGTAGATAGATATAGATATAGATGATATAGATATAGATAGGTATAGATATAGATACAAATGTAGATATAGATAGATACAGATATTGCTTGGGGACACTGTCACTTTTAAGTATTGCTTTAATTAATTTAAAACAGTTCCCTAATACCTCAAGAGGAATGTGTCAATGAGGTAAAAATTTAAAGAAAGCAACAAGAGAACTATGTTGAGTTTCTACAAAGTAGATGCTGTTGGTCTATAAATTTCAGGTTGAACAAAAGTTGTGGATCTTACTCGGACAATGTCCAATTAAATTAGACACCTGCCAGACGGTTAGAAACCAATCCAGGGTCTAGTGTTTCCTTTCGGTTAAAACATCAGAGCTTGATACAATTTTTAAAAACAGCATTTGCTTTGCCCAACACATCCTGGCACATCTGGGGATTGTATGGAACTTGACAATCAGTACTTTTTACTTTGATAATATTACTGTAAAAAAAAATAAGCTTAGATATATATACTTTGGTCTTATTACCACTCTTAACATCACTCATAAAGTGATTTTGAAATAATCATTTCACATTCTAATAGTAGTCTGATATTGTTTGCCCCAAATTGTTGGAATTTTTGGTTAACGCTTTGTTTGCCATCTGTCATGTTTTAGTATTCAGAGCAACAGGGTCTTGGCACAGGGCTTTTCCTCCAATGATTGGTACTCCTCCACAACCTTTAGGGACATTCAAAACCACAGCCAAAGACCCATTTTTATCTTTAAACAAGTTCTGCCCAGGGGTGCCTGGGGAGCTCAGCTGGTTAAACATCTGACTTTGGCTCAGGTCATGATCTCACAGTTCATGGGTTTGAGCCCTGTGTCAGGCTCTGTGCTGACAGCTTGGAGCCTGGAGTCTGCTTCAGATTCTATGTGTGTGTGTCTCTTTCTGCCCCTCCCTACTTGCGCTCTTTCTCTCAAAAGTAAATAAACATTAAAAAAAAAAACCTTTTTAAACACTCAAATGCCATGATTCTTCCAAAGTTTGCCATTACTCACAATTAATCTATAGTGTCTTATATACAGTTTAGGTAATTGATCAGCACCAGCCAAATGACAAAAATAGTTCTTTACTAGTTACATCCAAATATGAAGCAATATAGCATTGTTATTATGAACAAGATCTTGAGCTTTAATTCCTTTTCTACCATTCCTTAATGGTATAAATGTAGCTCACTTACCATTTCTAAGCCTTGGTTTCTTATCCATATAAGAGGGATATTAATAGCATCTATCTCTTGGAGGTTTTTAGGAAGATTAAATGAAGTAAAATACATAACAAAGCTCTAAGCATGAGGTCTGTAGCACTGTAAGATTAAATTAATGTCAACCATGATGATGATGATGTATAAATTAGCATAAGAAAGAGATGTTACATCAAAGAGTGGTAAAAATGGGAAAAAATACAAATATGTGGGTTTCCTAATCATCTGAACTTATTTTATCAACATACTATAATCTCCTTGAAGGGTATGTAACTTTGTTTCTTCAGCATCTAGCATACTGCCTGGAACCTGGTAGGCAGTGAGTAAATGCTGAATGAATGAATTCTTGCAGACAACTAATTCACCTTGACAGTGCTTAGCAGTTCAAAGAACAAGAAAAATGCATCTTTTTTTGAATGAATTCCCTCTTTTGGAAGATGGCAAGAACACCTGAGGAAAGGGATGGGAAAGGGGAAAAGCAGCTGAATCAGAGTTTCATGGCAGAATTTTTCTATATACCTCAAATCCAAAATGTGCTCTATAACTGTGTGTTCTTGTAGTTCTGAAATCCATTGCAGTTCCTGAGTCATTTTACTTGAAAAAAAAATTCGTAGATTCTAAACCTATAATAGATCAATTCTCAAAAACTGGGTAGAATTTTCCCTTTGAAATCTATCAAGGATGAAAAGAATGATTAAATTCTCCTAAAAAGGTCAATGTTAATATACTTTTTAACCACTTCTTGTAACATACTCAATTCAAAAAACAGTGAACCAACACAAACAAATGTACACAACACAAACATAACACAAATACCTATTTCATTGCCCATTGCACCATGTAATATGATGTTATGCTCACTGCAAGACTGAAATAAAAGTCACATCTGACTGTATGGTTCAAACCAGGATATCTATTCATGACATGATAATAATTTTGCAATACAACAATTTTGTCAAAAGAGCATTTTAGAGGGTGTCCAGAGAGTGATGCTTTCTCTGGAGGAAAATCTCCTAACATGAGTAGCAACTGGCAGATACTTCTAGCTATAAAGCTTATTCAACACATCTCAAAGCTGTTGCTCTGCCTCGTGAACTTTTATAACCTTACTGTGGTATGGACACTATGAATCTTGTGACTGATAGCTGTTAAGAAGAGAATATACAGGCTGTGTCTCAGAAAACATAGAAGTACTAGTGTCAGAACTACTCTAAGTACTTTACATATTTTGACTCATTTAATCCTTATTTTTTCAATCTCCATTGTTTCTTTCTTCTCAGCATACAAACTTGCTAAAAGGATTATAAAAGTCCTAAGTACAGTGCGTGAAACCTAGTTAGTACAATTAGGTAGATACCACTATTATCCCTATTTTACAGATAAGGGAACTGAGAGAGAGGGAGAGAAAATTTAAAACTTGACTACAATTTTCCAGCAGTAATAGAGATCAGGTTTGGGTTCTTACTTATTGTGCTTTCTCTCTATTTCATAGCCTACATTTCAGGGCTAGGGGTGGTCTTTTCATCCACGCAATTCTATATCCCTAATTTTATTTTGTGTTTACCTAGTGTTTTTTAATTACTTAATATTATCTTGCTAAAATTAACTATGTCTTTATGTAGAACTTTGGGGGTTTAAATAGACTTTCTTGGTGTAACAACGGTGTAGTAGGAGAGGTATTATAATTTGTAAAAAGATCCAAACTCTTCGAGATGTGACAACTGATTAGATTTCATTGTAAGGAGAAGGTATGCATTATGAAAATAAATGCTTCTTCATTGCTGGATTTTATATTTCCAAGTTTCTGTCCCATCAGCCTATCTGACTAACTGTCACTAATGCAATCCAGTGGGCATGGCACTCTGACTCTCAGCTTTATTTTACTCACCAAAAAATACAAAAAAAGGCATGTCAACCTCATGGAGTTGTTGTGAGGATTAAACAAGGCATTGGAGAGTTTTAAGCAGGAGACTGACATGATCAGCTTTGCATTTTAAAAAATCACTCTGAGCTGCCACAGAGAAAATGTATTCAAGAGGAATAATACAGGAAATGAAGAGTCAGATTTAAAGATAAGTGGTCTCAGTGAAAGATGATGCTGATTTGCAGAAGGGTTATGGCAATTAAGCCAGAGGGTGAAATGAATAGATATTCAGTTGGACATTTGGTTGTAGAATCAACAACATTTAGTGATAAACTGAGTGTAGCAAGTTAGGGAAAAGAAGGCCTCAGTTTCTGACATAGGTAAATGAAGTTACCAGTTACTAACACTAGGAGGACTGAAGAAAGAGCAGGTGTCATGGGCAAAAGTAAGGAGGGAGAGTCAGACTAAGAATTCAGTTAGGGACCCATTAGGTTTGAGCCAATCATGGGGTAATGGCAAATAGGCCACTGGATATATGGGTTTGAAGCTCAAAAGAGATAAAGATCTCCGCTAGATACATATGTTTACGAATTGTTGGACGGTACCTGGGTGGCTCAGTCAGTTGAATGTCCAGCTTCGGCTCAGGTCTGATCTCACCGTTCGTGAGTTCAAGCCCACATCAGGATCTGTGCTGACAGCTGAGAGCCTGAAGCCCACCTCAGAATCTGTGTCTCCCTCTCTCTCTGACCCTCCCCCAACTCACACTCCATCTCTCTCTCTCTCTCTCTCTCAGAACATAAATAAACATAAAACAAATTGTTGCCCATGAAAATAAATGAAATTTCCCAAGGAAGAAATAAGTTGAAAAGAGAAACTATGAGCAAGTTCTGGGAACTTCAAACTTTGTTGTTTTAAAAGTTGTTAATATTTACTTGGAATTTACATTGTGCTAGGCATTATGTTAAATGATTTAAATAGGTTATCTGAATTAATCCTCATAACAATCCAATTTTCTGTTCTAGTGGAAACTAAAGCTTTAAATGGGTTAAGTGAACTGCATAAGGTTATGTAGGTTATAAGTGGAAGAGCAGGACTTCCCTCTCTGACTAATACCTTAGTATAATACAAGAAGAACTGACAAAGGATTCAATAAGGCATCTGAATCTCTAGAAAAAAAAAAATGCTTGACACACATGGGGTACTTGTAAATTACAGGTATTTTATGGCTTTTTTTTAATAAGGTAGGTAGTAAAGTCAATGAATTGATCATATTCTTACAAGAAATCTGTCATATACTATATATTTAAATATCTTTCCGTATGCAAATATTTATCATCCCAATTAGATTGCTAAGTAGTTTAAAGATAGATTCAAAGTTGATTAAAAATTTACATGCTTCAGGGGCACCCAGGAAGGGTGGATCCAGGTAAGGATCCAACTTCTTATCAGCCAGGTAAGGAGCCAACTTCGGCTCAGGTCATGATCTCACGGTTTGTGGGTTTGAGTCCTGGATTGGGCTCTGTGCGGACAGCTCAGAGCCTGGAGCCTGCTTTGGATTCTGTGTCTCCCTCACTCTCTGGCCCTCCCCTGCTTGTTCTCTCTCTCTCTCTCTCTCTCTCTCAAAAATAAATAAACATTACAAAAAAACTTTTAATAAATAAATAAAATAAAAAGTAAAAACATGTAAATGCTTCCAAAATCCAACACCCCAAAAATGAATAATTCAATTAAAATTGGACAGAAGACATGAATAGACATTTTCCCAAAGAAGACAGACAGATAGGAACACACACATGAAAAGACGCTCAACATTACTCATCAGGGAAATACAAATCAAAACTACAATAAGATATCATCTCACTCCAGTCAGAATGGCAAAAATCAACAACACAAGAAACAACAGGTGTTGGCAAGGATGTAGAGAAGGAACCCTCTTGCACTGTTGGTGGGAATGCAAACTGGTACAGCCACCCTGAAAAACAGTATGGAGGTTCCTCAAAAAGTTAAAAATAGAGCTACCCTACAATCCAGAAATTACACTACTAGGTATTTACCCAAATAATACAAAAGTGCTAACTCAAAGGTATACATGCATCCTGATGTTTACAGCAACATTATCTAACAATAACAAAATTATGGAAACAGCCGCCAAAGTGTTCATTGACTGATGAATGAATAAAGAGGTGGTATATATATAAATATATATATATATTTTTTTATATATATAAAATTTATAAAATATAAATATATTTTATATATTTTATATATTTAAATATAAAATATAAATTATATATATATATACACCACCTCTTTATTCATTCATATATTCATAAATATATATATAAATACATTTATTTATTTATTTATTTAATGGACTATTTCTCAGCCATAAGAAAGAATGAAATCTTGCCATTTGCAACAATGTGGATGGAGCTAGAGAGCATAATGCTACATGAAATAAGTAACTCAGAAAAATGCCATATGATTTCATTCATATGTAGAATTTAAGAAACAAAACAAATGAGCAAAGGGAAATAAAAGAGACAGAGAGAGGCAAACTAAGAAATAGACTCTTAACTATGGAGAACAGAAGGAAGGTGGGTGAGGGGATGGGTGAAATATGTGATGGGGATTAAGGAGGGCACTTGTGATGAACACCAGGTAATGTATGGAAGTGTTGAATCACTATATTGTACACCTGAAACTAATATTACACTATGTTAACTAACTGGAATTTAAATAAAAACTAAAAAAAATGCACATGCTTCAAATAAGGTATTTATGGAAGACATTTTAGAAAGCAGAAAAGAAGGAAAATAACCATATCTCCACTGCAAAATCATATTTTTATACATTTTTGATGTTTAGTATATTTCTTTTATGTTTTCTATACATAGAACTTTCTGTAAAATAACTGAAACCATATAAAACATATATTTTTTAATTTTTTAATGTTTATTTGGAGACAGAGAGAGACAGAGCACGAGTGGGGGAGGGGCAGAGAGAGAGGGGGAGACATAGAATCCAAAGCAGGTTCCAGGCTCCAAGCTGTCAGCACAGAGCCAGACACAGGGCCTGAACACATGAACCATGAGATCATGACATGAGCTGAAGTTGTATTCTTAACCATAAGAGACTCTTAAAAGCTGAGAATAAACTGAAGGTTGATGGGGGGTGGGAGGGAGGGGAAAGTGGGTGATGGGCATTGAGGAGGGCACCTGTTGGGATGAGCACTGGGTGTTGTATGGAAACCAATTTGACAATAAATTTCATATTAAAAAATAATAAATAAATAAATAAATAAACAAACATCGAAAAAAAATGAAGTTGGATGCTTAACCAACTGAACCACCCAGGCAACCCACAAACGCATATTTTCATATTCTGTTTTTAAAACCTGACATCACATCATAAATCTTTTTCTATTTTATCAGTCTTTTCAAAACTATGACTTTACTCCTAATGGATTTCTCTAATTTATTTAATCATTCCCTTCTTATTGAACATTAGAGTTATTGACCATTGTAAAGCATTATACATAATACTGTTATAAATAACTTTCTCTTTCTCACTCTCACTCTCTCTGTATCACTGTCATTATTTCTATCTCTATATTTTTGGTCTTTAACATCACTCACAAGAGAGTTAGATGGGAAAACTTGACCAAATAATTATTGTGATTATTGTCACAGTAGTTTAACCCATTCAATGTATTAAATCAAATTCACGAAGAAGACAACATCATCATAAATATATAACAAAAGAAGATCCACAATAAATTATTTTAAAAGTAAAATGAACTGTATGTAGACATGTGAAATGTTGTTTAGATGTATGGTCCTTTAATTCCAGTTTATGTACCTTTAGCACAGCAAAAAATGTTAGCTTTTTTTTACAATTCCCTGCCAATGACAAAACAAACATTAGAAATGTCACAAAGGATTGAGTAGTTTTTAATAAAATACTTGAAAATAATTTTTCAAATCTGATTTTAAAAGCTCTATTTTTATGGGGCACCTGGGTGGCTCAGTGGGTTAAGTGTCCAACTCTTGATTTTGTCTCCAGTCACAATCTCACTTTGGCTCAGGTCATAAACTCACGGTTTGTGGGATCGAGCCCCATGTTAGACTCTACGCTGACAGCATGAAGCCTGCTTGGGATTCTTCTCTCTCCCTTTCTCTCTGACCCTTCCCTACTCTCTCTCTCTCTCTCTCTCTCTCTCTCTCAATAAATAAATAAGCATTTTATAAATATAAAAGCTCAATTTTAGTGGAAACTTCATTTAAAGTATTGGTTCACTACAGAATGAAAATGAGTATTCAATTTTTTCAAACACTATCCTCCAATATTGTTTACCCTTCCTTCTACCAGTTAACACATACTCATTGGTGCCTAATGTTTTAAAATCAAAATCAAAGTTCAGTGAGGAAGTTATATATTCAGAATATTTTTAATGAACACTGAGCATATTCCAGGCATTGTACTAGGAACTATACTAAACTATGCAATATTCTAAATGTTGCTTGTTCTATCTACTCTGGACCTCAATGCACATGCTGTTACTCTGCTTCAGCCCTCTTGTTTAACTAGAAGCTCTTATTTGTATCTCCAGTTTTTGTTGGATATAATACCCAGTACAAAGCTGTCCCTCACACCACAAGAATGTGTTAGATGTCTCTCATGTTGTGCTACTACACCCCCTGTGCTTATTCTTCACCATACTGAATCATAATTGCCTACTAACTTTTACATCTCCTCCTACTATAACTGCCTACAGGATAGATGATTTGCCCTTCCTAAAAATTAAGAGGATTCAGGTTATCCTTATAATGCACACTTTTGTGAGTGGGTTTTGCTTATAAATATTAACTGTCTTGAGACTATCTGATATACTTGGCACAATTTCACAATTATAATTGGTTCTATAATTTCCTAGGCATGATATTTATTCCTCTGATTAAACTGAAAGCTCCTTGGGGTCAGAATTCTTATCTTAACCTTTTTCTATAACCCCAGAGTATTAGAAGAAAACACTCATTAACTAATTATTGATGAGGGGTTACATTGAATACAATCACAATCTTTATGGCACCATCAGAGAAGTCCAGTTCGCTGGCTTCTAACCTAAACACACTACTCTACCTCTTCTCTGTGAACCAGGAATTTGACAAGGTAAAGTGTATAACTCATCAGAGGAGTAATTTCTTAATATTTTCCAAGGAACAAAAAAAGACTCATTTCCAGGAGTCCCATTTCTCAGAATCTCTCCTAAAAATGAAATCTAAAAAAGACTACTATTTTCATGAAGGCATTTATAACCATTTAATTCTATTTTTACAAAATTTAACCAAATGGAACATAACTTCTTCCCCATGCAAGATTATTTCTCCTGTGGTAAGATCCTAATTGATAAAACTCTGGCCTTTTTCTGCCTATTAATTCACTCTATCCTGAATGGGGAAGAAGGATGGCTGACCTATCAGTTTTGGTAAAATATAAACTGGGCATGTGTGGCCCATCTGTACCCTTCTTCCTTTGGGGAGGAAATGGGCCACAGAAGGCACCTGTTCCCCACGAGTATAATCTTTGTC
This sequence comes from Panthera leo, assembly GCF_018350215.1. Taxonomy (NCBI): domain Eukaryota; kingdom Metazoa; phylum Chordata; class Mammalia; order Carnivora; family Felidae; genus Panthera; species Panthera leo. The sequence goes on along the minus strand of NC_056688.1, from coordinate 47,404,770 downwards.
ACTACTGAGGTTAGGCATGGTTCATTTCTGGTGCAACTGGGAGCAGGTAGCGAGGGGAAGGAGCCTGGTTAATCCCAAGGATTAGTTAGCAGACCATTTGGTTCTCATAAAAAGCTCCATATTCCAACCTGAGCTTTATACCTCAGTAATAGAGGTAATATTTTGGCTCCATCTGCCACTCTTTTGTTTTACTTCTCAAATTATTCAAAGCCCAGGCAGAAAAGAAGAGTGCCATTTATTGGCTCCCCTCAGAGACCAACAGATGGAAATCTGCAAAAGTGAAAATAGCTTTACTGTTATAGTAGTGAAACTATAAGTGATCCTCTTCTTCCACTTTCCTAAATTTTTATTATTGTGTTATAATATCTTTTTTTTCAAATGAGGGATTGTAGAAAGGCTAGAGCAACAAAACACCAAAAACAAACAAAACAAAATTATGTCTGCAATACATATCAGCTTAGTCTTTTATTACCACACCTGCTTAACAGTAATTCACCTGAATTTGAAAAGTAAAACAACATATTAAAAAAAAAAAGTTTTAAACACACAATAAAAGTAGAAAACCATATGTCTACTTTCTTTTTTTTTTTAATTTTGTTTTTTAACGTTTATTTATTTTTGAGACAGGGAGAGACAGAGCATGAACAGGGGAGGGTCAGAGAGAGAGGGAGACACAGAATCTGAAACAGGCTCCAGGCTCTGAGCTGTCAGCACAGAGCCCGATGCGGGGCTCGAACTCACGGACCGCAAGATCATGACCTGAACCGAAGTCAGACGCTTAACCGACTGAGCCACCCAGGCCCCAATATGTCTGCTTTCAAAGTTCAAATGAGGTTAGCTCTATGGATAGTCCCAATTTTTCAAAAGGGAATAAGAAATATGATGACTCTTTTTAACAATTCCAGAAGGCAAGACATTTTGGAAGAAAAGGACTGCTTCTCTAGAGATGTCTGCTATTCTCTACAGGATTTTAAATATCATTATCACTAGTTGGCAGAGAAAGGATCCAATATGTCACTGGAAAATATGTCCCCAAACGAATAAAATGATGGCAGTGAAAACTTGGTCTAAGCCTGAGGCTCAGGCCTGGTAAAAGATTCAGACTTCCACCCCAGAACTTACCTCACATAGCTTCCCTGCTTCCTACATCTGTTTAGCTCTAATAACCACCCACCCCTTTCTGCATCTCAGAGGATCTCAAAGAGAATTTAGCAAAATGCAACCTAATTCCTTCTATGTTAAAAAAGAAATTAGATTCTGTCTGAGACTTGTACATCTACCACCACGAAGAGGCTTTGAGTAGAGCTCCCTTAGCAGTATATTGGCTGCTGACAGCACTTCTTGCTTACCAAATCTCAGCAATGTGATATTATATTCTGATACAAGAAGCGCAATCAGATAAATCTGAGCATAGAGGTGGCAATATAAGCATAGGCTAGAAGTCTTTCAGATGAGGCAAATGATTAGAGTTCTTTGACATGTGAGGGAAAATTTTTTTATGAAAATATGCCATATCCTGATTATTGAATATTATATTTTTACCTTTTTGCTCTATTGATTGGAAGTGGATCCCTAATGTAATCTATCAAGAAGGGCATTTTGACTGCAAGAGTCAGTTTCATCATCTAGAAATGGGGACATTATTTCATAGAGTGAGGCTTAAACTAGGCCCAATTTAAAGAAAACTGTCACAGTGCTTCTTAACTCATAGAAGAAACTCCCCAAATGTCTCAAAAATCTTTAAATTCTTAACTCTTCTACTCTATCTTATATATGCAGTATCCAAAAACCTGCATAGTATTTCCTTCTCTTGGAGACTCACACAGCATCTTTGCATATTAAATGCTTTGAGATGCTCTCTAGTAGAAAAATATGTTCTTTTTGTTTGTTTATTTGTTTAAATTTTCCAATTTCAGGAGCTCTTTGGACATTTTCCCACAGAACACAGTAGAAAACAAGGCACTAAAATATAGGAATGGTTATTTCTCAGGGACAGAATTATGGGTGATTTTTATTTTCTTCTTATTTATTTTATACAGTTTCCTCCCTAATCTGAAATCTCTGTATTTATACAATCAGAGAAATAATTGTTTTAAAAAAAGAAACAGTGACACTAAGACTCTGTTTGCCAAGTACTTGTCCCAAGATCTTAGTGGGTGTTTTTAATTTCCTCACTGAGACCACTGAGCTTTTCATCATTACAATAGACATATCACTCCCATAACACTTCTCATGGTAAACTGAAATCCAACTATAGTAAAATGCTAACAAATAAAGCAAGATATTTTTATTTTAAAACTCCTTTAAAAACTCAAATCCAAAAGTGTACGGATAGAGTCATTTTACTAAAGGATGATCAATTTGACGTTTCCAGGTCAAATTCTGACCTGATAGCTTATTGTAATTCTCAACTCTGTAATTCTGTAATTCTGATTGTAAGTCTGACCCCATAGCTTTCGGAGTGAGAAGATTTAGTCCGATGAATACTTGGGTTACTTCTTAGCTATGTGATCTAGAATGGAATATATTGAATAATCTCCTTGAGGATCTATTTTCTCATCTGCAAAATGGGAACAAGGTCACTCATGCTTCAGCTTTCTCAAAGAACTAAATGAGATAAGTCTCTGTGGAAATGGTTTGTAAATGGAAGTATAAAACTCTGTACAGAAATTATTTTAAAAGAGACAAAACCCTCTCCCTTTTAATATTAGGCTAAGAAAACTAAATGAAAAAACAAGAACACCTCATGGCAATGCTTTCATGTCTTAAGTACATATCCTAAGTATAGTCTTGCAAAAAATCACCAGTAAGTGTCAAACAGACATTTCTTCTCTAATTGAAAGACATTCTGATTATTAGTAGGTGAAAATGTAGTTTCCACTAAGTGAGATATTTGCCTATTATCTCCATGAGTATTCTACCCTTGTTGCCTTAGAGATCTGTCTTCTAGCTTTAATTCATAGTAGGTGAAATGTGCAAAAGTTGCTTTGCTAATAGTCTACTAATTTATTTTACTAGAGACTGATGATAGTTTTCTCAGCTTTGATAGTGTTTTCTCACTTTTCATAAAGCAATACCTTTTTTTGACCTTCAATATGTGACAAAATTATTTTTTGCTTTTGCAATACAAAAGAACCTATTGCCAAACTGTCAGACTAAAACTGACTAGATTCTAAGATTAATGAATGTTAATGAGAAAACTAGCAGTCTTTCTCCTTTTAATCATCCCTTGCAATATTAGTCTTTCTTTCAATATGCCAAACTACAAGGCTAAATCCCAAAAAAATGGGTATGCTCCATATGCAACACAAGAAATACCCAGTAAATTCCACCAAATTAAAGGAGGCATGGGGAAAAAAAGATCATTTATTATCATGGACTCTACTGGTATATCTAATATGAGGTTGATCAAAGAGACACCCTTTGGGAATCTGCAATTACACATTGTCTTTTCTGCTCTGAGGACTCTATAGAAATGTGAGAAATAACCTTTAGATTTTTCTATATTAATTATATATCAATGTTTCAAACCACTGGACAATATCTGTTACCCTGTAGTTATTTAGTTAAGCCATTCAACATCATACGCTTCAGTTTTCTCATCTCTAAAAATAAAGAGGTTATAAATATTTATCAATAGGGAAAAAGTTTTATATAAATTAGGGTTCATCTATACAATGGGACTTTTATGGATCCATTAAGAGCGACATGTATGACTAGTCCACAAAATAGAAATCAGACTTATACGGGAGAAAATAAGGATAAAAAAATTGCTTACATATTAAAATGAGAATTATGTGAAAATGCATAAACATAGACAACAATCCAAGGAGAAATTGAGAAATTAATAGTGTTTTGTCATTCTCTTTGTTGTTACTTTTATAATTCCTAAAGAATCATCCTCTAAATCAGTAGCACTAAATAAAGAAGTTAAGCTAAAAGGGTGCCTGGGTGTCTCACTTGGTTATGCGTCTGACTTGGGGTCAGATCATCATCTCGCAATTCATGAGTTTGAGCCCTACATCGGGCTGTGTGCTGACAGCTCAGAGTTTGAAGCCTGCTTCCAATTCTGTGTCTCCTTCTCTCTCTGTCCCTCCCCCACTCATGCTTTATTTCTCTCTGTCTCTCAAAAATAAATAAATGTTTAAAAAAATTAAGAAAAAAAGAAGTTAAGGTACAATGATTAGAGTTAAAATTCAATGACCCTGTACTACATTGAAATACATATGTATAATTGCTTTGTTCTTTAAGTATTTTGTATACATTGATCTGTACCTATGAATATATTGTGACACTTCTAAAAAAGAGATCATGTAGTTCACCTCCTTTCAATCCTCTGCAATACTAGTTGTTGAGAACTGAGTACCTGTAGAAAGCTAATAGATTTAGGCATTTGGGATTTGCAGCAGTCAGTCCCATGGTGACTTAAATTATTGCCAGCCTCCTGGTATCAATTATGTCATGTTACAGAACCCAGGTATTAACCCTCCTTAATAAGAGGAACTAGTATATTTCAGCAGTGTTATTTGTTTAACACATGTTTTCCTAAATGGAATGTATTTCTGTAATGGTAGAGATACATTTGCTGTGTTGATTGCACTACCTCTAGCACCTATCACTATGTCTACAATATGGAAAAACTGGCTACAAGTATTTGCTGGACTATTAGATCAAAATTTCTCAATCTGAGCACAACCGACATTTCAGTTCCTTGTTGCAGGGGAGGGCTGCACATTATAGAATGTTTAGCACAGCATCTCTGGTCTATACTCACTATATGCTACCAGGTTCTCAATGAACATGTCCTAATTGTCAAAATTGCCCCAAATACTTAGTTGTGATACATGATTCATAGCAAAAGTACTACCAGTGCTTTCTCATGGCATGGAATGTTAGACAAAATAAGCAGAAAATTAAGCTAGCGTTCTTAAATAAGAACTGTCACCATCAGTAGTTTAAGCACTTACCAAGTACCCAGAGTTTAAACAGTTTCTATGAAGGCTTTACAGTATATTAAGAGACTTAAAATTTGTAAACAAGAACTTATGGGGGAAAAAAAGTTTGGGGAAATAGAGTTAGAATAAAAAGCTGGTTATATAAAAGGATTATATTTAAACAAAAGATTATAACAAGGCAAAGTCATTAACTAATATACAATAGATTACCAGATTTCTCATCATCTTTCTAATAAATAATCCACCTGGACAGCTAGGGTGGGAACCTCTGCCCAGCATGAATTGTTAGTAGTTCCCCCTCACCTTGGCTAGACGTGCAGTCTTTCCAAGTATCAGTTTCCACACTGCTTAAGGATTGACAGATAAAGAGGATCTTTCAGCAACTCCATCCTTTCCAGGAAGAGAGAACTGACCTTCTGTGCACCCCCACCCCCCCCCCCCCCCACACACACACATACACACCACAATGCACAGATACATCTTCTGGACTGAGGGTAAAGGGTTCATGAGGTCTTTACTGAGAACTAAGACAGAATTAAAATGCACATTTAAAAACCTCAATAGAAGTCTATCCTAAATGTCTATCTGCCCTCACTCTAGTCACCTGGGCTGGACCACACAAAAGAAAATATCAAAACTCCTCTTTTCCTAAAGCAGAAAACAGCAGTAGGCCTGAAGAACAAGTCTTTACCTTTCCTTTCTTTAGGCCTTATCTATACCCCCATACTTTCCAGAGTCAAATGTACCTCACAAGAGAATGTTAGCCCAGCTCCAAGTTTCACTACCAAAAAATGCAGAGATAGGAAAAGCAGCAAGAAGGGATTTCCAAAGCCTTTATTTCCAGTCCTGTCACCAAAGGTTTCAAACATTCATTCAAACATGTTTGTGAACGCTGCTCTCAGAGAAACCTTTAAGAATGAAATAAAGATATTTAACAAACCATCGACTTCCACGAAATGTGATTCATTATATACCTAACAATATTTTTATGTCAAACCTGATCATTACTCAATTTCCATCTGCATTCAATCATGTCTAAAAGTCTAAAACATATTCATGCTTTTTCTATTTATCCCAATAAGCTTTGGTTTACTGGACATTCAGCCTTTTTTTGCTTGGCATTAGCATTGTTGGAATCTTAACAGGTTTCCCTTTTACTGTGTAGCTGAGCCCAAGTACCTAGTTATGGCCTCAAGCCACTAGTGGCATCATTAATGCCACAATGATTAAGTGAGACAGCCAAGCACCAGTGCACCATGAAGAACAACAGGAGATTTCAAAGTCATCAAGTCTGAACCACTGTCATGCTTCTTAAACAAGGCAAATGCATTAAGTTCATATTATTTCCACATTTTGCAGGTAAATGAAGAAGGCTGTTCCTGGCCTGTCAATTATACCTCAGAACTTTAACTGGATATTAGGACACAGTAATAGATAACTACCACATTATTACCAGCATATTGACTTAATTCTACTGGAAGAAATATATATTTGCAGTAAAACCACAAATATCTATTTCTAACTCTGCAAGAAAGTAGATCACTGGCATTCCCAAGGAAACTTACCAAATTAGCCAAATTTGTAAATATACATATGATATAAATTTCTCCATAAAATTAAGTGTAGTCATTTAAAAATGCAAATTCACTCATCCTACAAACTGTACGCAGGTTGAACTTTGTGCCAAGCATTGTGCTAAGGACTAGGAATGCAATAATTAACAAAACAGACAGAGTACTCTGCTCTTATTCCAGCAAGGAATACAGACATTGAACAATTATGAATGTGATAACTGTTAGAAGGAGGTGTGTAAGATGACTCAGTAATTTTGGAGTTGTAGACAGGTATGGCTGAGAAAGTAGACCGACTTTCAAATTCTAATACCAAAATTTTATTGCATAAATTGAATGGCCACTTACTCTAAATCTCAGTTTCCTAATTTTTCAAATAGAGCTAATCCTACTTTCATGAGACTGTATGGCAAGAGTAGGGAATATATTCTATTTATGTGAAAGCACCAAGGATATAGTTGCCACCTAATACTTGGTAAGTATTAGTACTCCTTCAAACCTTCTCATAACTCGTGCTTTTTGAGTGTGGTTTAGAACTCAATAGCTTTTGTGCTGTCATATCGATCAAAATGGTTAATAAGCAGTGTATTTAAAATTATAAATAATTAATGCTCTAACAGCTAGAAAGAGACACTTCTCAGCAGGAGAAATTTTAGAAGGAATGGCTAGAAAATTGCTCTCTTGGATCAAGTAAAGATTGAAAGTATTTGCTCTAGGACTGGAAATCAATACATAAGAAAAGCAAAGAGAATGTTCCCTAATGTTTAAAATGTCATTATAAAGGCCAAGTAGGTATAATGAAGGTTCCTAAGTGACAAAAATCAGATGAACATATGAATGAATAGAAAAATGAACAAACACTGTCCTTGGGAGTTCATAGTCTATTTCTGAATATAAAAATTACATTCTTTAATATAAAAAATTCTTACTAATTCCCAAAATGGTTCTCTTTGGAATGAAAGTTATCCCTTTGTTTGAAACTTAAATTCACAAATAACTTAAATACTAATTGACAAACAATTTTAAAAAGGAATATAGGTTTACATAAAGAGTCACACTTCTTATATACTTTTTTAAATGTGAACTATATTTAGTCTTTTTGATCAAGTAAGTAAAAAGGAAATTCAGTAATGAATTTATAAGATGTACTGGTTAATGTTTTGATTTTCTTACAATTACATAATAGTTGTTAAAATGATTTGGTAGAATGATGACTAATATAAAAACCAGGGTAACAAATATTTATTTGTTTGTATTTAAATTACTTGTTTGAGCAGCATATCTTTGGAACTTCAAATTGCCATGAGCAATTTTAAAAAGAAGAGAGCGGGGCACCTGGGTGGCTCAGTTGGTTGGATGTCTGACTTCGGCTTAGGTCATGATCTCACGGTCCATGGATTCGAGCCCCGCGTCGCGCTCTGTGCTGACAACCCAGAGCCTGGACCCTGCTTCAGAGTCTGTGTCTCTTTCTCTCTGCCCCTCCCCTGCTCATGCTCTCTCTTTCTCAAAAATAAATAAACATTAAAAAAATTAAAGAGAATAGAGTAATTCATAAGCTTTCCTTTTAAATTATCAGTCTGAGAGATTTAATAGTCACAATATTGGAAGGGTCCTCAGAAATGTACTTGTGTTAGTTGCTGGAGACCTGGCAGGTAAATGGAAATCGAATAGCCTTCCTTCACTGTATGGCGCTATATTTAGTTATCTTTGGTCCTCAGAGTTACTGCCTTGTAGTTAAGAAAAGCACTTCTTGAATCTATTTATTTATGACTAAACTACATGCTATTCTGCCCTATTGATTCCACTCCATTGTGCTATTTAAATTTTTTTCCACATTGTCCTCTCTGTTCCAGTTTGGTTTTCTTCCCATCAAAAGTAAAGGAATAAAGCTGGGGCTTGAATTCTAGTACCAATATAGTGACCTCCTAGAAATGTGACTTTGAGAAAGCTACTTCACCTCTATGGCCTCAGTTTTCTCTTTGTAAACTGACAGAATGGGACTACATTATCACTTAGACATCTTCCAGCCCTGCCATTCCATGATTTCCACAAGGCTTAATGAGTTGCCATCTGCTTTAATAGTGGGGGGAAAACACTCAAGCAAGAGGTCTGGATTTTATTACAGGCTCTGATAACTTGGGAAAATTGTGTCATCTCTCTCAGACTAATTTGGCTCGTTAGTCAAATAAACATAATTATACTTTCTCTGTTTGCCTCACAGGGTGGACAATCCAGTGAGGTAAAGATATAGGTTGGCAAATAGTATAAACTTTACCCTCACAATATTTTAAGACTTGACAGATGCAGGTAAAGGGAAAAGTGGGAAGGAGAAAAAAATAAATAACATTCAGAGAATAAAATTAAGAGAAAAGCACAAAAATATGGATCAATTAGCTAATGAAAGGAACAATTCATTTATCTCTCTAATGATTCCAAATATTTGAAGATCTTAACTATATTTAAAGCAAACATGTTAAATTTCGCAGCAGAGTTATTTGGAAAACAAAGAACAATGGACTGGGTTCTAACACTATTTCTGTCATTAATTAGATGAATGAATATCTTTGGACAAATCACACGTTTATGATTCTTTTATCAAATATAGACCCTCCAACAGACTTAATCATACCTAGAAGAAAATTTTTCCACATTATAAATTCTCTATTCCTTTTTATCTTTTTAATTTTTTTAGTAGTCTCTACCCCAATGTGGGGATAGAACTCAAGGTCAAGAATCACATGCTCTACTGACTGAAGCAGCCAGGAGCCCTTAAATTTTCTTTTTAAATACAGAGTTTTAAAATTAAGGAGAGAGAGACAGAGTGAGATAGAACTTCCACTTTGACTATGATAGACTAGTTTATAACATTCCAAACCTCCTGCTGAGAAAAACCTAAAAGGCTGGATTTTCAAAGAAATGTTTGAAGTCATCAAAGAGCCACCAAGACAGCCAGGACTTAAGAGGCCAAGATCCCTGAGAAGAAACTCATTGAGGTGGGCTCAACACTTCTTTTCTCCTGAAAGCATTTTCCTATTTGTACCCAGTAGAGAGCAAGAGACTGAGGAGCTCAAACAGAAAGCTGAGGAAAAAACAGATGCTGAGTAAAGCTGTTGGCAGTCTCAAAGGACTTAAAAACAAATTTTGGAGTTCAGAATTGAAAGGAAAGCTGGGACTTGAGGATTCAGGATCCTGCAATGAAGTAAAGGACAAGGAAGTAAGACCTATGCTATGCGCTATTTTTTCTCTCAAGCAATATCCAATTCATCAGCAGAGCAGGGACAGAGACTAGGAAGCTGAGAAGAGAGAAGCCTCTGAGAACCTGAATAGAAATTTAATAATCACACAATGCTAGAGAGATAAAAACTGGGGTTCAGGCTCACCAATAAGGAAATTCCCTCATAAACATCTCAAGGTGAAGGTTAGGGTTGGGGTTAAGATTAGGGATAGGGATAGGGGCAAACTGTAAATAAACCACCCTCATAAGAAAATGAATGGAACCTCTAAAATGAGTACTTTTCTGTATCTATTTTGTACTTCAATAGAAAGTTTGTTTTAAATGTTAATTTTAAACCATAAGAGACTCTTAAAAACTGAGAACAAAGTGAGAGTTGATGGGGGCTGGGAGGGAGGGGTGGGTGGGTGATGGGTATTGAGGAGGGCACCTGTTGGGATAAGCACTGGGTGTTGCATGGAAACCAATATGACAATAAATTTCATATTTAAAAAATAAAATAAAATAAAACATGAAAAGATATAGAAATTCTCCAGAGACCTAAATCTATGAAAAATAGTCAATGGAAATTAATGAACTAAAAAAAAAACTTGGTAAGTGAAATGAACAATTCAATATGTGGGTTTAAAAATGAATATGACTCAGTGGAAGAGATGTTTAGCGCACTGGAAGACAAGCTAATAAATAAATCTAAACTGAAGCACTGAGAGAAAAAAGAGATTAAAAAATTATTTTAAAATGTTATAAAACACATATGGATCATAGTAAAAAAAAATGAAAAAAAACGAAGTATGTGCCTATGGACTCCCAGGTTTGGTGCAGAGAACGTGACAGCAACATTATCTGATATATAGCAGTCAATATATTTTCAAAGCTGACGAAAGACAGAAAGTCACAGATTCAAAAAGTTCTACCAATCACAAATAGAGCAAGTACAAAGAAACCACAACATGGCATATGATAATCAAACTGCTGATAAGCAGTGACAAAGAGAAAATCTTAAAAGCAGACATTAATTATAAATGAACAACAATAAGACTCACAGCTCATTTCTCAACAAAAATGATTTAAGCCAAAGACGTCTTTAAAGTATTAATTGACATAGTTTAACTTTAAATTTAGTGAAAATTTGATTCAAAAATTTAGACAAAGATATTTTCAGTGAACAAAAACCAAGAGAAACTATCATCAGCAAATCTATATTACAAGAAATAATAAAGAGAGCTCTTTAGGTAGAAGAGAAATAATTATAGAAAGAAGAATAGGAATGCAGAAAAGAACAAAAAACAAAGAGAAAGTTAATGAATACTAATTAAATGAATACTGGTTATATAAAACAATAATTGTTATTCTAAATAGTTTTTAGAAGAAAATTTATAGATTTAAATACATTTTTAAAACAGAGTTCTGAAAATCAAATTTTCCTTTTCAGGAAGCTGGAAAAGCATAGGAAATAAAACCCAAATAAAATTAAAGGAAGGAGATAATATAGATTAAAAAAAAAGGAACTAATGAAATGTAAATGCAGAATTGGGAAAAATCCAGAAAATCTAAAATTGGTTTTAAGAAACTATTTTAAATTTATAACCATCTACTATGACTGATTGAGAAAATAAACGAGACAAATTATTAATATCTGAAGTAAAAAGTGGAACACTTCTTCAGATTTTACAGAAGGCATTATAAACAAAATAATGCCAATGAAAGTTAAAAATTTAGTGGAAATGGAGAAATACTAGAGTGAAAAAATCTTACCAAAACTAACATAAGAGTAAATAGAAAATGTGTTTCCCAATCTCTAAAAATGTAATTGGATTTTTATTTTAAAAGAAATCTCAAGCCCAAAAGACTTTCAGAGGTATATTCTTCCAGATATTTAAGTAAGAATAAATGTCAATTTAAAACAAACTTTCAGAGAACAGAAAATGGTAAGACATTTCCCAACATATTTTGAAGCCAATATAACATTGATACCAAAAGGTAAAAAAATTACAAAAGAGAAAAATTATAGGCCAATCTTTCTCATTAGCATGGGAGGAAAAAAAGCATAAAAAACAAAACCCAGTTACACTTGAAAAGAATAGCATTTCATGAGCAAGTTGGGTTTATTTAAGAAATGAAAGTTGTTTTTAACTTTCAAAAATCAACCAATGTAATTTACTACATTAACAGAAAAAAGAAAAAAAAATTCATTTGATCATCTCAGTGGATGTGGAAAATGCATTTTATAAAACTCAGTACTCATTCATATTTTTAAAAATCATAGGCAGTCAGGAATACAAGTGAATAACATTAGTCTGAAAACATTATAAAAGCATTATGCTAGTGGGAAATATTAAAATAGCCTCCCTTAAGATTAGAATGTCAGCTATCATCACTTCCAATAAGTATTGTACTGGAGGTTTTAGCCAGTACAATAAGAAAAGATATAAAAATTAAGAAAATGAAAAAGAAGAAATAAAGCCATCACTTTTCTCAGGTAATTGGATTATGTACATAGTAAATCTAAAAATATCTATAGATAAAATATTACAAATACAAGGAAATTTAGCAAGTTCTCTATGCCCAACGTTAATATACAAAAACCAATTGTCTTTCTTTAAGTGTACCACTTAAATTGACAAATTAATTCTAAAATGCATGTGAATATGTAAACAGCCAAGAATTGCTCAGGAAATTGTGTATAAAAATAAAGCTTATAATACCAGATATTAAAACTTATTATACATAGTATTCTAAGAGAATGCTCTAATTGCATAAGGATAGACAAATTGACCGAGAAAATAGAACACAGTCTAGAAATAGGCCCACTTAAAAATAGTTACCTAATATACCTCAAAGGCCCCCTGTAATTCAGTAAGGGAAAATGTGGTATTATCAATACACAGTCAATTGTATATCCATAGTATGGACAAAATTGAATCATGACCCTCCACCTGACACTATTCACAAACCAATTCCAAGTCCAGTGTAGATCTAAATGTGAAAAGTTCTAGAAGAGAACATACAAAAATATTTTAATGAACATGGGTAGGCATAATTTCCTAAACAAGATACAAAAAAGACTTCACGGTTTTATACCAAAAAAAAAAAAAAAAAAAAAAAATTGGTAAGTTGGACTAAAAGAAGGAACTTTTCTTCAAAAGCTACAATTAAATAATAGAAAATACATGCAAAAAAAAAAGGAGAATATATTTGCAATAACATGTGCAAAATATGTATTCAAAATACGTATGAATCTATCAAATCAATAAAAAAGAAAACTCAAATCAATAAGCATATGAAAAAAATTCAAGCTCATTAGTCATAAGAAAAAAGCAAAACTAAAACCACAATATCACTACACACCCACCAAAGAAGCTACTGAAAAAATGTACAGCAACTGGCACTAACATACATCACCTTTGGGAGGATAAATGTGAATAACCACTTTGGGAAGCTCTTACAAATTTTCTGCTAAGTTAAACATATGCATCTTTTAAAATCTAGCAATTTCACTTCTAGTGGTATGACCAAACGCACACCAAAATTTACTGAAATGTTCCTAGCCGACTTAGTTGTAATAGCCTAAAACTGGAGAGCTAACCAATAGCCATCAACAGGAGAGTGAAAAATTGTGTGGTGTATTTGTGCAATGGATTATTATACAGTAGTGAGAAAGGACAAATTACTTCGGCATGCAACAGGATGAATCTGACAAACAGTGTTGAGTGAAAGAAACAAGGCAAAAAAATACTATAGGGTCCCATTTATGTAAATTTCAGACAGGCAAAATTAATCCAAGGAAACAGTTGTCAAGAGGAGTGTTACTTTTACAGTGTGGGGGTTAGTGACTGATAGCACAACGAAGGCCTCTGTTTTGCTGATCTATCTAGATCTAGATATCTAGATCTGAGTGACTGTGTTTACTTTGTGAAAATTCATCAAACTATGCCTTAGTGTGCTTTTCTGTATTTAGATTTTTACTTCTGTTTGAAAATATATGATTGGATGGATAAGTAAATAAATAGACCAACAGGATTTTTTTTAAAGAATTGTAGTAAAAATACATGACATGGGATCTACACTCTTAAAAAATTTTATGTGTATGTACAGTATTGTTAACCATAAACAAAATGTTATACAAAAGATCTCTAGAACTTTTTTATCTTACATGACTGAAACTATACTCATTGAAGAGCAAATCCCCATTTCCCCCTTCCCGGTAGCCCCTGGCAACCACCATTCTACTTTTTTGCCTTAATGAGTTTGATTATTTTAAACATGTCATGTAAGTGGTATTTGTCCTTCTGTGACTCACCTATTTTACTTAGCAGAATGTCTTCAAGTTTTATCCATGTTGTAGCCTATGAAAATTTTTTTTCTTCTTAATGGTCGAATAATATCCCATTGTTTGAATATACCATATAATCTTTTTTGTTTCTTTCATGTTTTAATTTAAATTCCACTTAGTGTAATATTGGTATCAGGAGTAGAATTTAGTGATTCATCACTTATATATCATACCCATTACTCATCAGAACAAGTGCCCTCCTCAATACCCATCACTCATTTAACCCATCTCCCCACCCACCTCCCCTCTAGTAACCATCAATTTGTTCTCTGTAAGTTTAGAGTCTGTTTTATGTTTTGTCTCTCTCTCTCTTTTTTCCCGTGTTCATCTGTTTTATTTCTTAAATTCCACATATGAGTGAAATCATATATGTGTCTTTCTCTTATTGACTTATTTCACTTAGCATAATATACTCTAGTTCAATCCATGTCATTGCAAATGGCAAGATTTCATTCTTTCTGATGGCTGAGTAATATTCCAATTTATGTATATACCACATCTTCTTTATCCATTCATCAATCAATGGACATTTGGACTCTTTCCATAATTCAATCTTTTATCTGTTCATCTGTATATGGACATTTAGGTTATTCCCACTGCTTGATTATTGTGAATAATGCTGCAGTGAACATGGGGTGCAGGTAGTTCCTCAAAATCCTGGTTTAAATTCTTTTGGGTAAGTACCCAGAAGTGGGATTGCTGCATCATATGGTTGTTCTATTTTTAATTTTTTTGAAAAACTTCCATAGTGTTTTGCATAGTGGCTGCACCATTTTACATTCCTACCAACAGCGCCCAATAGCTCTTATTTTCCACATCTTCATCAACACTTCTATTTGCTGTTTTTTTTTTCTTTTGTTTTTCATAATATCCACTAACAGATGTAAGGCAATATCTCATTACAGTTTTGACTTGCGTTTCCCTGATGATAGTGATATTGAGCATCTTTTCATGTACTTGGCAATCTATATGTTTTCTTTGAAGAAAAGTCTACCTAAGTCCTTTAGTCATTTTTAATCAGGTTTTTGTTTGTTTGTTTGTTTGTTTTTGTTTGCTATTTAATTGTATTGTTATATATTTTAGATATTAACCCTTTTTCAGATATTATGCAAATATTTTCTCCTATTCTCTAAGTTGCTTTTTCACTCTGTTGATGGTTTCCATTTCTATATAGCAGTTTTTTAGTTTGATGGTAGTCTCACTTTTCCACTTTGCTTCTACTGCCTTTTTGTTTTTTTAACTGAAATTTCAGTCTGGGTCATTGTGATTCCTCTCTTTCTGTAATGGCATCCTTTATCTACAAATATTTTCAAGACGAAATACACATGATTTGAATTCTTTAGCTGTTTTTTTGCTCATACATTACTTGGCCCAGATTAGCTATAAAAACAAAATTAGCAACTTGCTTTTTGACCCCAGAAATCAATGCCCTGCTTCTGAAGGGCACGTCTCTCAGAAGGCAACTGTCATATTGTCTGAAGGGTACATTGTCAGTGAAGCCTCAGAAGTGTAAAGCAGTAAAAGCTGAGGAAATTTAGTATTTCTTCCCAAAGGAAAAACTGATGATTGAGATATAAATACTCTACTTTTTATCCTTTCTGAACATATATAATATCAACCTCATTAAAATGAATTCTCTTGGTCAAATCCTAAACAATGGTGAGCTACAAATTCTAACACTAAGTTATCTCACATTTCTATATATTTTTCTCATTTCTGTTTTATTGGATAAAAATGTTATAAAGTCTAAAGCCTATAACTATGCCTTGGCCCTATTAACTTTTCCAACAGTTTTGCTCTCTGGGTGACATTTCAATTCATTCCATTTTATAAGCTCTTTCTTAGGCAAGTGCTCTAATACTGGAGGCACTTTGCTCCTAACATATCACATGACTCCGGAAATTTCCCCCAGCCCATTTCAGCACATCCAATACTTGGATGACTCAGCTGCAGGACTTGAGGTTAGCCTAACCAGATTATTGAAGATGAACATAACTTGCAAAAAGAGGGGTCACTTTGGAGGTTATGATACAGTAAGTAGGCAGGACTTTCCCATTATTGCACTGATAAAACCTGAAATTGTACCTTTTTCAGTTTGGTTATCTGAAATTAAACAGAATTCAGACTATGTAGTTACAATGTTCTTTGCAATCCAGAAAATAGGATGAGGCTCTTTTGTGCCATGGAGGAAGGTAAGGTTCATTATTGATGGATGAAAATCTTTACCAGGGCAACAATTAAAAAATGTAGGTGACAACTTAGGTTTAACTAGTGTTTGATTACTGCATTCCAGCTATAAAATTCTACATAAAAGTATTTTGCATTTAAATAGTATTTCCTACCTATAAGCATGCATTTGCTTAAAGGGCTAGTGATTCCTACTACACAGACTGTTGAAAAGATAACAACAATAGGTACTTTTTATTGAAAGCCTATAATGTCCTAAACACTGTGTTAACTATTTTATCCCTATGAGATAAGTAATATTACAGACCAATTGAAAACAGACTCAGAGAAGATAAATTCTTACCCAAGATCATACAGTTAGAGACAAAGAAAGACTTTTAAATACATTTTTAATTTTATTTATTTATTTTGAGAGACACAGAGAGAGAGAGAGAGAGAGAGAGAGAGTGTGTGTGTGTGTGTGTGTGTGTGTGCACGCGCATGAGTGGGAGAGAGGAAGAAAGAGGGAGAGAGAGAATCCCAAGCAGTTTTCATGCTGTAGGCACAGAGCCTGTCCTGTCTTGAACCCATGAACCATGAGATCATGATCTGAGCCAAATCAAGAGTCGGATGCTTAAGCTACTGAGCCACCCAGGTGCCCCACAAAGACTTTTAAATCATATTTGTTTTATATGCAAATCCATGATCTTAACCATTACCTCACAGAGGTCTGAAAAGGTAGTAGAAATGAATGCTTTAAAAGTTATATATCACTAAATTAATTGAAGACACAGATCTGGTAAATTAAAAAGGGCATCATATATAGATCTGCCTTTGAAACATGTGAAACCAAAAGTTTGAAAGACTTGGTATTGTCATCACAACTAAGTTGTGGCTCATGAACTGCATAATCATTATAACAGAAAAATAAGCACTCTAATAATAGACTTACAACAGTATACAACAGTTTAAAAAGATTTTTTAAATGACTCTGCCAGTAGGGGTGGGAGCAGGGATGGAATTAGAGTAACAAATCATGAAATGCACTTATATTTAGCTTAATTAAATTAATTCAATAGGTATTTTAGTCAAGGCATCTAGTCTTTAAAGAATTGAAAATTCTAAATGTAGTACTAAGATACTAAAATACTGATAACTCGGGGTGCCTGGGTGGCTCAGTCAGTTAAGCATTTGATTTCAGCTCAGGGCATGATCTCACAGTTCCTGAGTTCGAGCTCTGTGTCAGGCTCTGGGCTGACAGCTCAGAGCCTGGAGCCTGCTTCAGAATCTGTCTCTGTCCCCTTCCCCGCTCATGCTCTGTCTCTCAAAAAATACACAAACATTAAAAAAAATTTTCATAATGATAACTAAACAAAATCTTAAATTAAGAATTTTTGGTAAGCACTGATGTGTGCTGTCCTCAATTTGGGATCATTCCCAAATTCCCCCACTTGATAAGAGTGTTAGCTGATAAGGTTCACAGCTGTGTCCCTCTCCAGGAAGCTTCCTTGACCAAAATGATTTCCCCTTCCTTGGGCAACTTGCATCCAGTGACTCATTAATGTGGTGGTACAAAGATCCAGCAAACCTTCTTCAAATGAGAACAACTCAGAGAGACCATTTCAATTCCAGGGCTTCCAAAAGGATCATCTGAGGCCTCTGTTATAACTGGAACTTGGTTCAACTCCCTTTGACTAATTTTGGGTCTCTCATCCCTCCCAGAAGCAGTTCCTAGAATATTCCCTAATAATCTTTTACATATAAATCTCAGAAATTTTTAGAGTGTTTTCTGGGGAACCTGGCTTATGACAATAATTAATCCCAAAATTTCCTCCAGTCTACTGCTTATGGTTCTTCGTATCATTACAAAATATGCACCTTTTTTCTATTTTCCCACAATCAAGTGATGGAGCAGTAAATCTTTTAAATGAAGCTGACATTACTTTGTGTAACTTCTAAAAATTGAATATGGATTCCATACATAATGAGGCAATCACAATAAAAAATGGTAGACTTTGCAACTAAAGGAATTTTTAATGACTTATATGATTATCAGTATGGGAAATCTTTTTCTACAAAACACAATAGTTTAAAGTTACAGAGAACAGACTTTAGTACCAACAGGTTAGATATCTCTCTAACTTGACACAGTTAAATGAGCTTTTCCCATTCTTTTCTTCTTAAAGTTTATTTATTTTCTTAAGAGAAGTAACAGGGGAGGAGCAGAGAGAGAAAGAGAGAGAGAGAGCATACCAAGCAGGCTCCTTGCTGTCAGCACAGAGCCTGATGCAGGGCTTGATCTCACAAACCATGAGATCACAACCTGAGCTGAAATCAAGACTCAGATGCTTAAATGAATGAGCCCTCCAGGCACCCCTTCCATTCTTTTCTTGAATGAAATATGATATTTAGAATCTAGAATGGAAATAATCCCCACTGCTTCATAAATCTGTGAAAAATGATTTGATAAGAAGCAATGATTTGTGGTATTAGTAGACAAACTTATACTGAAATGAATCACAACCTTCACTTCAACAAACATTTGACATTTATTAACCAGATAAGATGATTTTGGACCCCAAATATTTGTTGACCCAATTACCATGATCCTTTCCTTCATGAGTCCACAATTTAGTTGGGAAGAAAGGCAAAATAAAAATACAGAAAGAAGTCAGATCATGACTAACTCTATGGGTATGTTTATTGACAAGACAAATATGAAGATGAAACTAAATATCTGTCACATAATTAACACTTTGTTCTCAGGATATAATATTTTATTACATGTACCCAAGTAGTAGAAATATAGTACAACCAAGAAAATAACACCAAATATTTCCAGAAAATCTTTCAGGCTTGAGGGCTAAAAGTTATGAAATCATGCTATCACTAAACTTAAATAAAATGTATTTTTTCTTTCCAAAAGATTTTCTAATAAATTTTGTTCAATTCTAGGTATAAGCAGTTAGACTTATGAATGAATATGCTGAAATATTACTGTAAAATTCACACATGGCTTATATAAATCTAGTCATAGTCCACATCAAATCTACTCTTCTTTTCTGCTTTTCCTGTCTCAGTGAATGGCACCACCATCTGCTCAGTTGCTCAAGTTAGAAATCTGGAAATCAACTTCGGCACCTCTCGTCCCTTGCCTCATATATCCAACTAACAAAATGATCTCACATACAGTACATATCCTGTTCTTTTATCTCTTTCTTTAATATAAAGATATCATGCTACAATATCAATAAGGGTGATATCACCCCCAGGGGAGTGAAACTTAGTTATTTTGGAGAAGAGAATGATGGTTAATTTTGCGTCAACTTAGCTAGGCTATGATGCTCAGTTGTTTGATCAAACCCTAATATAGATGTGTTATAAAGACATTTTTTAAATTAACATTTATAATCAGTTGGCTTTAAGTAAAACAGATTACCCTCCATAATGTGTAGGCTTCATCAAATCATTTGAAGTCTGTAAGAGTGAAGAAGCTGAAGGAGGAAATCTGCCTCAAGGTTTCAACATAGAAATTCCACCTGAGCCTCCATCCTGTCAGACTACCCTACAAATTTCAGACTTGCCAGCCCCCACAATCTTGTGAGCCAATTCCTTAAAATAAATCTCCCCACCCCCAACTAATAGAGAAGATGAAAAAATATTTTATGTATAAAACACACACACACACACACACACACACACACACACATATATATCTTATATATATATCTTATATATAGATGATATATATATATCATCTTATATATATATCTTATATATAGATGATATATATATATCATCTTATATATATATCTTATATATAGATGATATATATATATCATCTTATATATATATATATATCTTATATATAGATGATATATATTATATATATATATATATATATATATATATATATATATATATTATACATAAATAGATTTGCAGTATATCTGTGGTATTCAAGTTTCACCAGGCAGGGAGTTGGTTAGGACAACATGTGTAAAAAGTCTTCTGATCTCCTGGGTGGTATATGTGTGTGTGATGGAGGGAGGTGGAAATAATGAAAAAAAATAGTGAAGAAACACTGTACGAAGTATTCTTTAAGTAAATCCTCTATTGTATATCCCTTATAGCACTACAGTAGGATAATACACTATTTACCAACAAGAACATCACTTCTTAAGGGCTCTCTTTGGGGCTATATTGGTCCCCTTTAAATATATCTTCCACAGTATCTATCAAATCTATGTACAAAGTGAAAATTTAACTATATATTTCCCATGTTTAAAACCCCTTGATTGTTCTAGGTTTAGGAATTTCGAAACCTACAGGCAGGATAAATATCTGCTCATCATTTCACAGAGAAGGATAATGATATCCAGTCAGTTTAATGAGCTGCCCAAAGTTGTACAATATGCAGAGGCAAATTCAGGATTTTAAACTAGATTTCACAATCTAAATATCGAGTTTTTTAAAGAAGAAACACTATTTTGGCATTAGGTAGACATCTGGATACCATCACCATCTTCTTACTAGTTTATGAGAATCTGAGCAAATGACTGTTAGAGAGCTTTAGTTTCCTAATCTGTAAAATATCGGCAATATTTTCTTCTCAAAATTTATATTAGGATTAAATAAGCTGATATACATATACTCACACATACATATATACACATAAACAAACCTATAGACACAAATTAATATACGAATATATAGATACACGTGTACCCATTCATATCCATATCCATATAGAGAGAGAGACAGAATATAGCATGGACTGTTTGGCATTTTGGTAGTTATTGAATAAATTAAGCGGGGAGGTGTGGAGGGGCCTTCTTGACCTTGTTATGCTACCTTTACTACAGGTTGTCTCCAAGTTAGGAACAGTGGTAACCTGTCATGAAATTCAGCTGGATTTTTTTTCTCCTCTACTAGCTTCATGACAGAACAGCCTCATCCTAACTCTCACCTATGCTGTCACTGGACAACAGCCTGAGCTAAAGTCACCACCAAGTCATGCTTATGAATAATGCTTCTTCCCTCCCAATCACTTCCTTTCTCAATTTCTGAAAGTGTTCATGAATACCCTGTGGTTCTTTATGTATTTCCTCACCATTTTTCCCCTCCTGGTTCAATGAAACTATTCTAGTCACTGTGTCTCAGCTGAAAAACTATCTTTCTCCCACTTTCTCTCCTTGTTCAAAAACTTTAGTTACTTTAGGAATTCTCTGTCCTCACTTTGTTCTATGCAGTAAGCCTGATCATAATACTGCAGGGTTTACAGGGATCTTGAAAAATCACTCAGTCCTACTCACAAAGTGAAATGCCTGTCTCCAGTCTTTTAAGAGGTATGCATTCCAACCCTCCTAGAATGTGACCAGTGAAGAAGACCTCACTATTTATTAAAGAAGTTGTTATTCATACTGAAAACACACCAGTTTATTCAATCCTTTTGGCCTCTAGAGTATGCAGAATAAATCTACTTTCTATTCTACATGACAGCCACAAATTCACTCTTACATCTTCTCCAAGATAAACACCCACATTCATTCTGTGGCTCCTTTTTCCTCATAGGACCTACTTCCCATTTTCTGGTTGTCAGTCTCCAGGATATACCCCAATTTGTCACTTGTCATTCTTTGAAAATATGGTACCTAAATAGCAACACACTTGTATCATAGAGCTTAACAAAAATGTAACTATCATTTTCCTTTTGAGACTGTTAAAAAGTTAGGTAAACATTTTGACTGATTAGTAAGAATCTGTTCATAATTATAACTTCAATTATGACTTCTAATATCTGTCTTTAAGTGTCTATCTTAGCCATGGTTTCTTGTAGACTCATTCAAAAACAATTTTGTTACTGAACTTCTTTGGATGGGTGGAAAAATAAATAAGCAAATAATAAATAAATAAACAAACAAATAAATAAATATTTTGTCTGTTGAATACTACTGCTGATAATAATATAAATATGTAGCATTAATTGATCATTAAGTATGTATCACATACTAGGCTTAAATTTTTACATATATCATTTTACTTACTCCTAGTTTTTTAAATGACAAAACTGAGGCACAAAAGTTTACATGATGTGCTCAGATTTGCCAGATAGTAAGAAGACCAAGCAAAGATATCCACCAATCCTTAAAGTCTTAACAGTACATTCATGAAAAGATTACTACTACTCTCCAACCCCAAACCACGTTCTTAAACTTGTCATTACTCCCAAACAGATCCTCTCTCTTCCACTAGATATATGATTAGATTTCTCTCAAATCATTCCATAAGCATTTCCACTTTCCCAATTTTTGTGCCTACTATTCTCCAGCATCCCACCTATCTTTCCATATAAAAATAAAACCTGTGGAATAAGTATTATTATTAATATTTTATAGATCAGAAAATAGAGGCAATTTGCTGAACATTCCATAGCTATGTGTAGCTATGTGTAGGGACTAAAGATTGAACTCAGGTCTGTTTTACTACAAAGACTGTGCTCCTTCACTACATTCTACTGTGCTATATATAATCACTCATTATTCACCCTCCAGGGGACAAATCCTCTCCCACTTCTTCCACAAAGCCTACTATGATTGGTCTTGCCCAAGCTATTTTCTCTTTTCTATATTCTCACGGTACTTATGGCTTTTGCTTTGTGAAATTTCTAATAGTGTTACCATTTTTTACTTTCATGTTGGAATTGAGGCTCCTGTGACATTGTCTTCCTATTCAAAACCAAGCTGGAGAGGACTACAAACAACAGTTTAGAATGCAAATCTGGAGCCAGTCTAACAGAGATCAAATTCTAGCAGTACTGTTTTTTTTTTTTTCTGTGTGATCTTAGCAAAATTGCCTGAACTCTCTGACTCTCTTTATTCATTGTTAAATGGCCATAATAATGAATAGAGTTATTTTAAAGATAAATGATTAAACTATATCAAGGTCTTGGAACACTAGCATATTCGTGACTTAGCTATTGAGATCAGGAATCTGCTCTATTCTTAATCTTTATCCTTCCAGTACCAGGTTTCCAGACTTAGAAACCAAACTCTAATGGTCAGTCCATGGCAGCCCATGGTGGGTATATAATAGAAGAACTGCCTATTAGAACAACAGGCAACCAGGAATTACCCTGGTTTCACAGATTGACTCCAAGACAGGCAGGCAAAATGTCCCAAAGGTAAATCAAACTTGACTATGCATCAGTTAAAATAACTATTATGATGACCAAATGTAGTGTGTAGAAAATCAATTTATAGATAGTAACATGGTAAATGAATGTTAACTATTATTTGAAAGTGACAAGATGACAGGCACCATGAGAATTAGATACATTTTCAGAAAAAGCAACTGACAAAGTACAACATCCAATCATGATAAAAACCCCAACAAAGTAGCTTTAGGGGGAACATACCTCAACATTGTAATGGCCATATATGAAAAATCCATAGCTATTATCATCCTCAGCTGGGAAAAAAATTGAGAGTTTTTCCTTTACAGTCAGGAACAAGACAGGGATGACCTCTCTCACCACTGTTTTTTAACATAGTACTAGGAGTCCTAGCTGCAACAATCAGACAACAACAACAAAAAAATAAAGTATCTAAATCTGCAAGGAAGAAGTAAAACTTTCACTATTTTCAGATGACGTGATACTCTATATAGAAAACCCAAAAGACTCCATGAAAAAAACTGCTAAAACTGATAAACGAATTCAGTAAATGAGTCTCCAGGATACAAAATCAACGTAAAAAATCTGTTGCATTTCTATACAACAACAATGAAGCAGCAGAATTGCTGCTAAGGAACTAAGGAATCAATCCCATTTACAAGTGCACCAAAAACAACATTATACCTAGGAACAAACCTAACCAAAGAAGTACTCTGAAAACTACAAAATACTGATGAAAGAAATTGAAGATGATACAAAGAAGTGGAAAAATATTCCATTCTCATAGATTGAAAGAATATTATTAAAATGTCTATACTACTCAAAGCAATCCACACATTTAATGCAATCCCTAACAAAATGCCACAAGCATTTTTCACAGAGCTAGAACAAGTAATCCTACAATTTGTGTGGAACTACAAAAGACCCCAAATAGCCAAAGCAATCTTGCAAAAGCAAAGCAAAGCTGGAGGCATCACAGTTCCAGGCTTCAAGTTATATTATAAAGCTGTAGTGATCAAAACAATATGGTAGTGGCCCAAAATAGACACATAGATCAATAACAGAACAGAAAATCTAGAAATAGACCTATAATTATATGGTCAGTTAATCTTTGACAAAACATTAGGAAAGAATATCCAATGGAAAAAGATAGTCTTTTCAACAAGTGATGCTCGGAAAACTGGAAAGCAACAAGAAAAAAAAATAAACTGAACCACTTTTTTTTTTAATTTTCATATTTATTTTGAGAGAGAGAGAGAGAGAGCACAAGGAAGGGGCAGAGAGAGAAGGAGAGAGAGACTCCCAAGCAGGTTCTGTGCTGTCAGAATGGAGCTCAACACAGCGCTTGATCTCATGAACTGTGAGAGCGTGACATGAGCTGAAATCAAGTCAGACACTTAACTGACTGAGCCACCCAGGAGCACAAAACTGGGTCACTTTCTTACACCATACACAAAAATAAATTCAAAATGGATGAAAGACGAAATTGTGAGATGGGAAGCCATAAAAATCCTAGAAGAGAATACAGGCAGTAACCTCTTTGTCATTGCCATCACAACTTTTCTCTAGATACATCTCCTGAGTCAAGAGAAACAAAAGCAAAATTAAATTATGGGACTTCATCAAAATAAAAAGCTTCTGGGGTGCCTGGGTGGCTCAGTCGGTTAAGCGTCCGACTTCAGCTCAGGTCATGATCTCACAGTCTGTGAGTTCGAGCCCCGCATCAGGCTCTGTGCTGACAGCTCAGAGCCTGGAGCCTGCTTCCGATTCTGTGTCTCCCTCTCTCTCGCCGCCCCTCCCCTGCTCATGCTCTGTCTCTCTCTGTCTCAAAAATAAATTTAAAAAAAACATTAAAAATTTTTTAAAAAAATAAATAAAATGAAAACTAAAAAGCTTCTGCACAGTGAAGGAAACAATCAATAAAACTAAAAGGCAATTTACAGAATGGAAGAAGATATCTGCAAATGACATATTCATTAAGGGTTAGTATCCAAAACATATAAAGAACTTCTAATACTCAACATCCCCAAAACAAATCATCCTATTAAAAAATGGTCAGAAGACATGAATAGACGTTTTTCTAAAGAAGACATACAAATGGCTAAAAGAATTATGAAAAGGTGTTCAATATCACTGATCATGAGGGAAATGCAAATCAAAACTACAATGAAATGTCACCTCACACCTCTCAGAATGGTGAAAATCAACAACACAAGAGACAACAAGTGCTGGCAAGGATGTGGAGAAAGGGGAACCCTCATGCATTAATGGTAGGAATGCAAACTGGTGCAGGCAATCTGGAAAATAGTATGGAGGTTCCTCAAAAAGTTAAAAACAGAACTATCCTACAATACAAAAATTGCACTACTGGATATTTCCCCAAATACAAAAATGCTAATTCAAAGGGATACATGCATTCCAATGTTTATAATAGCATTATCTACAATAGCAAAATTATGGAAACAGCCCAAGTGTCCATCAACCGATGAATGGATAAAGAAGAGGTAGTATATATATATGCATATATATATATATATATATATACATATATATATATGCATATATATATGTATATATATATATATATATATATACATATATATATGCATATATATATATGCATATATATACATATATAAATACACACATATATATATGACAGAATATTACTCAGCCATAAAAAAAGAATGAAATCTTGCCATTTGCAACAACATGGTTGGAGCTAGAGAGTGTAATGCTAAGTGAAATAAGTTAGTCAGAGAAGGATAAATACCATATGATTTCACTCATATGCAGAGTTTAAGAAACAAAACAAATGAGCAAAGGGAAAAAACTGAGAGAGGGAGAGAGAGAGAGAGAGAGGCAAACCAAGAAACAGACTCTTAATGATAGAGAAAAAAACTGATGTTTACCAGAGGGAAGGTGGGAAGGAGAATGGGTTAAACAGGTGATGCAGATTAAGGAGTGCACTTGTGATAAGCATTGTCTGTTGTATGGAGTTGTTGAATCACTATATTGTACATCTGAAACTAATATTACACTGTACATTAACTAACTGGATTTTTTAAAATTCTTAATGTTTATTTATTTTGAGAGAGACAGACAGACAGACAGTGGGGGAGGGGCAGAAAGAGAGGGGGACAGAGGATCCCAAGCAGGCTCTGCGCTGACAGCAGGGCTTCAACTCACAAACCGTGAGACCATGACCTGAGCTGAAGTCAGACGCTTAACTCACTGAGCCACCCAGGTGCACCTAACTAACTGGAATTTAAATAAAAACTTAAAAATAAGGAATTAGATGCATCTTGTTCCTATGGAATCTGAATCTTGCTTCTCTGAAAATGAACAAATGCCTCACTGATAACATCCATGGACATGTCAAATGATTGTTATAAATTATGAAACTGCATTATATGTCAATTAAATTTTTTTTACTATCTCTACACTAAAGGAAAAAAAGTCAAACATAAACTGATCTTTGTAAACTTGAAAAAATCATGCACTCTGGGAAGAAACATGCCTTAAAGTCCAATTTCAAAAGCAATTTAAATTCTGGAGATTCCTATGATTGGAATAGACTGGACTAAGCCTTGAAGCAAAGAGTTGCGTTAACTATCCTTACATCATTCTCCTTCATACAGAAATGGAAAACATTTCTCTAAAAATCCCTTTCTAAAAAGAAGCAAAAATCATCCTACCCCATTTTTATGCAATCCACCAAGCAGATGAAAATTACCTCTGCACACAGGTCAGTCCATGCCAGAACAAAAAGAGGAACGGGAAGACATTTAACCTTAGTATCTATATATTTCTTGAAGAGGGATATGTGAGCATTTGTGTATTTCCAACAAAATTTCCAATAAAGCATGAATTACCTGCATTCCCTCTTCAGTTCATTGTTCTCAAAGTGACAATTGCACCTGTTATGGAAACAAGAGCTACTATTCTTATGCATTCTGATTTTGAAAATGGACCACCTTGGGGCGCCTGGGTGGCTCAGTCCGTTAAGCGTTCGACTTCGGCTCAGGTCATGATCTCGTGGTCCATGGGTTCGAGCCCCACGTCGGGCTCTGTGCTGACAGCTCAGAGCCTAGAGCCTGTTTCAGATCCTGTGTCTCCCTCTTTCTCTGACCCTCCCCTGTTCATGCTCTCTCTCTCTCTCTCTCTCTCTCAAAAATAAATAAATGTTAAAAAAAATTTTTTTTAAAGAAAATGGACCATCTTATTCACTTCCCTTGTGTCTAAGGCAGGTCCTGGCATATGACAGTCACTCATAAATGTGGCCAAACCAGAGCATAAAGCATCACCACCTCCCCACTCTTTCTGTGGCTGTGGTTCTCAAACCACGTGTGTCTGAGCTCCATGAATGAGTGCTATTGTGCAAACTCTATGCTCACCATCTTCCCCAAAGAAATTCTGAATCAAGAGATCTGACAGGCATCTAGGAGCCTAATATTTTAAAAGAATATTCTAGATGATCCCCATGCTGGTATTCTAGCAACTGTATTTTGAGAAACAATACCCTTTAGTTTATTTATTAAGTAATGATAATAATGGCTAATGTGCATTTAGCATACTCTTCTTGCCCAGGGCTCTAAATGCATTGCCTCATTTAATCCTCACAACAGTCTATGAAATAGACTGTTTCCACATTTTGCAATGAGGAAATTAAGACTTGGAGAGTTTATATAATTTGTGCTGAGACATAGAGCGCATGGAAGAATAGAATAGAACCCTAAATCTGTGTGATTCCAAAGCCCATGCTTTTAACAAATACGCTGTTGTAAAATTCAAGGTCTGAATGCTGCCAGTGGTTTTCTTTAACAACATACCAGTAAGTACTATCCACAAATTTAAGAAATTGATCAGTCATTCATACATATGACATTTCATCATTTGACAGCATCTACAGATATTCTGGATGATGGGTCACAAAGGTCTCATGTCCCATCAGGGCACAAGACAATCAACAACCTAGTGCCTGCAAAATGAGAACATTCATTTCAGATTAGTGTCAAGAATTAGAGATTTTTTTTTTTTTGGAATGGCAACAAAAATATATATTAGATACTAACACTTGTATTCTTCTGACTGATGCTTGAGGAGTGAAGGTAGCCAAAAGAACACATTTTATCATAGACATATCAAGTAAATATATTGTTTCTAAATACAAAAAGCGATTTTTTTCTTTTGCAATATTAACAGAGGATAGATTAAAAAATGATATATTCATGAAGACTACAGACAGACCCCTAAATCCCTTTTTTCACATTCTTTGTGGGGTCAGAAACTTAGACCCACTGCTACAAATATAAGAAATCCTCTGCCAGGTCACGTGAAGGAGCCCCCAGTGCTCTTTCTGGTAGAGGCACCAATACTGGATTTTCAGTTTCTCTGGCAATGGCCCAGAGGAAGAAACCAGGCAATGGAACCAGAGAAACCTGTGTTAAAAGCCCATCTTAGCCATTTAGTAGCTATATATCCTTTAACAGGTTCTTAACCTTTCTCAAGGTCATTTTTCTCAATTGAAAATTGAAATATCAATAGCCACCTTACAAGGTTACCAAAAGGGTTATAGAAATAAGTGCATATAAACCTCTTATCAGAGTTCCTGGTAAGAAATAGTGACAGTGAACATTTTGGTCTTGTCTTCATATCCATTTGGATCTGTTTGCTTTCTGCCTCTCATTAACACCACTCATAATTCCGGTTTGAGTTGTACCTTCTTGCCTTATTCTGATATACAAGATGGCACTCAATAAGCATTAGTGGGACTAAATGTTAGATTAAGTCTTTCTGGCACAGAATATTCCTTCTGAAATTTTAGGAAGTAAGATTTTTGAGTCCTGTTATGGTCGAGCCCTTTCTCAGAATTCTCAAGCATGCTTTCACTACTAAGCCTTATGCAGCCCCCCTTTCAAAAACTCTGCAAGTGTACCAGTAGGTACCTACAACCAGGAGGTAATGACCTCGTTCATGCATGATTAGCAGGGAAGAAATTGTTCCCTTAAGGACATAGGGTAGAATCATGAGATAATTAACTACCCTTCCTTTTATTTTGTAGATTCACAATAGCTGGTAACATAACTCCTAACAGAGGATTCATCTCTATGTACATATATCTGAACAACCTTGGGCCACAAAAGAAGGGCATTTTGTTAATGGGAAAAGGATATTGGGCATTGAATCTTCTCTTAGAGAAAAGTAAAAAAAAAATCAATAGGTTTATAAAAGTTAGTAATGCTACTATGAGAAATCCTATTGGGAATATCAGGGGGTGAGCCACTGGCAGATGTTTTCCTGTAACTGTAATTTTTGTAAACAGAGAAACCATGATTGTTCCTTACTATATCGCCAGACTCAATATATGCTTGATACATAGTATGTGCTCAGTTTGAAATTGATTGATAAATGCTTTCTGAAAGGATGATCTAATTGATATTAGATTAAGCCTAATTCAACCTAATTAAGGTTTCCATGCCCTCCTTTCCAATGTTTCTTAAATTAGAACTATAAAAGGAATAACAGGTATAAAAGACTAGGTATAAAAAGACTAATCCACATACATAAGGATGTGTGTCTAAAATGATCACTGCATCATTCTTTACTTAAATCTTTGAAAACTTAAAAGCAATCTGAATCTTTCACTAGGAAACAGGTAAAATGTGGTATGATGTGTTACTTGGAATAACACGTAGGTAGTCAGAAATAAGGTAGTAAACCCAACTATGCCCACGTGAGAAGATCTTAAAACCTATTATTTAATGACAAAATCAAATGTCAAAAAAATAGAATATGCCATTATTTAAACAAGTCAAACATACACACAACTGTACTATATGTTTTCTGATAATTATAGATATACTAATGTGCAAATGCCAAGGTCTGGAAGCCAAACTGATAATAGTGATAATCTCTGGGAATGAAACTAACTAGGTGTCCTAGTCAAGTGTCATTCACTAGTATTATAAAGAAGATGTATCCATGTGTTAGTTGTGAAATTAAAATTATATCAAGGGGATACAGGAACAGCAACAACCCTTGCCATTGTACTTAGTAATTTTATTTACCGTACATTTCCTATGGTGATTGCAAGTCTTCATGTAAATAAACTAATTTATTTATATATTTGACCTGTTGGTCAATATATCATCAAAGTAGGAATGACTATTTTCCATGTGTCAGAAAATATGTTATAGCTTGAGATACAGAGAGAAATACAGTATATCCTGGATCTCAAAGAGTTCAGCAGTCTTACAAAGATTTAGGGGTTCCATTCAACATACAAAGGAATCACAGTATTTTCCCTAACTTTGGTCAGAGAAAACATGGGTTTGTCTGGGCTGTCTAGTCAAGAAACTGTTGATTAAATGTACCATAGGAGATCAAAACAGTTTTAATTAAGAATTACTGATATCTGGGGGCACCTGGGTGGCTCAGTCGGTTAAGCCGCCGACTTCGGCTCAGGTCATGATCTCGCGGTCCGTGAGTTCAAGCCCCGCGTCGGGCTCTGTGCTGACAGCTCAGAGCCTGGAGCCTGTTTCAGATTCTGTGTCTCCCTCTCTCTGACCCTCCCCCGTTCATGCTCTGTCTCTCTCTTTCTCAAAAATAAATAAACGTTAAAAAAAAATTAAAAAAAAAAAGAATTACTGATATCTGAAAATAGGTGCTGAGAAGCACTTCCTGATGAGTTCAATTTTCAGACTTCAGTCAAGAAACAGCCAATTAACTTTCCAAACTTTCTTTACCCACCTGAAGGTGACATCCCTGAAATGTTTTGACAAGCCACACACCAAACCTATCCCCAATTTCAAGAGTAATTTCATGTGTCATAGACATGTATTCAAGGTCTGCCAGAAAACTTCCTTAAAGCATCAGCTCCCAAATGCAGTCCTTCCTCAGTGAGGCTCAGTGGTCTCTTGGCTACAATCATATCCCAGCACACTCAACTAATCAACCTAGAATATTCCTCTGGTAGTTACTAGACATATTCATGCCCAGAAAAGGGTCTTCAGAGAAGCTCTAATTAAAAGTCTCATTTGAGCCAAGGAGGTTCATCAATACTGTACTCAGGCACTTACTCTAATGTTGCCCTGGCCCAGACACCAGGATGGAGGATGACCCTTTGAATGCTCATTATTTGTTTTCTATATAACATCTGATGGGCTTTAATTATGTACCAGGCATTGCATTAAGCACTATAGACACAGAGATGACCCTGTCTTCCCTTCTCTAACCAAGACTCATCCATTCATTTTTTATATATTTATTAATGTTGTACCAATCACTAGGCATAGAAAGATACGATCCTCAGTGACTAAACTCACAGTTTAATGAAGAGAGAAATATATCAAAACCATGTCTCATACATCTTTGCACCCACAGCCCCAGGACAATGTTTGGGACAGATTTAGCCACTCAAAATTTGTTGAATGCATGGGTAAATAAACTTATAAGAAACTTTGCCTTTACAAAAATATAATCAATAAAATGTTTATCCTAATGATAGTATAAAACAGTGCTGTAGTTTAGGGTTAGGATTTGAGAAAAAGACCTGGACTTATCTTGGGAACAGAGTGACAAGGAAGACATCTCATAGGAGAGTAATATTTCATCTGGGACATGATTTCTTTCAGTAGGAATTAATGGAGTGCTAGCAACAAATGTGGACCAAAATATTGCTTGAAAAGCCTTTACTACTGGAGGCACTTGGCAATAAAATTTCAAACTGCCGATGTTCTAAATTTTTTTTGTTTTTTTTTTTCCCCCTCTAGCTTTTCATTTGGAACTTAAAGGAAATCAGATGCATAGTTAAAAGTACAAAATTTAAATGCCACTGAATGGGAAGTTAAAACCTCACTCAATATTAATGCAAATCTATAGGTTAAAAATACATTTAACATCCTAATTGTAAAAAGATACATAAAAATGAAAAATGTGCTACTGCACATATAATGTCATCCTTCAAGTTCAAAGCTGACACTATTTTTATCTTTGTGTGGGGAATATGTTAAAAAAATGAAAAAAATCCAACAGTTTTTTTTTTCCTGCCTTATATATGTAGACCAGTTCTTGGCTTGCATTTTCCATTTCTATTTAGAGGGATATTCTCCATTTTGTATGACTGAGACACACCATCTCTGATTTGTACAAAGCCGGGTTGGACTGTCTATAAGAATTATTTAATATAATTTTTCAATCATATAGAATTTAAGAAGCAATAAAACCCAACACATTACAGTCCTACAGGTTTTTTTCAGTGGGATAATATGAAGGGTATTGTTTTATCCCTTTTTTACAACTATGATGCAGGTATTCATTTTGTATAGTCTCTGATTCAACAAACACCTGTTGAACACCTAGTATGAGACAGGTACTGTTCTCTGCCCAGGTTTAAAACTGTGCAAAATGATGAATCAAATTCCAGCCCTCAGATAGTGTACTCTACTGTGAGGAATAGTTAAAATAGAGAAGTTAATGTTAGTGATAAGTGCTATGGAGAAAAATAAAGCAAGCCAAGAACTGTTGGGAGGATGTGTGTTTGTGCGTGTGGAGGAGTGCCATGATAGGGTCACCAAGGAAGGCCTGACTAGTAAGGTGTACTTTGATCAGAAGGCAGCCCGGTAAAGAGCCATGTGGATATTTGGAAGAAGAACATTCCAGGCAGAGGAAAAACCAATGTAAAGGCTTCAATGTGGGAGGATGTGTGGAATGTTCAAGGAGGACTGTGTAGTTGGAGTGGAGTAAAGGAAGAGGAAAAGTAGTAGGGGATGTAGAAGGGATATATACTGAACTGTATAAACAACCATAAATACTTTAGCTTTTGCTTTCAGTGAGATCAGAGTCCAGGAGAGGATTTACAGAGGAATGACATAATCTGACTTGCCTTTTTACAGGAGAATAGGTTGTTGGGGACAAGAGGAAAGCAGGGAGACAAGTTAAAAGGCTATTATAGTAATACATAAGATGATGGCTGGGACCAATGTGAAAGCATTGGAAGTGGTAAGAAATGCTCAAATTCTGGATAGACTTCTAAGGTAAAGCCACCAGGATTTACTGACAAAAGAAAAGAAAGAGAGAAGTCAAGAGTAACTTCAATATTTTTGGTCTAGGCAATTAGAAATACCAAGTTGCCATTTACTAAGACTGGAAGACTGTGAGAGAAATAGGTTTGGTAGAAAACACAGAGTTTAGTTTTGGACATGTTTAAAATACCTACTAGACAGGCAAGTGAAGATGTCCAGTAGGCTATTGAATATGTGTATCTAGTAATCAAGCAAGCAGTCTGAATTGGAAACATAAATTTGGGCCTCATCAGTTTATATAGGTTGAATATAAAGCCAAGAGACTGGGGAAAACCATCTATGGAGTGATCATATATAAAGAAAATAAGAGGTCTTAAGACAGCCTTGAGGGGCGCCTGGGTGGCTCAGTCGGTTGGGCGTCCGACTTCAGCTCAGGTCACGATCTCACAGTCAGTGAGTTCGAGCCCCGCGTCGGGCTCTGGGCTGATGGCTCGGAGCCTGGAGCCTGCTTCGGATTCTGTGTCTCCCTCTCTCTCTGCCCCTCCCCCGTTCATGCTCTGTCTCTCTCTGTCTCAAAAATAAATAAACGTTAAAAAAAAAAAAAAAAAAAAAAAAAGACTGAGCCTTGGGGTATTCTAAAATATAGAGGAATGGGATGAAGTAGAACCACTGAAGAGACAGAGCCACAGTAGCCACTTTGGTAAGAGCAGAACCAGGGAAGGGAAAGAAATGCTTCAAAACCAAATGAAGAAAGTTTTCAAAGAGAAGAGAGTATTTAACAGGAGAAGGTTAAGCTGAGAACTAAGAATTCATCCATTAGATCTGTCACCATGTAAGTCATTGGTGACCTTGTTAAGAGTGATTTGGCAATGAATTAGAAACAAAATCCTGAATTAAAATAGGTTCAAAATGAATGGAAAATAGGAATTAATGATATAGAATTGGAGCATAGATATTTCTTATGGATTTTGCTATATAAAGAAGCAGAGAAATGGGGCAGCAACTGGAAAAGTATGCAGAATAAAGGGATTTTTTAATAAAATAGTTATAACAAGTATTTAAAGGACATCCATATGAGGGAGAAAATTGATGATGCACAAGAGGGGGTAAAGGAGGAAGGAAGGAAGGAAGGAAGGAAGGAAGGAAGGAAGGAAGGAAGGAAGGAAGGAAGGAAAAGAGAATTTCCAGAGAAATGTCCTTATGTTGGAAAGAGGATATGAAGTCTAGCATAAAAGGAGTAGAAAGTTGCCTCAACTAGGGTACTAGAAGGGAAGTCAAAATATGTGGGTACAGATGCAGGCAAGTCAGAGATTGTGGAGGTAGGAGTTTGTAAATGTTCTTTTCTGGTTGTTCCTACTTTCTCAATGAAATAGAAAGCAAGAATTTTAGATGAGAGTGAGTGTGGAGTTTTAAAGAACATGAAGGTCTGGAATAGTCATCTCAAAGTTGAGAGTGAATGACCTAAGAATATTTACTTGGCTTAAGGGTGGCCCACAGAGCTCCCTTGATACACACAGTATGAACATAAACTGATACCAATCAGCATGATGGTTTTGACAGATGAGGAAGTTATCACCTATCGCAAGGGCACTTTACTGGTGAGTGAGTATATGGTGGGTTATGATGGGATACAATCTATCATTCCAGCTCAATGGGAAAAATGTGAACTCCTTGAAGGTAGAACTAGTTCACCATGGTGCCTCTAGTGAGTGAACAGTGCTTACCACATAGGTATTAGACTCAATAATATCTTGAATTGAACTGAGAAAAGGATATATTGATGAGAAAGAACATGAGTTGATGAAAATATGATTTTGAATGCCCAAAGTAGACCCTCAGAGCTATTCAAATATCTTTAGAGTTGCTTAAATAACGTATTCTATGTGAACTGCTAGTTTGGTCTGGAGTTTGAAGGCTACTACTACTCACTTTTATATCTGCCTCCCAAGGAACTTTTGACTCTTGATACTGTTGGTTATTTTTTCACAATTATGCTCATAAATAATTTTTAAGTGACCAAGGTAGGAAGAAAAGAAGATGAAAACATTGTCCACTGTCTTACTGAGAAATATATGATGGCATTTGCAGCCTTACTTTGATGCTGTTTTGCACCTTATTTGGACTGCCATCAATCCATAATGTCATCCTAACTCAAGAAAGCATTCCATCATCCCATGCAAGTCTTTTTAGTTATAGGCTTCTAAAATTAGTCTCAGGAATATAGAAACTCCTAGATACCATCTCAAGGGCATTTGATGCTGCTAGAAACTGTTCTTTCCTCCTCTGAATATCTGCAGAAACCACTGTCAGTGTTTTTCCTTTGTAACTTAATATTCCTTGCTTATAATAATCCTTTACTTTTTGTATGTTTGTGTTTTGCCTCCCAATTAGATCATAATTTTATTTGTAGCACAGTGGACATCCACGGGAGAATCTTATGTACTTGCCAAGTTATCATTTGTTAACAGAGTGAACTACACCCTCCCTGCCCCTACCCTGAGAAAAACAAAAAAAAACTATGCTATCATAGTACTCTAAAACATTATATGTTATATCTCTAGGCAGAAATACATGTTCAATTTTAGTAGCTTAGGACAACAGTGTTTTTCAAACATTTATGCAAAAGGATAAATTTGGATGGAGGACATGGCAAAATTCTCTGCATTTATTCTGTAAGTGCCATGATGCAAAGATCACCCAACTTTAGGCATAGTGCTTAAAGCTGGACAGTGATTCCAAGACTGCCCAGTCAATAGCATTGCGCAAGCGGCCAAATTTCACTTGATGCATTTTCCACTTAATTTGTGTCATTTATAGTAAACATATCTAAATGATACAAAGCTGTCCATAATCTGGCTCCTACCTGTCCCTTCTTGGCAATTTTATAACTTGCAACCTTTGCTCTGACTATGTAGACAATATGTAGTTCAATGACCAGGCCATGCTATGCAGTCCTTCACGGACTGGAAATAAACTGTGTTTGTGTAGACAACATAACAAGGACAAATAGATGTGATTTATAGAATGGCTGGTTTGGGTTTGATATAAGAGCCAATAGTAAAGCCACCTTGCAAAATATTAAGTGAAATCAGTGGGATGGGATGATCACTATCAAGTACTGTGTCTTATGCATCTTCTCAATACATCTTTTCATTTATATCTAAGATTATGTAACTTAAATTTTATAATTATGACCCTATTATGAAATGTAACCTTTTTTAATCATATCTATTCTAAAAATAAGAATAAGAAAAGGAATTAGACTAAAAAAGGTGATTATTTATCAGGTACTTATTCTGTGCCAGGATCTATTTTAAGAGTTTTACATAATTTAATTACATCAATATGAAGAAATGTTTTTTTCCATCTTAACTTTTTCATAAAACTTATCACATAGGCGAGTAAATAAAATTGCTTAAACATTAGGACACTTGCTTCCCAAGGTCACAACTAAGAGGCATTTGAACTGTGACTCCAAAGTCAGTGTTTTTAAATACTTCACTACACTATCTTCCTAGAAAAGTGCTTTCTATATAACAGGTAATTAATATATGTCTGTTGGATAAGTGAATAGTCTTAGTGGCATTATTGTGAATTCTGTGTGTCATTGGGTTACAGAAAGAAATGCTATAATTAAAACAAATAATGATTGTTTTGTAGTTCATAACGCCTTTGTCAATAAAAAAAGCTCATGCAATAGGTGTGCATGGGTGGCTCAGTTGGTTTGGCTGATCATGACTTTGGCTCAGGTCATGATCTTGCTGTTCATGGGTTCAAGCTCTGCATTGGGCTCTGTGCTGATAGCTCAGAGCCTGAAGCCTGCTTCAGATTCTGTGTCTCCCTCTTTCTCTGCCCCTCCCTCTCTTTCTGCCCCTCCCCACTCATGCTCTGTCTCTCTTTTTCTCTCAAAAAATGAATTAACATTAAAAAAATTTTTTTTAATCTCATGCAATTGACCTTACAGGTATAGGAGATATATCCTTAATCAGCTATATATTTTTTAATCATTCATAGCCCTATTGTATCTTACTGTCTAGATTTCCATAATTCTAATGTTTCTTTTCCATAGATGAGGTCTAATTTAGGCTACAGTATAAATCAGTAGTACCAGGAGTCTGGAATTCATCAATCATAATAAATTTGAGCCTATTTTTAGTATAATGAAGTTACTTACCTAATTTTGTTAGGTTCCCCCCCTACTTCTGACACCCTGCATAAAATTGTGCTGTTCAGGTAAGCTATTCTCAAGATTTCAAAATGCAGGAAGACAAATAATAGTTATAGAAGAGTGAGAAAATTGAACTGCCCTTAGTTATTTTATATGGGAACTACACTGAGTGGTCTGTGAAATGAAATTGGAAAGTAAAAGAAAACTACAGGTGCCTAGGTGACTCAATCAGTTAAGCATCCAATGCTTGATTCTGGCTCAGGTCATGATTTCACCATTCATGGGATCAAGCTCCGTGTCAGGTTCCCCAATGACAGCATGGAGCCTACTTGGGATTCTCTCTCTGCCTCTCTCTTTGCCTCTCTCTCCCTCTCTCTCTCTCTCTGTCTCTCTCAGAATAAATAAATAAACTTAAAAAAAAGAAAGTAAAAGAAACCAGATCCCCCCAAAAATGAACAACCAGATGAAGAGAGAGAAGTCAGAGGAAACAATAATGCTACCAATAATGCTACCAAATACTCAGCATGAAGATCTAGTAGTTCTCAAAATCAGACTGTCTAAAAGTAACCAATTCAATTAAGTTAAAGCAGCAATCCATGAACAGAAAGAAAAGGCACATCACATTTCTCTATAAGTTCTATGCATCTCACTAGTATGCATTACTGTGTGCACACACACATCAATACACAAACCACCCAAAGGTTATGAGACTTGACTCTTCTTTCATAAAAAAATCTGCTTCAATTAATTAACTATGGCATATCAATGGGCTGCTGCTTGGCAAGAGTGGTAAGAAAATCTAAATTGCAAAATGCTCTAAATTTTTACTTATAGCACAAAAGCAAATTAAAATATGAAGCAATCAAATAATTTGATACAGTAAGTTTAACATAAATGCTCAATAAGTTTACAAGACTTTTGCTTTTCAAACATCTTTGTGTCCATTTCCATGTATTATCCCCTCAACAACCCTGTAAGGTCAAGCTGTTTCATTCCTGTTACTTCATCCATTCATTCATTCATTGATTCATTCATTCATTTTCAATCATTCCTTAATGCATCCATACATTCATTTACTGAATAAATATTTAATTAACTCTACATCACAGACATTGTGCTAGATTCTGAGTACACTACAGCAAAAAGAATAGACAAATTCCTGGCCATTATAGAGCTTACACTCTATGACATAATAAATAAGAAAGCAAATAATACACAATTACAAATTGTGATGAGGGTTTATTAAGGAAAAAGATAAGCAATTAGAAGCAGACAGAAAGGGGCAAAAATTCCCCAGGAGGAACCTGTGGCCAGGGAAAATACCTCTGAAAAGGTAATATTTAAGTTCAAATGAAAAGACAAAAAAGAGTCCGTTCTTCAGTGTGTGGAGAAGAATGTTCAGTTCACATGAAACAGTGATTGCAAAGATATTTAAGCTGGAAGCCCTCAAAGTCTCCTGAAATGAAAAAAAACTATTGGGTTAGAGATATTTAACCACAATGAGATATTTAGGGGTAAGGATGCCAGGACATAGAGATGAATTATGTATGGGATTCTCTCTCTCCCTCTTTCACTGCCCCTCCCCCACTCATGCTTTCTCTCTCTCAAAATAAACATTAAAAATAAATAAATAATAGAAGTTACCCTTTAATTGAAAAAGGTGGAAATGGCCATCCCTATGTTTTATTTCATAAAGGCATATATTAAACAAAGAGTCATCTCTTTTGTCCAGAGTTCCCAGTACAGAATGTCCCATATTTGACACATGTTTAAAAACTCCTTCAGGTTTCATAAGCTCTTAATAACCTGCATTACAAGCACTGTGTTATATCAGATATTGTGGAGTCATGTTTCCTATCCTTGAGTCACCCTCTTATGTTGCAGAGATTAGACATATCTGTAGAAGAGGCAGAGAATCATGCCAATGTGAGACAAGCTAGCTGGTATGATGTGATAGAAGCTGCCTCTATACAAAAGCTGAGACCATTCAAACCAAAGAGACCACACTAGGGAGTGGGTTAGATTAGAAAGCATTTTCCCTAAAGGACTGAACTTTCACATGTACTCTGAAGGAATCCTGGCAGTCTCACTTCTTTTCTCTGTTCACCTCATCCTCCCATTCTCCATAATGGTGATTCCAGCATCTGATGCACCCTCTCTCCATCTCTCCTTGCACTCTCAGTGGGTGGCCTCCCTCGCTTCCTATGTCAGAGTAAACAGAAGCCATCAGAGTGGATTTCTCTCAATTTCCCACCATAAACATGCATGAATGTACTGATACTTACACATCTGTATTTATAGATTAGAGACCAACCATGGTACATGGTCTCTGTGCCTCACCCATTTCCTTCTTCCAGGAAACATATTGATTAGGCCTTCTCGCTTACATACTTAGTAAATACTTCTCTCTTACTCTAACAACAACTCCTGTCAGCATTTTTCAATGAAGCATAAGATCTTATTCATCTACAACATATATTGTAAACATCTTATTTGTTCAATCCCTCTTCAACCTCTACCACTTTATTGAAACTACTCTATCAATTACCTCCTTATTGAATAATACCTGAACATTGCTTAGTCCCTAACTCAGTTGGTTTTTCAGATACATCAGCATTTAAATATTATTATTTTTTGCACAGGAAAGCAAAAACACCTTCCTTGACCTTGCATCTCTTATCAGGTACTAACTTCTTGCCTATGTTCACAGGCCAACCAAACATCTTCATTTATGTCATAAAGATTCTTCAAACTAAACCTGTCCAGAATGGATTTGATGATCCTCCCATTATCACACCTAAAATGAAGTTTTTCCAGAGCACCAAAATTCAGTAAATGGTACTTTTACTCACTATTTCATTCAGAGAATGAGTCATCTCTGACATTTCCCTTCCTCTTAACCACTCCCATACACTATTCATCTCTATGTCCTGGCATCCTTACCCCTAAATATCTCATACTTGTTCATGTTTCTTCCTTTATACCATCACCCTAATTTATGCTACCTTTATCTTTGCCTAGACTTCTACAAAAGCTTCATAACTAGTTTTTTGTTTGGTTTGGTTTGGTTTTTAACCACAACCATTTTTCCATTTTCCTACCTGTTCTCCACAGAGCACCAGAGTAAAGATTTCAAAATTCAAATATGATCATGCTACCAGATCTTCTCCTCTCTTTCCAATATA
The DNA here is from genome assembly GCF_018350215.1 of Panthera leo. Lineage (NCBI taxonomy): Eukaryota > Metazoa > Chordata > Mammalia > Carnivora > Felidae > Panthera > Panthera leo. Next base: position 47,363,961 of record NC_056688.1, on the reverse strand, counting down.
CTTAAAACACTTCAGTGAAATCCTAAATATCATCAACTTGCATCCCCCTCGTAAACCTTTCTCCCACCAAGCTAATGTATTCTCTGAACTGCAGCCATATTGGTCATATAGCTCCTCATAAAGGGAACTTCCACTGCTGAGATAAGATCTTTGTATATGCAGTTCCCTCTGCCTGAATAAATCTCTTCTTCCTTCTCCCCCAAGTTGATTATACTTTTCAAATTTAAGCTTAATTAGTATTCCCTTACTATTCCCTTGTCTGACCTCCCCCCTCCTATATCAATGTCTCCATAAATGCAATCCCAAAACACCATATATATCTCCTTTGCAGAACTCATCAATATTGCAACCTTATATTCACCTGTGTGATTCTTTATTGCCACTTCCTCCTTGAGGGCATGAACTATGTATGTTTTACCATACTATGAATTTATAGGATCTAGTATAGTGCCTGGGACATAACAAACACCCTGTAAAGATTTATGGAATTAATGAAGGAGAAAAGGAGGAAAGACAAATAAATAAATGGATTTGGATGAGCGGAAAGAATAATAGTAATGTGCTACAGAAGTCTCAGTCTTGTTTAAATAGTATAAATTGAGATAATAAACTAGCAATGGGCAACAGGAAATTTAAATTTTCCCTCGTTTCTATTATTTTTTTCTTTAAACAAAAAGTTGTAAAGAGAGCATTTCCCTTCATCTACAGAAGGACACATTTCTGCTGCCAAGGGCTCTCTCATGTTCACTTGGTGGACAGTTTGGGCTTACTTTGTCTGTATAGTATAAGGGTAAAGAAAGCAAAGAAAATCCCCAGACTAGGGGTTGATGGAGAGAAAAGGAGTGATTTTCTACATACTCTACTATTGCACAAGAGGTCCTTACACTTTGTATAGTATTTTGTCCTCTTTAGGGGTGGTCTTGTAATTAGTTTTGCCATTAATTTGACTTAGTATTATGTTTGAAAAACACAAATTTAAGGAAAGCTACTCATAAAATCAATTCTCAGAAAAAAAGTGCAATAAACAATGGAGGAAAAGCAAGTCAGTAGCTTCAAGAAACACCATAAATCACAAGAGAAGGAAATGAACACTGTCCTGCAGTTTTATGTATATCATCTCATTTGATCAATATACATGGCTCAAAGAGGGGAAGAAATTTCCCAAATTAAGTAAACCCAGTTCCAACTAACTCCAAACCCCATGCTCTTTCCAGTGTATTTCAAGTAGTGCAACCAAGAATAACACCTGAGTATTCTGATTCTCCAGCACTGTGTCAGAGAAGATTGTATCCCCTTCCACAGCCCAGTTTTCTTTCCAGATTCTGTGGGCTGTCCTGAAGCACAAGGGACTGAAATAAATGAAATTCTTTTGTTGGTGTCTTTTAGGTCTTCTTATAGACCACAAGCTTTCAGAGAATCATAAAACTTCCATTCTGTGTACATTTTAGAAAAGTACTTTTGGACAAAGACTTTGGACATTCAATTTTAGCTCAGAATGCATTTTTGCTTCCAAGTTATAAATAGAGTACAACTTTTTAATGAAAATGCTGACACAACCTAAAGAACAATGGTGTATGACCAAATCCATTGCAGAAACAAACTGATTCTTTCAACAGAGTATTAGCATCTTCAGAGACAGGCTATTTATAGGATGTGTTTAATTAAGTTGTGGATATTAAATTGTACAAAATTTTACTTCACCAAAATGCAATCTAAAATAGCCATCAAGATCAATTAGCATTTTTTTTCAGTAGGTTGGAAGATTTAGCCAATCCGGACTTGAATGACATTGATTTCTTTAATGAGGTGTTTGTTCTGAGTTGGTTGAAAATAAATGGGTCAGTAAATAAAATATTCTAATGTTTGTATACATTTTTCATCATTGCTATAATGGAAGAGTGGTTGTTATAAAACCTGCTCCATCTCCACCCATTCCAATCATGCTCAGGTTGGGGTTTTGATTAAATGCATTTGTTGTACCTTTTGTTGCTGAAGCTAATCTATCAATCCAGACTAGAAGGGGTTGTTTTTATGAGGCAGTCATGAGACTAGCTGCCTGCTGCCAACAGGACCTCGTTGAGGAGCTGCAGCAATTAATGTTCCATTTCTGTGTCAAGTACTGTTAAAATTTTTCTTTGGGCCAAAGTTTGTCCAAACATTTTGTACAATTCCAGAGAGATCTGGGATAGCTGGAGGCTGCTTCAAGAGGTTTTTCATTGACACCTGCTCTCTACTGGTCATAGGAAGCTGGTTGTTACCACAGACATGGCCTTGTGGAATAGCTTCCCCTGTTTGGACTACCTAAGGCTAAATCTAAATAAGGCAAGCCTGAACAGGGGATGAGCACAATCAGAAGAGCAGCACCGAAAGTCAGAAGAGTAAGCAGGTACAAGGAAGTCTTTGATAAAAACAACTCCATTTCTTTTTTTTTTATATACTTCAGGCATTTAATAACATTTCTCTGTTGTTATTTCCTTGGATTTCTATGTTTATTATAAATACAATGAATTTTTTGTAATGTACCCCAAAAAGTACAAAGAATAAGCATTTTCAAAAGGATTATAATCATTACTACTTAAAGTACACTTCTGTTCATATGTTGTATGGCCTTTGTTTAAAGGCTCAAGTTGTGTGAAATAACCATGCCCTGAATATTGTCATAGGAAAAATTCTTTAAGAAGACATGCATAGTATGAGGCTTTCAAGGTGGGATTATTCACTAGGAAGAGCTGTCATTCATGACTTATATTTGTAGCTGGTTTATGAACAGCCACCAACACCCAAATCAAGAGCATTTCATGATGTCTGCATTTGTTCTATAGTGATCTATATAAATAAAAGAGAATAATATGATAGCCAGAGGGAAATACCCAGGAGAGTTTGTAGGACATGCATCTATTTTGTTTCTATAAAAAATAAAAGAGATTCCATTATAATTGCACTGGACTTAGCACATCATAGCCAAAGCAATTGTGTGTGTTCCCAGAAGCTCTTTCACCACTCAATGCTGGAACCCACTGTCCCATAATACTTCTCAGAAATTCATTTAGCCAAAACAAGTATAGCAATGGCTTTGAGTTCAGAAATGACTTTCAAAGGTATATAAATTGTCATAGAAATCACTGTCATAAAAAAAGTCAAAACTTTATCTTTAAAAAATTAACTCATTTAAACATTCAAACTACATATCTTTCAATTATATCATTCAATCATTCAATATCTGAGGTAAGTTAAAGATAGGCCACCCTGTCAGAGTTCATTGTAGAAGTGCCTTTGTGAGGCAAATATAAATCTTAAACTGCAACCATGTTCAGAGTTTTCCAGTGCTGATAATAATAATGTCATAATAATAAAGTTAACATGTATTGAGTACCTACTATGTGCCACACACTGATTTAAGCATATTGCATATATTGTCTTTAATTCTTAAAATAATCTCACGAAGGTAGGTATTTATTATTTTTACTTCACAAATGAGAAAACTGAGAGAAAGAGATGTTGAAATGATTACTCAAGTTCATATGGTTATGAGAGAAGGGAGATCTCAACAAGTTCTGTTTGATTTCAAAACCCATGACCCTACTAGCTATGAAACACTCATCAGCTGATGAAATGAAAAGTTCAGTAGGAAGAACGTTAACCTACACGGAAAAGCCCATGTAATGCCAATACATGCCAATGCCTCGCACATTGTACTGTCACAATAAGTGACAGTACAACACCCAACACAAATCTCCTTTCACGTAACACCAGGACTCCCTGTTTTGCTGCAAGTCTCTGTCCTCAATACCACCTTTGTCCCTACCACAAACTCAAGCCAATACCTCAGTTACTTAAGTTGGAAAAGAGAGGAATCTACCACCCTGAGAGTTTGTACAAGCTGAAACATGTCAGCTATCCACTCATCTATCAAAACTATCAAAGAAAGAGATGTTTACAAACATGAATCTACCAGAGAATTAAAATTTATCCATTGAAGTAGCATACGTTATTTTGTATTTTGAACATTTTTCTTAATTGGCAGTTTTTTTTAGTAGTCACAGTTACATGTCATAAAGGTAATTATTCTCCAAAAAACATTTGGACATAGTTATAGGGGTTTTTTTGTGTTGACTCATGGCCAACATTTATAAACATCAGTTAAAATATTATATTGTAATATACCAATGCCCCACTACTGAGTTATCTCATTGAGTTTAAGGGCTTGTGCTTGTTTTTAAGATTTCTTTTCTTACTGTTAGCTGCCACTTCTTCTGGCTGCTAAAATACCAGGCTTTAGTAATGCCCTCTCCTGAATTTCCATATACCTGCTCTAATTATCTGGATCTCACCTAATGGGTTAGGTAATAAGTAACCATAGTTATTAGAAATGTGTGTAAATAGACTCAGAAAGAGGTATTATTGGTCTCTCATGTTCAAATACATGTCCCTGAGAAACCTTAAAAAGGCTACACAGTGAGGTCATAGAATAGGTAGTAGTCTGTAAATGGGTTGTGAACATTAAAGTATTGATTTAGTACACTTCAACACATTTTTGTTTACTTGTAGATGATTCTCAGTTTATACTACATAATTGGATTTGCTGGATACTAAATAAGTAAAAATTTCAGTAAATTTAAGCTCTTTTAAGTTGACATCAGAAAGAATACTCAATTCTTCATGGGGTTTTCTGGCCACAGAGACAAATCCCTTGAATTGGAAAATCCACAGATCCATCACATTATAGCATTTTGTATTCTCAATAATTTATAAGTTATTGAATCACCCTATTCTATATTAGCATCTCACCACAAACCTCTGAAAAATAATGTTGTAGCTTATAGCTCTACCATGGAAGATCTCTGAGAGATCATTTCATATTCAATTCCTACATCAAATGAAGAATCCAAGAAGAAGGAAAATAAAGCCCCGAAATCCCCTTAAGATTATTAAAATTTCTTTAGCTCTGAACAGAAGGACATAACCAAATTTCTAAATGTATTTATAACTCTGTTTACATAGTGGTTATCCATATGGAATTTTCCAAATAATATTAGAAATCCTGACAGTATTGCGAAGGGAGACCTTCAAACGTGCTACCATGGCTGCCAGGATGGGTTGTCCAATAATGCAATTTGCCCAGCATTGCAATCCATAGAATCCTCATGGCACCTTCTATGACACAAAGGCACAGCTAATAAAATACCAGACTCTTCTAAATTCATTATTTTTCACAACAAACTCAAAAGCATCAGTTTGCTCAGGAGGGATAGTGAGTTTTATCAGAAATAAGAAAAGACTGGGCACCCAAAAGACTCATGTGGCTCCCCTATGTGATGGTTGTGAGATGCAAAAAAAAGGTATTTCACTTCTCCGAGCTTCAGTGTTCTCATCTGTCAAACAAAAGAGCTATCCTCTGGCAAAGTCAGGTCTGGATTATGAATAGATAGATTATGCTTTCAGGATCCTAGACAAGTTCTGCTTAATGTTCTCAATAGAAGGGCAAGGCATTCTTTCAACAGATTAGAACTTTAAGTGTTAAAAACAAATATCAAAACATACAAAAATCCCTTTTTCATGGCAAAAATGCCCAGCTAACTAGAAAGAGAAGGGACCTTCTTCAACTTGATAAAAGACATCTATTAAAAAAAAAAACACACACAGCTAACATATTTAATGACGAAATAAGAATACTTTCCCCCAAAATAAAAAACAAGACAAGAATGTCTACTTTTGCCAATTCTATCAAATAGTGTGGTGAATATTCTAGCCAAGGCAGTTGGGCAAGAAAATTAAATGAATGGCATCCAAATTGGAAAGGAAGAAGTAAAACTATCTCCTTTTGCAGATGGCATGATCTTGTGTATAGAAAATCCTAAGTAATTCACTAAAAAGCTATTAGAACTAATAGATTCAGCAATGTTTCAGGATATAGTACTAATAAACAAAAACTGCTTGTATTTCCATACACTAGCAATAACCTACCCAAAAAGGAAATTAAGAAAACAATACCATTTACTCTCTCTCTCTCTCAAAAATAAACATTTTTTTAAAAAAAGAAAACAATACCATTTATAATAACATCACAAAAAAGATAAGGTAGGAAGAGGTAGGTGAATGCTGAGGCACAAAATCAGTCAAGTGGGTAAAGTTTGAATCCTCTGGAAATATTAAAAGATACAAAAAGAAGGAGCTGGGGACACTACACATAAAATTTGCTGACTTCATTTTACTTTGGGCCTGCCTTTTGCTCCTGGATGGTTACTTACCATTCTTCCAGATCAGGATTTGCAATCTTCATCTCTTTGCCCAGGGCATGAGGGTACATGCTTACATGTCTTCTGTTCTATAGTCTGTATAGTGTTTTTGTTGTTGTTGTTTGTTTTTTGTTTTTTGTTTGTTGTTTGTTGTTTGTTGTTGTTTGTTGTTCGTTTTTTGTTTTTGTTGTGTGTTCACCGGGAATACCCTTTCATCTCTCCCATGAACCCATATCCACCCGCCCCCTCTATAAATACTGTGGGCTTCCTTTCTGGGCATGTTTCAGAATTGTTGTAAGAAATTTATCTGATGTAAGTATTGCAGTTCCTAGTACACTCTTTCAAACCTAGAGAGGAAACAAGGATACATCCGAAGTACTATAAGGGCCAGAAGAGAGAGAAAAAGGGGATGTATCTATTGTGTCAATCTAATCTTCCTCATACTTTCTTTGATTTAAAGCACTTCACTACAGCAAAATTGGAACCAGAAACATTCTGCAGAGTTCCCATTTCTTGAAGTGCATTGTGATTTTTCTAAGATAATTTCCCCTCTGGATTCTTTTCTAACCTCATGACTACCACCCAGATGCCCAGATGCACTTTAATCCTGGTGCAGATCAACTTAAGGTCCTATACTCTGCAATTTTCCATAATTTTCCTAAAACTGTGATCATATGATAATGCCCTGACTTTTTGTTCTATAAGGGGACTGCTGATGGTATGAAAACCTTGCTCTAAAAAGTAAAAATTGTATCCAGTCTTTGGAAAGACAATACTCATCAAAACCATCCTGGGTGTGATTTCCCAGCAGCTGAGTTAGCCCAGCGGGTGCTGTGTTCATAGGAATTCTGGAAACACCCAGAGAGCAGACACAACATTATTTATTTTATGACTGGATTGGATGTTTCTAAGTGCCATGGTCTGGGTATTTATGTGGGCTGTATACAAAATGAGGTCACACAATGAACTGTGGAGAAAAAAATAAAAGCGAAGAAGGAGCTACAAAAAGAGGAGGAAAAACCTTTAGATTACTATAAAATTGCTTATGCACGTTGTATTAACTGGCTTCAATTAGACTGAATGATCCTGACTGTGGGTAATGTGAGGCGGTCTGGGAGAACATGCTGAAACAATTAACACTTTAAAAGAACATCTCCCCTGGTTTCTTTGGGAGAACGTCTGTTTTTATTGATTTCCCATAAAAGAGAAAAATTACTTTCATAATCTAGAGAGATATGGTAGGGAAATGTTAAAATGATTTAAATTAAAAGGAGTATCCAACGCTACTCCTTGAAAATGGCCTTTGTTACTCAGAATATAAACATCTCTTGTTAATATGATACTCTTACATCATCAACTGCTGCCTGTCAGAGAGCAAAATGACTTTTTTTTCAAGAGCTTCAGAATTTTTGCTTTCAGAGTCTTAAAAAGTTGTATATTAACTCCTCCTAGAATCTTTCTCTGTCCCAGACTAAATCGTTTTCTAAAGAAAAAACTCTCCTAAATATATCTAAATAAATATCTCTAAATTAATAACGTCTTATTGTCTTTTTTTATGTTTCTCACCAATTCACCCTGCCCCATTCACTTCCTTCTGGGATGACCTATTCTTTTCTTTCTTTTTTTCTTACCACTTATCAAGCAATTACTATGTGCCAGGTGCTATGTTAACACTTGCTATGCATTATCACATATAAATCTCAAAATATCCTGTTGCATGCATAAACTCAAGAGAATTTAAGTAAAGTGTCCAATGTCACATGGCTTCTAAGTGGCGCAGTTTGTATTTTAACACAAATCTTACTCAGTTTTAAAGTTTGCATATTTAACTGTTACCAAATATTCCATCTTCTGTCTTCCAAAATCCATCTTGACACAAATCTCTATTCTCAACATTCATATCTTTTTGTATAGAGCATTTTATAGCATGTATTACCCAGAATAATGATTATTTACATGTATTGTTTGCTGCTCTATCTTGAAGAATCCAAGGGTCAGTTACAACTTCTAAAATGTACTTAGTAAATGATTCTTAAATACATGAAAACTGATGTAGTCAGAATCCAGTGTTCTAATTTGCAAATGTTTACATGGTTTTTGAAAATACCTCACATATCTATTTATGGGTGGTGAATATTATATAACTGTGTAACTATATATATACATATATATAAATATATATGTATAACAATATCCACGATAATCTCTATAATAGCAGGAGCTTTATTTTTAACTTTTAGAAACTCCTCTCATTGCATTATTTTTTAATTTCCAACAACCAAGTATGCAAACATGCAGAGAAAGTGATTTTTCTGGACAAATCATGCATATATATATGTCATACTCTAAATAATAACATTACACATTACAGCCATTTTTAAAAGTTTTTATTTATTTATTTTTGAGAGAGACAGAGAAAGGGAGAGTGTGTATGCATGAGTGGGGGAGGGGTAGAGAGAGAGAGAGAATCCCAAGCAGGCTCCATGCTGTCAGCACACAGCCCAACACGAGGCTCAATCTCACAACTCGCGATAGTGACCTGAGCTGAAATCAAGTGGTGGACACTTAACCGACTGAGCCACCCAGGCACCCCTACAGTCATTTCTAAGTAATACCCAGTAACTAAGGATTGTGTCTGGGACATTCCTGAAAGTGATCAAATCCATGCATACATACACCATAGCCATACTGAATAGTCCAGGGACATATGCCCTGAAACACAGCTGCCACTCAAGCCTTCTGCAGCTGGTCAAGTCTAAGGTTCTTTGTTTCCAAGTGCCAGAAACTAATTCTTAGCCTAGTTCACTCCAGATTCAGAGATCTGCCTGTTTTCACCAGAGTCCCAGAGTCTGTGGGTCTCTTCTCATTTGCTTATAAGTGGTAGGATCAGGTAACCACTGTGTTCATATTCACATGCCCATACAACCCAACTAAATGTAAAGTGTAGAGGTGAAGAAGGATATCATTTTAAGTGCTTAATGCAGCCATACAGGAGAGACAAATAAAAAATAAAACTGTCATACTTCTTGCTAGGGAAGATATTTCATTGTTATTCACAAATATAAATATGTCCATGTTTCTGTATAATTACTGAGGGTGAAATTTCTATTCATCTTGAACCCTAATTTGTACAAGTGTAGTCTTGGCTAAAAGGAAAAGTCTTTAAAATACCTCTTGGTTCCATTGTTACAGAGGTGTGGAGTGCCAAAAAAGAGAGCATCTAGGAAGAGCCTGAGCAAATAGTAATAGAGGCCATTTTCAAGGCAATATGGAGCTGGTGACAGGCATTTGCAGAGCAATTTGCAGAGAGAAGCATTCTTAGGAAAACCAATGATAAAAGCTTTGCACTTAATATGAACCTGGGGCAAATGCACACACAGAGACCAAGACGTTTTTGAAAAAAGTAATAAAGCTCAATTATAAGGATACAATCATTACAGAGCAAAACACCAAGGAACAAGAATAGAGCACTGGGGAGAAAAATGTAAGAAACAATCAACTGAAGCTAAAAAATGCACGAAGATAACAGACTATCTATTTATTATGAATGTATGTGTTAATTTATTTATAACCTGTTTCAGTCAATGAAGGATTTGAGGCAACAAAACATTCTCTTAAATACATGAGGCTAAGATTTCTCTATTTCCTGAGAGAGGAGAAAATGGAAATTAATACCAGAACAATTTTATATATATGAAGTCTTTTGTTACATAAATATGCTTATGCTAGCTATATAGTTAACTGTTCAGATTTCTCATTCTATATGTGGATTAAGTCATTAGCAAACTATCCTTTGTTGATTTTTCATGTAGCCAAGTGTAGTATATAATCAGATCTTTGTAACAAATATAGACTATTTCTTTTGCTAAATAGACTATTGGAAATTATCAAAATCTCAGTGTTCTGAGTGCTCCTTTCTGTGTGAGACTACCACTCACTATATTAACTCTAGTGGGAGCCTCAGAAGTGTTGCCAATAGGGGTATTTGTCAAGGTGTTTTTTCCCCCTCTTTGGTTGCAAACAAGTAAAAAAAAAAAACTTTAAAGTCCCAAAATAAACAAAATATGACAAAACAAGATCTGGAGTAATTTAGGGGGAAATGTAACTTATTGATTGGGACCTTTTCACAAAATCAAAGAGAGATTTGACCCCAGAAGGACAGATATAGAGCAGCTATACGGATCTTAGCTACGGAGGTTCACAGATTATTTTTCAAACTATTGTCATTCATATCATTCAATACTGCTGGCTACCAATTTAGTATCTCTCTCTAGTACAAATTCCAAATTCCCAGGAGAGAGACTCCCACTGGCCCAGCTGAGATGTGATATTTACCCCTAGATCAGTCAGGCATGGCCAGGAACAGACTCACATAGCCCAAACATGACCACTAAAAGCCCACCTTTGTGAACTGGGGTTACTCACAGAGAAAACAGAATCGTTATGGGTCATTACTCCTCTAGAATCTGCCCCACTGGGAGATGTAATTAGTTTTAAATAAACAGCAAAGGAAATCTATGAAACCAACAGCTCTTAATTCCATAGCAGAAGCAAGGAAAAACTTCTTTCTGATGTTCTCCCCAGAGAATTGAGAATCAGACTATTTGGCATTTCTGACTTGTGATCTTCAGGAAGGGTCTTAAATGGAGTCATCTATTTAGTCACAAATGTCCTATAACAGAAAGACCTCATCTGGCATTCCAAGATCCTACAGGGTCCAACTCCAAGATAATAGTGAAAGATAGATTATTTTTAATAATCCAAAAGACAGAATTCTAATAATGGACTTACTTGCAATAAGACTGCACAAATAAGTGAAATGTCAAATTTCTTTTATTTGGTGCTGAAATTATCAGTGAGGTAGAGGATCAGCTTTCTTATTGGTGTTACATATGAATTATCTTTGATAAAATGGGCATAGTCTCTTATTTATCTTTGTACCTCCAGAAACTGACATGGTCCCTGACACAGCTGAATCAAACTACTAAATTTTGTCTAGTTTGAAACAAAATTCTTCAAAATACATACTGAATGGTACTCTGTGAAGGAAAACTGTAAAATGACCCTTGAAGGTAAGAAATGGAAACCATGTACCTTAGAAGGTAAAATACTATAATTATCCTTCTTCACCAACAAATGTAAAAGTTGTAGATAATTTAATAACATTTACTAAAGAGGAAGTCAACAGATTGAATAGCCCTGCCTTGAACCTGTTATTAAAGAGCACTTTCCATATACCAGGGATTTACCTAGGTGTAGGTATACTAGGACCCTGAGTAGCACACAGTCTCTTTGGTGCAATAGACATATAAACCAGTAATCATGAGACAATATCATCAGGGATACAATAAAAGGAGTGACACCTAAAGAAAGAGAATTATTAAAACTCATCCTTTTCCTGGCATCAGCAGAGTCCCTAAGCACACACTCCCCTCTGACCATCTGCTCACAAAAGTGTGACATTTTTATTCTCCAAGTCTCCAGCAAGTCTGGGCTGCCTCCGCACTGCAGGAATGCCTCCAAAATTTTGCATCATCATCTCTCCTTCATTAAAAGTGATCCCACTTTCTCCTCCTTCCACAAATAAACAAAAACAAGGAAAGAGTCTTCATGCTCTTACAAATCTGAATGAAAAGTAGGCTCCTGCAAGCCTACTGCCTTAGAAGGCAGGCATAAGTCATGCTATGATAGCCGGCTGCACCTTTCAGGAGCTGGTACCTCAACAATAGATGAGGACATTTAAGAAGTTCCACATATCACATTACATTGCTTGCAAGGTAGGTCCAATGAGGGGAATGACCAAAAAAATAATTTTCAAACTCCTTGTCCCCATCACACACAAATTATTTTATGATAGGCAAACTGTCAGTTACAGCACACACATTTCTCAAAGGAACTACTATCATATCTATCAGGCAATGCACATTTGGAGAGTATCATCCAGATCAGCCACTTTCTTCACTTACTTTGTATCACAGTGTAGTAGAATGAGTTCATGAAAGGAGAGTTAGGGTGTCTGGGACTATTCACAGCTTTAGAATTGATGCACTATTCTTACTCCCTTTGCGTTTAAATCTCCCATTGGTAACACAGGGATAATGACATAGTACCTGTTTGTTTCTAAGGCACTTGAAAATTCTCTGATGGAAGATTTCACACAAATGCAGAGACTATTATTATACAAGAAAGACTTGAAAATTGGAAATCTGTGTACTCATCACTATTAAACAGTGAACACAACAATGACAGAAAAGCATCCTTCTCTAAAGCATCTAAAATCAAGTATTGCTGAATATGCAGCTACTGAAAAAAAAACACATGTGCAAATATATTCATTTTAATGACTATCCAAATCTAAATCATCAATAACCCATTTAAATAAATCTTTTGCAAATTATCCTGACTCCAAAAAATGCATAAATCCCTAATCACAGGTATTTATTATAATACAGAGCTTTCTGAAAGTACATTCTCCTTTCTAGAATTTCAGAAAGGATTCTAGCCCATTCCACTAAAGTTGTTCCAAAATATAAAAATAGTTCTTTAGCCAATTTTGAAATAATCAAACTTACAGTACAGTGGTGGACAGGCATCCAAGCAGGGGCTTCCACTGAACAGTTCTGGGCTGGGCATTTGCCTTGGTTTTGCTGGAAATAAGTAAAATTGATGTTATGTTTTATATATTATGTGCAGAAATATATACAAGCTGACATGTTTATCATCACGGTGTTTATTATCTTATTTACAAGTATAGGAGAAGCCTTTGAGGATGATTTTTTGGTGCAGTGCTGCAGAAAACTAGGTATGTAATTTCTCCTCTTATCAAGGCATAAGAAATTATCTTTTGCTGTTGTTCATATTACTCTACGGACTGGGTTTTTGGCACCAGGCTTCTTCAGCAGCTGGCCTTACAGGCCCCAGTGGGAACCATGTGAGAACTCAGAAGTAAAACTTGTCTCCTCTCTTCTAGGCTCTCAGACAACAATGATACTTGCTGTACCCATTCAAGATCACATCCATTAAGGTACAGATAGACTCATTTACTTGTCTCCCCTTCCAGACTGTGAGCTAGTGGTGTTGATTCTCCCTGGGGCATTTCATAGAACCCCAGGATGTAGAGCTATATAGAACAGATCTTAGAGGTCTTTCTTGTCACATCAGAAAATGAGATGCAAAGAAATGAAACAAGGAACACAGAGATTTGACATTGTAAGGCATTTGCCAGGCATTTCTTTTTACATAAGAAATTTATCTCTCGCTGACCTATTCTTTTGTTGTAACTCCTATAAATTCATTTCTAATTGGCTTTTTAGAAAGAATGAAGCTCTTCCCTTTAAGTAACAATACTGCTTCATCCCTATAATAATGAGAACTCATAAGGGTTAAAAAAGGGAAGGGGGCGATTCAAATAAAACATCGCTTACCTTTTATTTACTTTATTCTATACTCCACTATAATATAAACATACTAATAATAATGCTAGCAATAATCATAAAAAAATATAGCTCTGATTTATTGAGCTAGTAAATATGCTAAAGATTGTTCTAGACCCATTGTATTATCACTAGTCATCACAACAAATATGGATAGAAGTGTTAGTATTCCCATTCTACAGGGGAGTAAACTGAGGCTCAGAGACAGTAAGCAACTTGCCTAAAAGCTACCCTAGCAGAAAGCAGCATAGCTCAGATTACATCAAGAATCTGACTGACTCTTGTGCACATGTATCCACCCTCTATGAGAAGATGTCTCTTGTATTTTTCAATTTCTACCCAATTAATGGGGCTTAAGACATGTCATCAGCTAATGCAATTCCACATTATCAATGATCCTAATATGTCTTATTTAACTGGAATAAAATATTAAATTCAACACTTGTGCTAAAAATTATTTTTTGTGATTTGTAGGCTTTTTAGAACAACCTTTATTTAGGTGATCTATTTTTAAGGCATCACTAAACTCTGAAGTGCTGTTTGAGTGATTATTGATAAAGCCACCACAAAAATACACTTAGATCATCAATATCCATGCTCAGTTTTCTTATTTAAATCAAAATATGACATATAGTATCAACAGGGTACATAAAGTAAACTTGACTAGTGTCAGATGACCACAGTTTGAAGCTAAGCTCAACCATGCACTTGCTGCCAAGAGATGTGCTGAGTCTTGGTAGTCACATATTTAAAACAGTGTTAGTATCTTGCCTTGTTCATACAAATATTATTAGACGATAGATATAGATTCACCTCAGACCATTACCACAATTTGCAAGAACACACAAAGTAACAGGGAAATTTTATTTTCCTTTTCTGATAGCTTAAGCCAGATAAATAAATATAATTTATCTACATATGAGGTTAAGCTTTTTGAAATTCTAAAATTCTATTTAAAATGCTAATTATTATTATTTATAATTATTAGAATTCATTACAAACAATATTAATGGTGAGGAATATCTCTTTTATAATAATTTATAATTGTTATCATTAGTAGTAGTAATAAGCTTGTTTTGTATCTAGATAATGTTTATCTGTAAGGAGCACATGGCAAAGAGGCAAATAATAATTGAGCTATGCCTGGGTGGGGGAATATAAGTACTCATAAAGTGTGATGTGGGCATAAATAAAGAGGGTTTGAGCTTTTATGGATGCACAGCATAAAGATGGAAATCTGTGTCTCTCTGACTCCATTACTACATGCGCTTTGGATCCTAAGGCCTTCCCATCAGTGTTTTTTTTTTTTTTTAATTTTTTTAATGTTTATTTATTTTTGAGAGAGAGAGACAGAGACAGAGCATGAATGGGCAAGGGGCAGAGAGAGAGGAAGACACAGAATCCGAAGCAGGCTCCAGGCTCTGAGCTGTCAGCACAGAGCCCAATGTGGGGCTCAAACTCAGGAACCTTGAGATCACGACCTAAGCTGAAGTTGGACATTTAATCAACTGAGCCACCGAGGCTCCCCACCATTAGTACTTTAATGGAGCAGATTAACAGTATAATTATACGGGGCAGACACATGAAAAGGCCTACTGAAGACAGAGGCCACATGGACATAAATTATTATGCATAGTGTGTGACCAGAAAAAAATTCAATCAGAATATGTCAGAATCTTGGATTTCAATAGGGTTCCCATTAATCCATCTGTGAAACCTGGGGAAAGTTACTTTAAAACTTTAAATCTCACTTTTCTTATGTATAAAATAAGAAGATTTCATTATACCAAATTCAGTGTGGAGAGAAGAAGTGTCATTTACCCATGGATCTTTTCCAAACTTCACATTCTTTCCAAGATTTTAATATGTTCCCTATTCCAAAGGGGTGCACCCTCCAGTTGAAACCCCCTATCGTTCTGATCTACCGTTTACCATAAGATATAATTATTCTTCTGTGAGTTTGAGATATAACAAAGGTTGAGAACAGTCAGTAGAGATGGCCTCACAAGAGCTTTCAACTCAAGTTTGTTTATTGAAAGGCCTAACCTTAGGTTTTTCCTAAACCTTCCTTCCATCTACTTTTTTTTTAACTTACATCTAAATTAGATAGCATATAATGCAACAATGATTTCAGGAGTAGATTCCTTAATGCCCCTTACCCATTTAGCCCATCCTCCCTCCCATAACCACTCCAGTAACCCTCTATTTGTTCTCCATATTTAAGAGTCTCCTATGTTTTGTCCCCCCTCCCTGTTTTTATATTACTTATGCTTCCTTCCCTTGTGTTCATCTTTTCTGTTTCTTAAAGTTCTCATATGAGTGAAGTCATATGATATTTATCTTCCTCTGACTAATTTCACTTAGCATAATACACTCTAGTCCCTCCATCAACTTTTAAAGAAGACAAGACCTAACAAGGGTCAATGGAACTTCCACAGTAGTTGAAGTAAAGGGTTGAATTTTTTTTCCTTACAAGTTTGTATTCTCCTTCTTCAATATTGTTGCTAACATTTAATGTGGGCACAGTGGTCAGAAGAGCTTGGGGGTACCACCTACTTGACAGATCCCCACCCCTTACAGGTCACCTAGAAACATAACAAATACTAAGGGAAAGGACACCCTCAAACCTACCTTTAAGTTAATTCTTTTTTTTTTTAATGTTTATGTATTTTTGAGAGAGAGAGAGTACAAGCCAGAGAGGGGCAGAAAGAGAGGGAGACACAGAATCCAAAGCAGGCTCTAGGCTCAGAGCCAGAGGCAGGGCTCAAACTCACAAACTGTGAGATCATGACCTGAGCCAAAGTCGGACATCCAATGAACTGAGCCACCAGGGTGCCCCAACCTTTAAGTTAATTCTTAAGAAGGCAAAAATCCAGAGAGAATGTTAGAATTCCCCAAGGGGCCAGCCCAGCTCTCCAAGCAAGATTTTAAGAAGAAAGTTGGTGACAAATTATCTTAAAGACAGAGCTTTCATTTCTCCTGCTCTTCCATCCATCTACCCTGGATATTCATACCTACCCACAGATCACTGATATATGATTTGATCAGGATTCTAGGATCTGCAATGCTAACCCTGGAAAACATGTTCTCTAAAGAGACAAAACTAGCAGTGGGTTTTGGTCTTTTAAAAACACTGTGCTGTTTAGACAGGTTGATGTTTTCAAGGCTCTCATCTTCCTTGGTTGTCTTTTCCAGACTATAATATCTTGACATATTTCAATCTGGAATATCCGGAACAAATGAGCCAAGTACACTGGACAATTACTGCTCAGATTGATTATATAAATATATAACTACAGAGAATTTGAATAGTGACATACACTTGACAAAGAAAACTCTAAAGATTTTCTACCCAATGCATCCCATCCTCTGAAAGAGTGAGGATTTTTCTGAATATGAGGGGCTTGCATATGTCTGTTAGAGTGCTTTGGAGTATACAAAGTACCTATATAGATATTTTAGTCATTTAATCCTCCGAACAAGTTTGTGTGTGGCAGGGCAAGAACTGATTCATCCAAATAAAAATTTGACCTAAATGCTTCATTCAAAACAGCATGTTCTTCTGAAAGCAGAGAACAAGCTGAAAGGTTTTATTGTTATAGTCACAGTGAAATGATTCTTGCAATCATAGGGCTTTTTTTCTGGATTGAGAAGTGTCTCATAAGTTACTGTACAATATTCATTCATTAATTTATCCAACCATTCATTTACCAAATATCTATTGCATGGAAGACACCATGCTAGCTATATAGAGAGACATAAAATTTAGAAATTTCAAAATTTAAATATTCTTTCTCCAAAGAGATCCCAAACTTTTAGGAGATATAATACAGCATGTTACATGTAAAATAGGGTTGGGGTGCCTGGATGGCTCTGTCAGTTGAGCATCTGACTCTTGATTTTGGCTCAGGTCATGATCCCAGGATCCTGGGATCAAACCTCGAGTTGGGCTCTTTGCTAAGGGTAGTGCAGCCTGCTTGAGATTCGTTCATTCTATCTCTCTTTCTTTCTCTCTCTCTCTCTCTCTCTCTCTCTTTATGCCCCTCTCTCTCACTCATGTTCTCTCTCTCTCTAAAAAATAAAAATTAAAAAATTAAATATAAACATGTTTTAAAAAGAAAATGGGGTTAAATATTAGGATCATTCATTCATTCATTTAGTTGCTCAATATTCAATGAGAAATTATTATGTGTCAGCTACTGTATTAGGAGTAAGGATATACCAAGACTCAGTCTCTGTCTAAAAAATGTTCTGAGTCTAAGGAAAAAAATGACCTCATAAGCATGCAATTATGAAGAAATATTTATATGACACAACTAAAACATGACATGGGCCAATCAAAAAGATCAATCTCACCCATTTGGGGGGCAGGAATAATGGATGAGAAAGGGTTATGAAAAACTGTGCAGAGAAATTCAGGATAAAGGGAAGAGTACTGAACTCTGACTGGGTAAATAAGGAAGACCTTTATAGAAGAGACACTTCAGTTTTCCAATAAAGCTTTTAGGAGGGGAAAGAATGAGTAGATGGCCTTTGAGATAAAGTGCACCACGTATGATCTGATAGTGTTGAATCAGGGTATTCTAGGACTTGGTTAGGAAGCCCCTTAACTCTTGGCCTCAGAAACATAGGATTGAAGAGAAAGAACTATTCTATGCTACACAGACAGCTGACTTCTGCCTTTCCCCTCATTTATCTCTATTTAACAGTGAGTGCATGGACGACAGGGTGTGGGACAAATAAGTTCCATGAAGGAGTGGACAGACCTAGATGGATCCAGTCCTGATCCTATATAAAACACAGGAGGATTTCCCGAGTAGAGTATTTGGAAAAGTACTTGAGGTGTCTCTCATCTTTTTTAAAACTCTCAGGTGCTTGACGGAAAAGGAAACAGACATGGAAACATGATGCCCAAAGGGCAAAACTAAGTGGCTTTTTGCATGGCAGAACTATAATGACATGTAATAATTTTTGTGCAAATGGACTGTGAACTGTAAGGTACTTTATAAATGTGATGAGTAATTCTATTTAAAGTATTAATTATTATAAACAAATTATTTACAAAATTGATAGAAAAGACATTTTCTTACTTGTAATTCAATATATGCTCCACTACACCAAGAGTTAAGGGAATTTTCAAAAAGAGTTGAAAAAACACCCCACAAAACTCCCAGGATGCCTCCAAATAGTATGTGTGTGTGTGTGTGTGTGTGTGTGTGTGTGTGTATGATTCAATTTATATATATAATGTATATACATAGACATATAATGTATATATATATACATATATGTATAAATAATTTACTTGAGCAAATAAATGTTTTTATCCAATTCTTTTCCTTATTTGCCATAAAGATGTGCAATTTTAGAGTAAGTTGTTAAAGAAAAGGAGAAAATCAAATTTTCCCAGGCAGAAAAGTACAGTATAGATACACAATGTTATATTGGTAGTCTTGTGTAAGACATCAAGATATGATAAAACTGAGATTCCAAAGGAGGTGCTTTAGTTTCAAAGGAAATTACCAAGAACTATTTTCAAGTCTCTGAACCCTTATCTATGATGAGGTTATGGAAGGGTTATGTGTTCAGAGGTTTCTAAAGGGATTTATTTGCAGAAGGGCTGGGGTAGGGGATCTTATTTTCACTTAAATTAGTAAATGAGGCTTTAGTGGGCCTATACCTAGAGTTGATACAACCTCCTGGAATTTGGGAGGTTATACTTGGATATGACTCCCACCTGAAAAATTTAATGAGCAAGAGAACATGGCAAATTGGTTATCGCCTCAGGAGAAGTGGCTTCATTTGGGCCAGCCTGCACTTCCAGAGTTTGTCAAGGCAAAAAAAAAAAAAAAAAAAGCCATCCTGGAGCCATTATGATGCCTGCCAAGACAACCCTTTGTGTGGGTGCACTGCTGAAAAACCTGGGGCTAAAGAAATACATCATCCACATTACAGAAGATTTAGTCAAAGAGACCCAGAAGGGAAAAATCCCCACGACCCACAACAGTGCTCATGAAAGATAGGATCTAGAGCTAGACTGCCTGGGTTAAAATCCCAGAACAACCTTTTCCTGGCAAGGTGACACTGGGCAAATTGCTTAGCCTCCCTTTGCTTCAGTTATGAAGATTAAAGGAATTAATACAAGAACTTAGAACTATTTCTATACGTAATCAGCACTATGAAAATGTCAGCTATTTTCTTTGTATTTGTTATTATTATCTTTATTACTACATGTCAGTTTCAGAGAGCAAAATGTATAATAATCTCAGTCCAATAAGAACTTTCTGCTTTCTTATTTTTACTTCTCTCTCATGTTCCAAACCTGGAAGGATGAATTACCAACTAGCAAATGGAGAAGAAGAAAAGAAAAGGCTACAGGATCCTTTCTTATCTGAAAGGAGATATATATATATACATATATATATATATATATATGTATATATATATATATATATATATATATGTATATATATATATATCTTGCTATACTATACTATATAGTAGGGAAGAGAAAACTTTCATCTGGAAAAGTGTTTACAGTTGCAATTAATGTTTGGACCTGGACAATTTAAATTACTAAATTGAAACTGTATTTGTTTTTTTAAGTGATTGCATGACTTTTAGTTCCTTGCACGTAACTGGAAATTCATAAAAAGTCATGGGACTACCCAAGTTTTCATCTAGACAACAGGGTAGAGATTACTGACACTAAGAAATATTAGGCAAAAAACAGGGAGCCATTACGTGGCTTCTATCATTACATCCCATTAACCCTGTTTGTTCAATGTATCACTTATAGATACAAAACATATTCAAGTTTACTGTTAACCTTTTTGTTCCATTTTGTACATAATTCCTGATAATTCTTCATTACAATGACTTCATCCCTTTCTGGGCTTGTCTTTCTACTTGCTTTCTTTTATTTTCTCAGGTTTCAAAGATGTTTAAAATAAGGTGGCCTAATTTGTTTCTGAGGAAATCCTTACTAAGACTGAAGCCATGCTGAGGAGTCATACATTTGCCTCTTCTGTAAATGAAAATGCTGCTGACCCATTCTTTATAGGATGCTGAACATAATAATATAGTGTGTGATAGCAGTGCTGAGTCACGTTCATGCTTTCCAAAATCCCTTGTGACTCCAGTCAGGCATTTGCCCAGGTTAACAAAAGTGCAATCTGT
Organism: Panthera leo; assembly: GCF_018350215.1. NCBI lineage: Eukaryota > Metazoa > Chordata > Mammalia > Carnivora > Felidae > Panthera > Panthera leo. The sequence continues at coordinate 47,343,113 of NC_056688.1, read as the reverse complement.
GGCTAAAAGGATTAAGCCCTCTATGCTAAAATAATATTTTAGCCAGCTGGCTACCTGGATAAATCAACTCCGACGAGTGAGACAGGCTCTGAATTCTCAGGCTGGTGACATTTAAAGATTTATTATACATGCTGACTTTTGTAACTTGACATTGCATGGTATCAATCTAGGGCCCAAGGACTTAGATTCAGAAGGTATTTTCTATATGTATAATAAAATAATATTTATTGAGAACCTATTAGATGCCAGGCATTTGACATGTGTTGTTAGTCCATTCTGTTATCACATTAACCATCAAAGGCTATAGAGAAAGGTATTTAATACTGTTAGGATGTTAAGAATCCTCTTGACCTGGGTTAGAATGCCAGTTTTCACTTTCTGGATCTGAAACTTTAAATCTGTTTCTCAGTCTCTGTGAGTTTTGGTTTCCTCATCTGTAAATTGGAGAGAAAAATCCCCAATTTAAAGGATTATTATAAGGATTATATAAGATTTAGCCCAGGGTTCTAGTACATATTCTAATAGTTTTAAGATAAATATATTTATATTGTGTAAATATTAATATTTATCTTATTGGGGAATCTGGGTGGCTCTGTCAGCTAAATGTCCAACTCTTGATTTCAGCTCAGGTCATGATCTCATGGTTCTTGAGTTCAAGCCCTGTTGTTGGGCTCTGCAGTAAGCCTGAAGCCTGCTGGGGATTCTTTCTGGCTCTCTCTCTGCCCCTCCCCCACTCATGCTTGCACTCACTCTCTCTCTCTCTCAAAATAACTAAACTTTACATATATATATATATATATATATATATATATATATATACACACACACACACACACATATATATTTATCTTATCAATCAGGGATTAATTAGCTCCTCTAAGTCTATTTTCTCACCTCTGAGTATAAAATAATAATATTTACCTCACACAATCATTATGAAAATTAAATGAGAAAAAATATAAGAAAGTACTTAGCAAACATCAGGAATTTTAAATGTAAATTTTAAATCTAAGTTGAATATCTGAAATAGTGTAATTTTAAATGGCTAAATTTGGGAGTCAGAAATTGACTCTGCAGTCTGGGATCACATACTTGAAATCATTGCTCAAGAAACAATTCTAAAAAGTGTATTATCATATTTTAGCACTTTGTGGAAGCATGTCCCAATATTCCCTGAAGCTCTAGAAGTCTTTGGAAGTTGAATTATTGCTGTGCAGAGTTAGATATGATAGAATAATTTAAGCCTCTAAATATAAGATTAAAACCATAGTCTTTCAAAATACTTTGAATATCATTAATATTTACACGTTGTCTCTACATCCTATTGACACAAGAAGACAAGAAGAAAGGACTACAATCATATCTTCCTCCTTGCAAGAAACAAACTTTGGATGTTATGCACTACTATAGTCAAAGAATATTCTTCATTGACAGATCTTATCTATTTTAAACTACAAACTCTTATGGAAACAAAGCTTGTGATTTTTAAAATAAACTGCATTTTTCTTTCTGACACACTTTTAGGCTCATCCGTAAAAAATACCTCCCTTGAATTAACACTTAATAAAATATATCTAAAATTTCAGGTTCACAAAATAAGGTCCATACTTTGAGGAAAGAAATGCCATTCAGAAACAAGATCAAAGCAATTCATTTCTATTCTCACTGCTACCATAGAGACAAAGAAAAAAAAAGTAAAGGGTTTTAGCCTACTTAATTCTTCCTGAAATTTATAATTAACTACATGGGAGAGGGGACAATTACCATATTTCCAAAGAATAAAGGATTAAAAAAGTTGAGCTTTTGATAAGACATAATTACAACCTATTAAATATGCAATTCATATCAATTTGTTCTTATAATCTTCTTGAGTTTCAAAAAATGCATATACATTGGACAGTGTTTTCTGAAAAATACAATGGAATGTCATCAGTTTAAAGGAACACAGTGCTCTCTTATAGAGATGTTTCTCAGATAATTAAAATTCTGGCAAAACTTAATACAAAGGAAAGAGGATCAGTTGATATTATTTTTGTATGTGCCTTGTCTTCCTGACACCTATGAATATATGTTTTTGGACAAATGTTAATCAAGAAAGTGCAGGCTTTTGTAGATCAGGTGCCATAGCCAACATCAAGCAGTCAGCCAGGAAGAACTAGCAATTAGACCTGTCCTCGATTTAAATAGAACTTCAGATTGCTGACTAAATTACATGTGTATTACTTCAGGACAGTTTTATTTTAAAGGACTAGCAAGAAAGAACTGTAGTTTGAAATCATAGGAGATTCGTAACAAAGACTGGGAAGAAGGATTAGTTTTGCTAAAAATACATGGTTTTATTTATGGTGTCGTTAGCAAATGATTTTCAGCAAGATACTTAGAACCCCTTTTCACCTTTTCTAATTAGGACTGTATTTGAAAATAAATAATTTATGTTATTGTGTGATATCATAAATACAACATGATAAATTATATACCTCTTTGTAAAAACATAAAATACAGGAAGAGTACTTTTTTTTAAATTAACACTTTTTGAACTATGTTTTATGCAGCAACCAAAATTCCTACTGGTGGAGATAATAAATGGTATGATTCATACCTTAAAATTTGACTTTTGGATATCCCTTTTTTTTTTTTTGGAAATGTGAGTAAGTGGTCTTCAGGGAGAATATTACTGACTATAATGTTACTTTTAAAAGTGATACATTTGATTATTTTGAGGCATTCTGTCTAAGGGTCTCAGAATAATTTTAAGGAAATATTTGAAGGGCTTAAAATTTTTAACTCAGATCTCAACTACAGAATACCATAACATCCATTTGGGACCCCTTTTCCATAATGCTGTGTTATCTGTGGTTAGTTGGACAAATTCCATGTAATAATCATTAGTACAGTTTTTTTTTTCCTTGTGGAGGTTATTTGGGGTAACACCAGTCAATGGTACTGATATACTTTGTTCTCAAAATGTAAAGCAATGTAAAAAAAACAAAACCAAAAGCGAATAGAATTGCTATGAATTCACTTTCCTTTCCCAGACAAGTTTGTATCTTGAAAGCTGATTGCAATATAATTCATCCTGCTTTGGGGAAAAAAAAATTTAAAAATCTCTTTCAATTCTTTAATTCTTCAATTCATTCATGACCTAATAATTTAGGACACTAAAGTCATTTTTAAAATTTTCTATTGTATAGCTTTCTATTAATGTTTTTATAGTAAAAAATATACTGTATGAAAAAATTCTATACCTTTATAATATATGTATGTTAAATATATTATATACATGTTGTAAAGTCAACTAATTTTCTCCAAAACAAGATTAAGTATCATATTATATAAAATCTCTATGAAATTAATGGACATGAGTTGGCATTATTTTACCAATCTGAAAACCTGATCTGACTGCTTTAGCTCTTATTTAATAAAAAGTGCCATTGACTTATAAGTATTTTTATGCTTGAATTTTAGAAGTTTACATGATGATCTTTATAGCTGGTTTATCATAGATATGATCCAGTTGCCATTTTTCTCCGTGTGTGTGAGGACTTTTATCTCCTTTAGTCCTTTTCTCTTACATTAAAATGATATTTAAAGTGTCATTTCAGGCCAGCAACCATTCACAGATTAAGTTCACCAATTGCCTATCTGTCAACTGAATAGTCTATCCATCAAAGTACACATTACATATACCTGTGCATATGTGCACACACACACATATAGGTGCATAAGTGTGTGTGTATAAGTTGCAGGAAGGAAGCATTTCATCCTTTCATTCTTAAACACATATTCAACAATGCAATATCTATCAAATGTCTGTTAGATGAAAGAATAAGTCAACACTTAATGGTATACCTATCAGCACCATAATGGCTATTACACAGATACATGGAGAGTCACAGGCTAAGTCTGGTAAGGCAGTTACTTACGTAGTGCTTATGTAGTAAACTGCATTTAAATGAGTCTTAGAGGTCAAGTAGAAGCTTATTAGGTAAGGGTAGAAAGTTGAGAGGCATTCTAGGCATAAAGAAATCAGGTAAAAATGGGAGAAAGGAACTCAGATTATTTGGGGAAACAAATGTGACTGTAGTTCAAATTAAGGCATGAAGGATGATGGAATCTGAGATATGAAAGTTAGGCAAGGGCCCAAACATGAGGCCATGTATATAACACAGAGGCTATGCAAACTTATCCTGCAGGTCAGTGTTCATCAAACTTTAGTGTGCAAAATCAACTAGAGATCCTGCTAAAATGAAGGTTCTGACTCAGTAGTTCTCACATGGGGCTTGAAATTCTGTATATCTAACAAGCTCTGAAGGGATGACATTGTCCCTGATCAACAGGTCACATGTTTAATAATGGAACAGTAGTGAACAGGAAACCCCTAAAAGGTTTTAACCAGAATTGAAACATAAATACAAATTATACACACAACATATACATACACATGTATAAACATACGAGGACTAACGAAGGTCTCGGCAATGTGGAAATGTATAAAGGGTAAGAGGATGGGCAAGGCAAGGAGAATGAATAGGAATTAGGACACATTGGGATTTAGGGAAAAATAAGAGTCAAGATCAAATCCCACTGTTGATAACAATTGAGACAGTGGCATACTATCCATTGAGCAGAGAACAGAGTAGGAGAATGATTTATGTTCAGAGGGCTCCAGAGAATGGAACTTTTCCTGGAACTTCTGACTTAAGTTAACTTAATACGTAAATAAAATTCTAAATTCCAAAGAATTTTTTTCATTTGCTGTCAAACCAATTTTTCACAAAACCTGCTATCCCCTGAAAAGTTAGTTCAAGAACTGAATTATGCACTTATAAACCAAGAAATGGGCATGTGTGGGTAGGTGTTTAGAATAGAGGAATTTGGAGAGAGGGCTATTTTCAAAGGATTTTAAATGTGGTACTAATTTTGAATGCACGCTGGAAGAAAAGGTTAAAACATTTGTCTCTTTCTCTCACAAATAAATGCCTATAAGCCTGGGAAATACTCACTAAAGTCAGAAGAAATTCCATCACCATGACTACATGATAGAAATTTACCACTGGAATAATAACTGGGTAATTGAATTACTGATCTTACTATCAACTTTATCCTTAAATATCAAATTCCTCAAAAAGGAGGAAAAGGAAGAGGATGATGAGAAGGAATAAAAACATCTATAGCTATTTAGCGACTAGATGTTATGTACAGTCGCTATACCAAGCCTTATGTGTATATTTGTACTAGTTGTTCCCTAGAATGCTTTTGTCCCAGGATCTTCACAAAGCTAGTACTTTCAAGTTCCCAGAAATTTTTTCAGAGAGGACATGCCTGTCCACCCCTATCTAGAGTAGTTCTTGTCCCTTTTTACACTCATCCAATTTTCTATATTCCGTTTCTCTGCTTTTTTAATTATAGCATTTATCACTATCTATAATTATGCTTATTATTTTTGTGCCTATTAATGGCCAATCTCCTAGGTCTATAATGTAAGTTCTTTGAGGGCAGGGACGTTTGTTCAATTTATTCACTATTATATCTCTACTGCTTACAATACTACCTGACACACAGTATGCACTCAGTAAATATTTGTGGAGGCAATGAATATTGCATTTAATCCTCACAACAACCCTATGAAGTGCTTATTATCACTTCATTTTATAAATACAGAAACTGAGATTTAGGTAAATTAAGTAATTTATTCCTGACAACAGAATGACTGACTGATAGAGCAAGAATCTGTCTGACTCCAAAGGCTGTGCTTTCACTATGCTATGCTGTCCCTCTGAGTGATTCAGCGGTGGATGCCAACTGCTGTCGAACTGCCCAATACTTAGCTCTCTGAGAGACCTCAGACATGTCTGGCCAATTTGCCTGGGTCACTGCAATTAGCATAAAATTAGTTCTAATACATATATGAATACAACTCTCATTTTCTCCACCCTACAGTAATGCTATGGGTAATAAAAGATCCCAGCTTACTCAGGATTTCCTCCTCTCAATAATTATAGCCACTCTTTCCATGTATATAGTATTTTATATTTTTCAAATAAATTAACTCATTTGAATCTGCACAATAATCCTGTGAAAGAAATATTGATAAACCAGTATCAGTATCACCATTTCCAACTTGAGAAAAAAGCCTCAGGAAAGGTAAACTGAATTGATTAAAATTACTAAGATTACTAATATAATAAATGCAAACCCAAGTCTATAACTTTACTTTCTGAACCTTGATTCAATGCACACTTCCATATTGCCCTTGGTGAAACATACATAGGCAGTGAGATGGGTTTCTCAAGCAATTATAATCGTGGGTAATTTCCTTTAAGAAAATCTTATCTACAGGGGTGCCTAGCTGGCTTAGTTGATTAAGCATCTGACTTGATTTCAGCTGGGGTCATGATTTCACAAACCAACCATGAAATCAAGCCTCTCATCACATCGGGCTCCATGCTGATGGTATTGAGCCTGCTTGGGATTGTCTCTCTCTCCCTCTCTCTCAGTCTCTCCCCTTCTCTCTCACTCTCTCTCTCAAAAATAAATAAACATTTTTAAAAAAAAAGAAAAATCTTATCTACAAATATGCGGATGAAATAATGGGTACATAATAAAGAGAAGTGATGTATTCTTTTTTTTTATTCAATTTTTTTAATGTTTATTTATTTATTTTGAAAGAGAGACAGACTAGGGGAGGGGTAGATGAATAGGAGAGAGAGAATCCCAAGCAGGCTCTGCACTGTCAGTCAGTACAGAGCCCAACACGGGGCATGATCTCAAGGACTATAAGATCATAACCTGAGCCGAAATCAAGTCATATGCTTAACCAGCTGAGCCATGCAGTCGCCCTATGATATATACTTTTCTAATTTATAAAGAGAGTTATGTGATTTATTTCAGTTTTGAGCACAATGAATGTGTTTAAATATTATTTGATTTGCAAAATTTGATTTGTACTTGTTTGCTTTGCAAACCCACATTTGTCTAAAGACCTTACCTAAAGGTCTTCCAAGGACAATCCTCTCAGACTCCTAGCTCTTCACAGCACATGTGGCTTTTCCTCAAAGTGTTAAAAAAAAAAAAAAGGACTAATGTTGTGAATAATACCTTGGTAATTAAGTTTGGCAGAAAAGATCATTTACTACAGACATATTAATAAATGGATGGCATGATTCATAAAGTGTTTTTTTCTCATTCTACAAGTTTACTTTCACAGGCTATGGATATGTATCCAAAACACAGCAAATCTATATCTAATTCTGAGTAATTTTAAACTAACCATTAAGTGAGTGCATTATTTTTATTTAATTAGGTGTTTTAGGTAGAAAATGAACAAAATCTAAAATATAGTATCGAGTATGTTTTGACTAAATAATAACCTTGAAATGATTCAACAAGGGGGTAATGATAGTGGATAGAAGTATAGATATTAAAGTCAAAAAATACCTGGACTTGAATCCCCACTATGAAGCTGCTCAGCTGTGTAAGTATGCCTCATCTTTAAGATATGGAGGATTTTACTTCATGGGGTTGATCTGAAAAGTGAATGAGTTAATAAAATTCATCAAGTTCCTTCAATGTGCTAGGAAATGTCCCAGACATTATGTATACAAGAATGAGAAAAATAGACGTAGTCTCTTTCCTTGTGGAGCTCTGTCTAGTCAAGAGAGAGACACTGAGAAAACAATCATATAAATCAGTGCATAATTATGAACCATGACAAGCGGAAATATAGGATAATATAAGATAACACCAGGAGTATATAATCTAACTGGGGATTTTAGGAAAGTGAGTGGCATGTACAGTCAGACCTGGAATACAGGTAGGATTTAGATAGGTGGACAGAACCATCTAGACAGAGGAGTAGTAAATGGTAGTCTCCAAAGCAAGAACATGATTGATACCTTCAAAGAATAGAGAGGAGCCACCAAGACCAGTATGCCAATTAGTTTAAAGAAGGCCATAAAATGTAGCATAGACATAAGAATGGTCTGGTTCATGAATTTTTAAGATTCTTGGAATATAAAACACAAGGCAGAGTGATGGAAAATAAGACAGGAAAGGAATTCAGGAGCTAGATCAAAAGAGAATTGTGTACTAAGTAAGAATTTGGACAACTACTCAACTTGAGTTCAATAGGGTGCTATAGCAGGGCTTCCACTTCAGAGTTACATCATTGAACTTAGGTATTAGATTGATAATTCTGGCTGCTGTATGAAATACTTACTAAAGGAAAATTAGGTTATTATATTAGTGGAATTAATACGCCAAAATGTTTTATGTTATTAAAATGGTTAATCCCAGGTTATTAATAGAGTTATGGAATCCCTTCACATTGCCTATTTTTCCTACTTTTCTACACAAAAAAGGCCACATTTAATTTTCCCTACTTTAAACTGTTTTTCTGCCTCTCTCTGCCACCAACTAGATTTCTCTGGTCCATTATGTCTCCTGCTTTTGTGGCTCTCTAGTCTCTGTACAGTGGTCCCGCCACCATGCAGACACTTGGTTGGGATGACAGGTATCAAAACCAGTGTTACTGGCAGGATAAATATGAGAAGAGCACCAAGGAACTATAGGAAGATACGGAGACTGTAGACTCCAGTTAAAAAAAAAAAAAAAACAAAAACAAAAAAACCAGTACATCTACCCCTACAGGGTAGTATGTTAAGCATTTTATATTTATCACCTAATTAAATCATAAAAACAAGACTGTGAGACAGGTACCAACTTATGGAAAAGAAAAAATACAGTTCTGGGAAGGTCATCCAGCTAGTGAAAGGTAAAACCAGTATTTTTATGAATAGGCAGAAGGATGGGCAAAGAGGGATATGGCAGAAAATAGAATGAGAAAACTCAAGTCAGGGAAACAAACTGAGTGGGAAGTCAGAGAAAACTGGGGTTTGGGATCATTGTTAATGATAAAGGGAAAATCCTATTTCCTTTAAGACAACATCTCAACTTCTTGATACTCATAACTGGGTCCCTATTTATCTCTGCACCTTTTGTACCTTGCCACTCACTTTGAACTCCTTATGTTCCAACTACATTGCCTTTCCTTTTCTTGAATGCACCATTATCTCTTTTCTCTGTCTTCTCTTTCTTCTCTTTCTTCCCTTCTCTTCATTATCTGTTTATCTATGTCTATCTATCTATCTACCTATCATCCAGCATCTGTCACATCTAGGACTTTGCTAAAAACACTTTCCCACCCCCATTGTGCCCTCATGGTACATATCAGCTTAATTTTCACTTCCCCAGAAAACCCTTCCCTGAAACTAAGCTTTTGCCTACCACGCATTTAAGCCCACCATGTTCTATAGAATTCCCTGTGCTCTTTTCCATATCATTCTATATTCACCCCCTTATCACACATTACTGTTATTTCTATAATTAGCTGTTTTCGCCATTAGCCTAAAAGTTCCATGGCAACAGATTGTGCATCGTATGCCTATGCCTTCCAATATGTCAGGTACATATTAGGCATTCAATAAATAAATACTCGTTAGACAAATAAAGTGAATATATGGGTGTGTTGCTTCTACCATGAGAGCAGATGGAACTACACACCTGCCTGGAGATACAGTTTTGTCTATGAAGACAGGGTCTCTCAGGCAAATTATCTGTTGCCTTGGTGATTTGTTTCATTTTCTCTACATAAAGATCTGGTGGAAAATAAAAATTATTGTATCCCCCCCAAACTATAGTTATAAATATTTCTATGATAATTTCATCCTTAACAATATAGTGTGCATTTTTTTCTATTCAAGTCATAATAAATAATATGATACTAGCCTTGATTAAAAAATATTTTAAATGCTCAGCAACAACTTCTGTTTCCTTTTAGAAATTCTGAGCAACTTCAGTGTAAAAGATAGTGGGATGATGGAGTCAAAGAGTGATATCTTATTTACAGAAGAGATATATATTAAAAACATCAATAAAACATACTTTAAACTGCCTGGTCCACTTTTCATTCTACTATTTAAATTTTATTATGCACAGTAACCTGTTAATACTGTTAAACACATTAAAAATTAATGGTACCATCATGTCTTCATTACAAATTACAGCAGCAACCTAACATATTATAGTTGTCTTTCTAGATCTTTTAAAACTTTTCTTTAATATCTGTAAGTCTGGCTAAAGGACATCTGAAATGATATCAATATCGGTTTCATCCACTACTACTTTTTAAGACATTTTGTATACATAAATAATTTTATTTGCAGAGATTATATACTTTAGAATACTATTGGTTAGAGATGGAAAAGAAAGAACCACAAAGATGCAATAAAATACACTCATTTTACAGGCAAGGACATTGAAGCCCAGATGCCTCTTGGTATACAAAGTCACAAAGTGAAGATTTATTTTTATTTTACATAGTTCCACCTTTCTTCTCTTCTTGTACAGCCAATATACTATTACATATGTACTTACAAATCCCTACACAACAAAAGAAAACTTCTACTTACTGCTTGCATTTTATTAAATTTAACCCAGAATATTCTGCCTCCTATCTAGAACTGTTGTCCTATTGGCCAATCACCTAACAGCATGTCTCCACCTTAACATAGTCTAACATTATTTTCCGTGTATTTTAGGTATCAAAATTTGGAGGAATATTATCTTACAATTATTCAAAAATATATTTAAGAAATGTCCACTCTATAAAACGTGTTATATTAACTAGTAAGTTGTGTTTAATTAGTATTATTGAGATGACCTCATTTCCTCAGTGACCACACCAAACAGAAGGATAGATTAAAGATATAAATTTTGAGCTGCTCAATAAATTGTCCTATATTGAATTCTTTCCATGTGCCAGGAGTTGTGCTGGTACTTTCCATACTTACCACAATATCACTCACACATAGATAATACACCCTATTCAAAGATGAATAAATCCAGGCCTAGGGAGATCAGGTTAAACAACTTACCCAAGTAAGTCCTAAGCTAGTAATTGTCAGAGCTACAATTTAAATCCAAGTCTTGCTCTAGAGTTCTGCCCTTCACACTAAGTCACGTTACTTCTCTGTCTCAGTAGTGACATCTGTGACAAAAGAGTTGAAACTGAAACTGGACAGAAACAGTCAAATAAAAGAGATGACTCAATCTTCTTTGAAAGTTATTTTTCTGAACATCTGAAAGGACCTTGGGATCCATGTGGCAGAAATTCTGTTTTTGGTTGCTCTGATTATTCTCTGGCCTAAAAGATCTTACCCCAAATCTGAGGGCAAACCAGTCTAACCAGACTAAAGCAATTAAGACCATAAGCAACCTGAGTCTTATGGGTGAGATCTAGGGCAGGATTATTTTATCAAGGGGGTTATATTATTATTAAATGTGCCACAATCATTTCTTTTTTCTATGCAGAAAAGCTAAAAATAAAACCACTTCTCTGGTATGTCTAATAGATCCTTTTATATTGCCATTATGCAGTGCTTTGTCTTGATTTGTCATAATCTCTCCTCTCATTAATCTTATAACATCCATTCCTAGGAATGTGGAGCAGAGACATGAAGAGGAATTTATTTCTACAATGTGTGTAATAGAAGGAAGTGGGGGAATAAAGCAGGCACAAAGGTCACAGGATGATCCAAGGGGGCAGTAAGTGTCTTTCTCACCAATACAGGAAGTAATGAAGAGAACCAGGAGAAATATCTGTGTTTCCCAGTGAAAACTTTGACAAGGGTGATATTGAGATGCACCACAGATGAAGTGGACCCCAGGACAGATCCAGATAGTTAGGAGTTCTGGTCTCATTGGAAGAACAAATATTGTTAAAATGTCTATACTACCCAAAGCAATCAACATATTCAGTGCAATCCCCATCAAAATAATACCAGCATTTTTCACAGAGCTAGAATAAATAATTCTAAAATTTTTATGGAACCAAAAAAGACCTCAAATAGCCAAAGTAATGTTGAAAAAGAAAAGCAATGTGGGAGGCATCACAACTACGGACTTCAAGCTGTATTACAACGCTGTAATCATCAAGACAGTATGATACTGGCACAAAAACAGACACATGGATCACTGGAACAGAACCCAGAACCCAGAAATGTACCCACAAATGTATGGTCAACTCATTTTCGACAAAGCAGAACAGAATATCCAATGGAAAAAAGTCTCTGAAACAAATAGCATTGGGAAAACTAGACAGCAACATGAAGAAGAATGGAACTGGAACACTTTCATATACCATACACAAAAGTAAATTCAAAATAAATGAAATACCTAAATGAGATATAGGAAACCATCAAAATCCTAGAGGAGAATACAAGAAGCAACCTGTTTTACCTCAGCTGAAGCAACTTCTTACTAGGCATGTCTCTGGAAGCAAGGAAACAAAAGCAAAAATGAACTATTAGGACCTCATCAAGATATAAAGCTCCTGCACAGCAAAGGAAACAATCAACAAAACTAAGAGCCAACCTACAGAATGAGAGAAGATACTTGCACATGATGTATTGGCAAAATGGCTAGTATCCAAAATCTATAAACTTATCAAATGCAACACCCAAAAAATAAATAATCCAGTGAAGAAACGGGCAGAAGCCATGAACAGATATTTCTCCAAAGAAGACATACAAATGGCATAAAGACACATGAAAAAATGCTCAATATCAGTCAACATCAGGGAAATACAAATCAAAAGCATAATGAGATACCATCTCACACCTTTCAGAATGGCTAAAATTAACAATTCAGGCAACAGTAGATATTGGAGAAGATGTGGAGAAAGGGGATCCCTCATGCACTAATGGTGGCAATGCAAACTGGTGCAGCCACTGGAAAACAGAGTGGAGGTACCTCAAAAAACTAAAAATAGAACTCCCCTATGACTCAGCAATTTCACTACTAGATACTTATCCAAAGGATACAAAAATACAGATTCGAAGAGGCATATGCACCCCAATATTGACAGTAGCACTATCAACAATAGTCAAGTTATAGAAGGAACCCAAATGTCCATTGACAGACATATATATATATATATATATATATATATATATATATATATATATATATAATAGAATGTTACTCATCCATTAAAAAGAATGAACAATGTGGATGGAATTAGAGTGTATTATGCTAAGTGAAATAAATTAGAGAAAGATAAATCCCATATGATTCCACTTATATGTGGAATTTAAGAAACAAAACAGATGAACACAGGGAAAGGGAAGGACAAGTAAAATAAGATAAAAACAGAGACAGAGGCAAAGCATTAGAGACTCTTAAATACAAAGAATAAATTGATGTTTGCTGGGAGGTCATGGGCTAAATGGGTGATGGGCATTAAGGAGAGCACTTGTTGAGTTAAGGATGAGTACTGGGTGTTATACCTAAGTGATGAATCACTAAATCCTACTCCTGAAGCCAATAGTACACAATATGTTAAATAAATGAAATTTAAACAAAATCTTGGGGGGGGAAAGGATTTCAAGGATTTCCAGTCTCACACACAGCTGCTGTAAAGCAAGACTTGAAGAAAGCATCTTGGCCAGAGCAGTTAGAAGGTAGACTCATTGCTGGAGAAGAAAGAGATGGGAGTTGAACTAAGATAGAATTAAAATTTTCAAGTTCTTGGCAGGTTTCCTATCAGAGTCCCAGGAAAGAGGGAGCAAGGACAACCCAAGTGCACAGCCACTTGGAAAAAGAAGAGCACCAGTGGTGTGGGTGAGGTAGACAGGATATGGGATCTGAAGCCAGCCAGGAAGTCTCCTCACTCATGTGAGCTTTTAAATCATTCATGCACTATTTACCATCATCATAATATAACTTTGTTGTAAGTATGATTGTCGTATAAAGATGATATATATGCCACCCTAGAAACATTCATGAATATAATTCAGAAAATTCATAAATTCTTACATGGGTATATGTCCTGTTGAATTGTGTAATTTGTATGATAAATCAAAATATTGGAATATGACATTTATGTCTGATATAGCATTTGAAGAAGAAGAAGAATATTTTTTTTCATTTTTACCTGTAGTCATTAATATTTTGTTAAGAGAATATAAAGCATACGACAAGTTTTTTTCACTAGATTATGTTTTCCAAATTGAGGAAACTTAGATTTCAATGTTGATATAAATTGTTCAATGCAACAGATTACAGTTTGGGGTTGTAATTAATAACTTTTTATAACTTATTTTTAAACTACTAATTATGTTTCACAGTTACCTGCAATTATGATTTGGCAATAATTAAACGCATATAAGTCAGAACTGATTGTATTTACTCAAGAAAAGTAACACTGAGTGTAACACCTCAGTAAATGTGAAAAATGTTAAAAAGACTATTTCCTTTCCTAGGTTATATATAGAAATAAAATTTCCCACCTAGCTTAAAAAAATTATCTTAGTTTAGGGGCATCTGGGTGTCTCAGTCAGTTAAGTGTCTGACTCTTGATTTTGGCTCAGGTCATGATCTCACAGTTGGTGGGTTCGAGCCCCATGTTGGGCTCTGAGCTGACAGGGTAGAGTCTGTTAGGGATTCTCTTCTCTTCTCTCTCCGCCTCTCCCCTGCTCCATGTGCTTTTGTGCTCTCCCTCTCTCTGAAAATAAATAAATATACATTAAAAATATATCTTAGCTTATTTTTACTGACTTAACTGGAAAAACTGAATGAGATGCTTGGTAACTTCTAAAAGTAAAAGAAGGTATTAAGGTAACTTTGAGGCCTGGTCAACTAATCCAACCAGAAGTTTTTAGACTTCATATCTATTAACATCAATGAACCTGCCATGTGATACTAGGCACTAAAGGAAGATATCCATTAAGATTTTCTGAAATATAATCAAGAAAAGTATAATATTTAAGGTCATACTAAGAAGAACTTGGCTCGTGGCTTCAAAATTAAATAATCTTTTCTTAACTGGTAAAAGGAGATCACAGCGGGAAGTCTACACTTAATGAGTCTTATGCACTAAGCTATTTATTTTGTCATGTTTAATGGGTGTCTAATCAATGCCAGTTACTAAAAGATATAGCTCAAATTAACTTATAGTATGCTTATATGCAAAATGAAAAGAAAGCTAATGAAAAAGTGTGTTTTAATTAGTTGTTTTCTAAAAATAATATTAATTTCTATTCAAATAACCAGTGGTTATGAAATCTAAATACCTTATTTGGAACTGATGACAGAATAAAATAAAATGCATTTGAAATTTTTAGCTCTTTTCTATAAACCCATAATAGGAATGCCTATTGATTTTATTCCATTCCCAGTTTTATTTCTATTTCTGATAACGCAAATATTTCATTTGCTTCTAATCAAAATAGAATCAGTCTGACATTAAAAATTGTGTGTGTGTGTGTGTTTGTTTGTTTGTTTTAAACCAGGGCCTAAAGATTTTTTTTCCTTTAAAAAAAATCACTAAAATGCAGAATATCAGAATTCTCCAATCAGAAACAATATGTCAAGCCACAGTAAAGCTGATTGGCTTCTTCAAGCATAGAAGACATGGTTTTTAAATGAAAAGCTAATTATCACACTCAGAAAGACTACCCTGATATGTTAAAATGATGTGTAAGCTACACTACTACTATAGATATTTTAATATTGAGCTATAAATAGAGGCAAAAGCAAATCCTTCCATAAAAACACAGGCAAATTCCCCTTTCATTTGCACAAACACACAATATCACTATAAGAAGTTGAAATCAAATAAGGATAAGTCCCTCAGACCCTCATGGGGGAACAAAATGCCCAGCAAAGTACATTATACTAATCATTTTATCTCATGAACTGCCAGCACCTACCAGAGCTGATTAATTACAGGACCAGAATAATAATAGAAAAATGCTGCACACAACAACAGCCCTGTTTCCTATCCTACCTTTGTGGTGACAATGCACAGGCAATCCATCCTGGATCCCTACACAGGACTCAGTACATGGAAATCACACCAGCAAATCAGCAAAGGTGAGAAAAGCCTTTTGATAAATGTCACACAGAGAGAAGCAGAGCCTGGATTCTGCACAGACGGCTTTTCCAAGGGGGCCCTCATGGGAAACTGGAGCCCTCCTCCATACAGCTCAAAGCCAGCAGGATTCTCCTAGGCACCGGAAAATCCCCTAGAAATCAGCTCCGGCAAAACTTCCCGGTGGCTTGCTGGGCTCCGCGGCTGCATGGTCCTTTAGTGGATTCGGAGATCAGAACAAGGCTCCTGTGAGTGCCCCGCACAGTTCTATCCTGGAGAGGAGTGTAACACCAAGCACCAGAGAATCACATTTCAGCTCTCGTTCTTGTTTCTGAATTCTGATCTGCTGCTTCAGTATACCCATAAGAGCTGCTTTGCCAAGGTCCCCCCTTTGCTGCCTTCGTCTTTCCTACTAACAACTCTGAGTAAGCACAACACAAAAACTACCCGGCCCATCTATCAAAGGGCTGTCGTTTGGCTGCCAGAACAGCGGCTTTGGATAATAAAAAGCTATTTATTATGAACATGATTCCCGGGAGTCTAAATGATTCGAAAGATATGACTGAAAAGCTACGGTGCATGCAGCGCTGAATACATCACATCCCAACTCACTTGCAATTTACAAGGGCAGCTTCTTACAAATGACTAACAGCTGGGAAAGGGAAAGTGGGCCAGGAACATTAAAAACTGCGGACTTGGTGGTGTAACTTAGAAAACACCAAATTTCTTATTTTATTTCTGGACCTATTTATGTGGTCAGTGATGTACATGAATACACAAGCAACTTAAATATTTAAAGAAATAAGTGTATTATAAAATTGGGGTGACAGGAGGTTCCAACATGCTTACAAAAGTTCTGCATTCTGAGAGACAAAAAATGAGTTCTTTCCCAAACTTTTCCCTCCTCACTGGCTGCCTACAGGCGCTTATTACGTGGGCAGAGCTTTGTGTTCCCTTCTGCAGCATTTTAACAGCCAAATGATTAACCTTCCCCTACCCTCAAATCCCTCCCTATTTTCCAGTGAACCGGCCACATAGACTGCCTTTGAGGTACTGGACAACATCACTCTGGATAATAATAGACTCTTCCTTCATTCTCTTAGACACACAGGCAAAGACAGACTGCAACAGAAAGAAACGGGGGTGCAGAGAGAAGGGGTGGAGAAATTAGGAAGATAGAACGTGAATGACAGAATGGAAAGCACTACCTGACCAATAAAAATGGAAAATCAATGCCTCCTTTTCACTAGAAGAAAACACATACTCACCTGGATCATTGAGAGCAACACGAAGACATATCTAAGAACCTATGCACACTGTGCTTACTTCTTTAAGATACCAGCAGAACCATTCCCCACCTACCACATACCCCCCTCTCATTTTTTATAGAAAGTATATTTTCTACAATGAACAATTTGAGAAAAAGATAAACATGTAAAAACTCTTCCATCTTTCATGAATTATTCAGTTTCTAACCTTGATATCCTCTTGATTGCTAAATAGATGAGTATCTCAGAAACTGACATGCTATTCTTCTACCAAAATGACAGCACTTTTCTAAGGATTTAAAAAAAAAATTAAAAAGTTCATAGAAATTCAGATATGTGTTCAGGGGAGAAAAGAAAAAAAGTGGTTCAAAAAATTGTTTATAGATAAAAAACTGTTATCCTACTGGTATAATAATCTTCAGATAATTTTCAAGTTAAATAACGCAAGTAAAACCCAGGTCCTGGTCCATTCAATTAGGTGACTGTCATATGGTTCAAAAGGTTCAAAAAGCATCACTTTGTCTGTTTACCCTTTTTTCTTATTTATTACACCATCATAATAATTTAATTCATTACTTCCTAAACTTGTCTCCTAGTATGTAAAACATCATGCGTTTGAGCATTCCTAGGTATCAGTGTTTCTATAACACAAACAAGGCATCTAATATGCAATTGATACTGATTGTCATATTCATCTTCAAACTCATTAGGCTTTATGTTCCTACAGCACTTTGAAGTTGACAAAGCACTGGTGGCATTCTTACCACCTTGAAAATTTAAATGACTTCCCTAGGACAGATACCTAGTAACTTATTGCAAATCCAAAGCTTTGTTAGTCATGGTCAGAACAAAGACAGTCAGGAATTAGGAACACAGAGGAAGTAAATTGTGTAGCAGAGTAAGATAGATATTTTACAAAGTATCCTTGGAAGAAAGGTAATTCTGGAACTGTATCCATTTTCCTAGAGTAGAGATAGCTAAAATATGGACAAACTGGCAAAGGGAGATTGACTTATCCGACCTGGCTAATCACAGGTCAAAGAGCTCTGCAAACTATAAAGACCTTCAGAATAAAGGCAACTCATCTAGCATAAATTCTGGCTTACCATATACACGTACTAAGTCATGCATCCAACACATTTGTTAAGGGCTCACTATATCATTTTTGGGTTAATGTTTATATCACCTACTAGACCATGAGCTCCTTAATGGAAGTTTTGACTCTATATTCCCTTTGTCTACTCCAGAATCTCATTCATTCCACAAATGTACTTGACAATGTACTTACGTGGGGACACAAGGATGAGCAAAAGCTGGCCGAATCCCTGCCTACAAATGTATTAACTAGGACAATACAGCATGCACTGAGGGTGTTTGAGAATCACAACACAGAGGCATTTAACCCAAAATGGAGTAACCAGGGAAAGCTTTCCAGAGAGGAACCTTGAACTGAGTTGAGAAGGACCCACGAGGTTAGCTAAAAGTTGTGAGGAAGAAAAATGTTATGCACACTTTATATTTGAAAAAGAAGTGAATCAATAATATCTTTTATCTTTATGCAGTCAGCTTATATGAACACATCCAATGGGTTTCCATTAAATAAAAGCACTTTAGAGCAGGTATTTTACAAATAACATGCAATCTCTGTCGGGCGGGGGGGTGGGGGGGGTTGGGGCGCGGAAAAAGCATCATTCATATAATATTGAGTACAAATGTGTTATATACATGGAATATACACATGGAATATACATGTTGTATAGTCATTAGGTCTTGTTTACCACATGTGATTAATTGGATAATGTTTGCATGTTTAGATCAAAGAAAATAGCTAACATTTTGAAGTGGATGCAGCTTTCTACTTTGTGTATACCTGGCTCTCCATTGATTTTCCTCAGATTTAAAGATGATAGAAGGTAATCCACTCCTTTGTCTCAAGGGAAACATTCTTTTTATTTTTAAAATTAACAAGGCATCAGCTTGAAGCACTTTTTTACAGACATAGAACTCAACTGGGTCTGTGAGTTCACATAAAGTGTTTGGCAAGATATAAAGCCACAGCCTGAAAATTGCTTTACTTGATATTCCTTAAGGTTAATGATACCAATCCAGGAACATAGTGATTCTTAGTAAAATCTACCATTGGAAATTTGATATCAGAAAATTACTTTTACAAATTACTTGCACTAAGCCTGTACCTTAACCATTTATAGGCATTACTTTATTTTGTTTGTTTCCAACAGTATGAAAGTAAAACCCTAGTGGTTTTATTTTCCTTGAATCTAAGCCCGTTGCAGACAAATATAATGCATATCTCTGCCGTCTAGCATGGTACCTGCACTTAAAAGGTACAAAATAAATATTTCAGGAATGAAAGAATGATCACAGATTCAGTTATGCCATTTTTTTTCTTGACAAGAGATTGCTTTAAAACCTATGATATGCATCCTTTGTCCACTTGAGTACCACATGCACTTATACTATTGTTCATATATATGTATACATTTACATACATATTTAAGAACAAATATATGTAACATATATTTATATATTTAAGAAAGAAATATATTGATGTGTATATGAGAAGATATTTACAAATATAAACATTTATATTTATTATATTTATATTTATCAAGTGGCTATTATCAGAAGTACTGTGGCAAGTACTTTATACATATTATCTCTGATGGTCACTAGACCCTTCAAAAAGGAAATATAACCCCTGATTTATAGATGAAGAAACTGAATCTCCCTGAGATTATATAATTTGCCCTATGTGATACAGGACATAGGTTATTCCAATCCAAAGTACAATGTGCTTTCCATCTCATCCTACCTCATTCCTGAGGCAGTTTCTGTTTCCCTGGGTCCAACCTGAGAGTGAGACACAGATTTGAAAGGCCTTCTCCAGGAGAAGAAGTTGGACTCTGTACAACTAATTACAAACAACTTGCAGTTCCTCCCCCGCAAAAAGACAGGCACATCTCTGGGCTCCTACACCATGGTCTTTATAGTTTATAAGGGCCTTGGGAGCAACCCAGAAGGAATTGCCTCCACATTAGAAATATCAGCTCCAAGGGAAATAACTGAAGAAATCCACCCACATGGACTTCCATCCCGTCTGTCTGTTTCCCATATACCCAGGACAGCAGGCTCACAAATGACATCTGCATAGCTTGTTAGCTTAGTAAAATAAATAGACTGCGGGCAGATCATGGCAAAATGCCTGCCCTCATTTCCAAACTCTCCAGAGGCAAATAGGAAATTAGGATCAACTAGAAAAGGACTGACTTTTCTAGAGTGTTTCCATGATGAAAAAGATATCATGGATAGTACCGGATCCCTAAAATGATTTATGAAAGGCAGGAGTCTATGTATTCTGTGTATGTTAAGTATGTAGAAAAACATAAAATTTAAATATTTTAAAATTTAAAAATTTTAAAATTGAATAAGAATCTTGAGTGAATCAAAACTTGCCACAGAAATGCTCATCGTTTACCTACTTTCCCACAATAGTTTGCATGTCAATTTTGCTTATGTAAGTGAATTGAAACATAATTGATAACCATGTAACCACTCCCCTTGTTATCATCAAATTGAAACAACCTTTGAAATTTAGACAATTACAAGTGGTAAACTAAAAATGATGAAAACATTCAATAAATATTGTTCCCCTAAAAGTTTATATAAATGTTGCTGAACATCAAGTACATTCCTTATAAGGCTTAATTTTTCCTATTACTGTACAATGCTATGAGTTAAATGGAGTCCAGAAATCCAAGTAGTTGTGCACAGGCCACACATCTAGAAAGTTATATGACCTGAAATACAATTTTGTTTTCAAGTTGACATAAATAACCTCTGTAGTATCGCTAACTGCCCTTCCCACACTACCCCTTTTTACATCCCATCGCACTGACCTCATTCTTCCTCATTCTCATTCTTCCTCAAGGCCTTGAATTTGTTGTTCCCTCTGCCTAAAACGCTCTTCCCCTGGGTTTTTACACAGCTGTCTCCTCATCATTCAGATCTCTGCTCAGATGTTAGCACTTTATAAATCTTCCCCAACTGACGTCCTTAATTAAATTACATTCCCTCCCATAATTCTCTATCACATAATCCTATTTATTTCCTTCATAGCAACTATCACAATCTGAAATTATCTTCTTTATTCATATCTTGCCATATCCTCTATTTGAAATTTATTTCTGGGAGCAAGAAGTTTACCTGTTTTGTCCGTGGCTATATCACCAGTGTTTAGAACAGTGCCCAGCTGTGTAACAGATGCTAGAGACTTCTTTGAATGAATGAATGAATGAATGAATGAATGAATATGATGTATCACAGGGAAGATCTTTTAATATTGCTTAGTTTCTAAAAATGTGATTTACACTAACCATAGTATTTACAAATACATAAAGTAAAGAATAATTTTCAGATTCGGCATTAACTTTTTATTTAGCAGGCTGTGATTAGACACATTCATATACATATTCTCATTAAGTATTTACAACCAGTGAATTAAGTATAATTTTACAGGTGATGAAACTGAGGCTCAGAAAAATTAACTTGCTCAAATTTATATAGTTACTCAGTTGGTAAACCAGTGCATGGAGGGCACTCCACTGACTGAGAAGATGAAGGAGGACATGAAGCTTGATCATCTAACTCCAAGTTCCATCCCACTGTTGTGAGAATGCTGATCTGCTGTACTTTAGAAATTATTAACTCATCTATCCAGCTGGTAAATACCATAAATTTCAAATGTTTGGTTCTAAGGGCAGGATATCTGAATATTCCCTAAACTATCAAAGAATATACTTTGCTGTTTTCAAACATATGTAAAAAAAAAAAAAAAAAAAAACTAAGTTCCTAAACAAAGAAACATCAAATGGCCAAACTATCATTTCTGTAGTTATTTGTGTTGCTTTAGAGGCAGCTAGTAAATCAGTATACTGATAATTGGATTGACTAGTTAAAATCACTTTATGAAAATGTCAGAGTTAGTAACACAATAACCTGATCTCCTGAAACGCTAGTATAGAAGTCCAGCGATTAATCTTTCATAGACAGAACACTGACCCTGAGGCACTACAAGGTGCTCAAAGATAAAGCACAATATCTTCATCAACCAGACAATGAGGAGTAATTACATTCTACATTTTACATTAGTAAAGCAAATTAGTCAGTTAGCTACAGTATCTCATTAAAAAGAAAAAATTATTCCTTATTAATTCCAGATACTTAGAAGTTTACCACTTTACTTTCACTGACATTAGAAAAGAGAAAATATACTCAGTGCTACAATAATTTGAATATCCTGAGTTTAATTTTTAAAAAATAACAGCATAATGTTTAAACTTGCCCAGATCAAATAAATACCTTGGGAAGTGGTAAATATCCTATAACTAGAGGCTTTCCAGATGATAGATTCTCCCTTAGCAGGGCAGCAGTAGAGGTTATTTAAGACTGAGGAGAGTCATTGCTCCAAATTACTAATAAAATTACTTTTAATCCTTTGATTCTGTGTTTGTTTTTTCAGACTGAGGGGCAACCAGCAGGTAGGTGGGACTTGCTGTGCAGAGCTTGATGTTGGTATGCGGTGGGAGTGGGGGAATGGATGATTCTGTGGGTTTTTTTTGAATTAAGGTCTCCAGGAAGATTAACTCAGAACTATTTTAAAATAAGGACCATGGAGAGCATCTAAGGTACACATATAAAAGCATGGAAATCCCCAGTCGGCTCTCATTAAAACAAACAAACATAAAAGCTTTCTTTGCCATGACTGAGTAGCATTAAAGAAAAGAAGTTTCCTTATAAATATTGGCAAGGACAGTAAATAGTGAAATAGAGCTCAGCTGCAAAATTATTCTTAATCAGAATGTGCAGGTGTTAACAGAGTACATTAACGGATAACATTTTAATCTGAAAAAAAATTAAAGTCCAAGTTGGGATTCTCTAAAAGAAATAATTTTCCCATTCTATCAAAGTGTTATAAGTTTGTTTGTTAAAAATTTTATTTAAAATATAAATTATCTAATTACTTTAGATTAGGAAACTGAGGTATAGACTGGCCAAGTGATTTGCCCAAGAATGCCCAAATCATCAGAGTACAAAGACAACGACCCAAGTTCTCTGTTTTCTAATTATGACCTACTCTTACACCACTTTTCCTTTCCAGTCTGATATGTTCCCTATAGTCAAATTTTTCTCCAACTGGTACTTCTTTGTTCTTGTTAAAAAGACGTAATTTTATGCCCTATCCATTATGGTATTTGCATAGTACCCACTGAATACCTTTACCAAACAGTTCTAATTCAAAAGATTGGCTAGAATCTGTTTTCTGCTTCAGAAATTAGATTTAGGGGTACCTGGGTGGTTCAGTCAGTTAAGCATCCAAATTGGGTTCAGGTCATGATCTCACAGTATGTAGGTTCAAGCCCTGCATGGGGTTCTGCGCTGACAGTGTAGAGCCTGCCTCAGATCCTCTGTCTCCCTCTCTTTCTGCTCTTCCCCTGCTCATGCTGTCTCCCTCTCTCTTTCAAAAATAATCATTTGTTTAAAAAAATCTGTAAGAAATTAGGTTTAAATATCAAACAACAAAAATATTATCTAAAACTTAAAATATTTTTGAGACGTTTGGTTCTGCAATCATGTCTCCAAACATAAGCAGTAACCAGAGCATTTAGCTGTCAGTCCTGTTTATTTCATTTGATTCTTATTGTAGTCCTATAAGATAGGCATTACCTACATTTTACAATAAAAATAGAGGCTATTTAATCTACTCAAGGTTGCATGACTAATTAGTGGTAGAGCCAAAATATAAACTGTGGTATCTGACTTTTCACTCTATACTCTTTACACTCTATCACACTGTCCTACTTTTTTTTAATGTTTATTTATTTTGAGACAGAGAGAGATAGTGAGTGGGGGAGGGGCAGAGAGAGGGAGACAGAAAATTCCAAGCAGGTTCCACACTGTCAGTGCAGTGCCTGACATGGGACTCGAACACATGAACTGTGAGATCCTGACACCAGCCAAAACCAGAAGTCAGACACTTAACCAACTGAGCCACACAGGTACCCCACACTGTCCTACTTTTGACATCGCACTTGTTTCTCAACCAATGTGTACAAATCCTCTTAGAATATTTCTTCTTAGCTGTTCCACTATTATCTCAAATTTAAGACAACATTATTGAATTCACTCTGTTTATCTGTGAATCAACCTAAATGTTCCCATTTTCATTCTCATACCACCTATCTCTCAAATCTACTTAGTCACCATGTCGTGTCAAAATTCCCTCATCATCCTGTGATCTGATTAAAAGTCCTCATTGTTTCTCACTAGGATTCTGGAAGACCAAATCTCCAAATATTACCCTTTGTTTATTAGATTTATTTAAACACAGAGCATAGCCCTAAAAGACACTTCCACTTATTTAAGATTGTTCAATGGAAATAATAAAATGAACCACATCAAATTTAAAATATTTCTTCATCAGTAAAGGTCTAGAATTCCCAATGATATCTTTATTTTCATTTCCTAATTTTAATTTTCTCACAGATTTCACAAAATTTCATCAGTTCTTATAAACATACCTATAACAAATTTTGCAAATTGTATTGCCCTTTGTAACTTCAGAGTTCTCCACATCCTATGACAAGTGGCAACACCATGATTCATATAAGGCCTTAAAACAGAGGTAAAGTCTGCAATTGATAAAACCACTTTGGAAAGAAGAGAAATCAGTTGTCTAAGC
This sequence comes from Panthera leo, assembly GCF_018350215.1. NCBI lineage: Eukaryota > Metazoa > Chordata > Mammalia > Carnivora > Felidae > Panthera > Panthera leo. The sequence continues at coordinate 47,318,155 of NC_056688.1, read as the reverse complement.
CTCAGTGATGGCAAAAGCATGCTCAAATATATGGAAATTCGGCTAAATGTATAACAAAAGCAGGGAAAGTTTCCTTCCATGGCACAGAGAGAGAATGCAATTGAAAGCTATTTCTGATTCTGATTTTTATGGATCAATACTTTTAGGGAAGATATCTCCCACTGGGCAAAATAGCTTCCAGAAGCCTGGAATTAAGCTATGGCCAAAATTTGCCAACTAAGAGTAGAGAGGAATACAGACTTTAACATGTTCCTGAATGATGTTAGAAAATCAGCATGCAGAGTTTTTTTAGAAGATCACCAATAATGAGAAATGCAAACAAGAAACATAAACAGTACGCATAGTGCAATTTATTTTATCTTAATTGCCTTATAAATACTTGAATTACTTTCAGGGTCTTCCCTAAATTGTCTAGTTTAAAGTATGTGACAGGAAGATGGCTAGTGACTGATCAGAGGAAAGTCCAGAGGTTTACTACTCATGGCAGTGGTTCTCAACTTGTAGCAAACCTAAGACTCAGCTGAAGGGCTCATTAAAACACTGGGTCTGGGTCCCACTCCCAGCATTTCTGGTTTACTTGATCTGATTTGCTTGATCTGAAATAGAGCCCAAGAACTAACTTTTCTAACAAGTCTTTAGAGGATAAAAATGCTGGTGGTTGCGGGGGTTGGGGATACACTTCAAGAATCACTGGCCTATAAGCTGGATTGTTGAAAGTTTCTCAAACTAATGTGGCCTAATGAAGATGTTCCTGTTTATTGTTCTAGATACATATCTATTACATAAGTGTAAATTTGCACGGGGTTCATTGGCTATTGCTGGCTAACATACTTTAATTGTATTATTAGTGGACTCTATTTATACAACATAATTTATTGTCTTCTCTTGACTGTCACAGAATGATTTGACTTTAGATCTGGAAGAATCCTTAGGAATAATCTGATCTAACATCCTAATTATGAAGATGAAGACACCAAAGTCCAGTGTAATAGTTAATAGATATAAACAGGTGATTTCCAAGTTGTGGTTTACTGTCAACAGCCTTTGAAGAATTGTCTGTGTACAATAGTTACAATATTGTTGTACACTATGTACAACATATTACATTCATACAATAATAATGACTATTCTTTTGTTTGTGATATAATCAGTTTTTAAGATAATTAAGAAATTCTCACTGATGCGTATTTTGATTCAATCAGAACTTATTTTGAACATCAACAACTAGAAATTATCAAGGCAGGAGCTCTTCTTGGCCAAATGGTTTCCAGGCAAAAAACTGTTATAGACATAGTGATGTAATATAGGTAGGAACCCAAGGAAACCCTGAGAACTATTTGTAATGGAGTCTACCATCTTAATAAAATAAATGTAAGTCTTGCAATTTATTTCATAGAATAAAAATCTACTATTTTCCAGGCACTACTAACCATTTTCATATTTAGGTCTCATTAAAATCTCATAACTACTCTGTAAGATTAAAACGCTAAAGCTTTTAGAGATTAAATAGTGTAGGCTAGCAATATATTTTCCCATGATAAAAACACAAAACTTTTTCTAGTATATTTGCCAGCACTTATTTCATTTAGCTGCTTGACAAGTTGGCACATTTGTATCCTACTAAGTCCTGATGACTTCATTTTCAGTAAGCAAAAATACAAATATCCTCTTGAACAGCCAGGAAGTCTAAAAATTTGTTTTCTAAGTATTCATGAGTCTAGTATGGACATTCACCTTCCCTCTCTCCTTTCGGAGAAAAATGCTGCCACTGCCAAATTAGATGACTTCCTTTCCTGGAAATGCATTTAGCATATTATAACAGTTTCAAATAGTTTAAATAACACATTCCATGTTAAACATGGAAAAAACATTTTTCAGGAGAGCACACAATGGTCTTTCATAGAAGGATTCCATAAACTGCTCACTAGTTAAATTTGGCTCTAAATTCCATAGTTTCCCTGTAAAAGGGAAGGACAATTACCATACAACCTTTCTTATTTTAACTAAATTCCTCACAGTTAACTGATGAGGGATAGAAGCAGAAGAATGTGCACCTTTAGTCCAGAAGGCTGACCTATAGCCTGCAAAGCTTTTTTAAGGATCAAATAGGTGCTAGCTGCTACTTTTTTAAAGGGTCTCATAATTGCCTGTACATCTCACCAATAGCTAATATTGGTCTGAATTACAAGCACCAGAGAAATCTGGAGAAAATAGTTTTATAAGCAGAAATTTGAAGATGTTTACAATCTAATAGTCTCTGCATGTCTCCTCCCCCTTGAACACTAAACATATAACCACCAGCTTCATATAGCAAAAGTGCAGCTCTTTCTACCCACAGGCCCTGTCTCCATGCTACTTAAATAAACTTATTAAGTTACACCATAAAATGTCTCAAGAATCCTTTCTCTACCATTCACTCCTAACCCCACATCATAATGATGAAAATTCATAACTGGATCTGACTCAGAACTTTGCCAAAATCTCAAAATCAAGTCAAAATTAAGAGGCTCAACTAATTGGCAATTAACAGAAGACAGCCCAGGTTATAAATGGTCATCAACAGAAAAACGATCCTTTACTGATATTTACCATTCAGTAGACATATTGTCCCATATTTGAAAGAAATTTGAGGCCTATAGAGCCATAATGAAGATTGCCTGTGCTTGCTAATAGAAGATTCACCAAAAAGACAAGAAGGCACATCATTAAAGACATATTTCAAGAAGCATCAATAAAGCAAATATTTATAAAATAATCTCCCAAAAGAATTTTATGAGGTTTAAATACTTAATGCATGTTCATAAAAATAATCATGATTTATTTTCTCATTTTCATAATTAAATTTGATGTTTTTATCAATGAAATGGAGAATACAACATTGGCGTATTTCACTAGGCTACAATAAATAAGGATCAACTTGTGGCAATTGATCAGAAATAGATTAAATCTGAGGTTGCTGATTAATAAAATATTTTTACTTGGAAATATACATACTTTGAATTCAGGTTCTTGATTTCATGAAATAAAGCACTATGACCTGTTTAGCATTACCTTATAGATAATTGATTTTGATTCCCTGTCTTGAATAAATACACAAGATGACAATCACAAAAAAATTATGATTGAAGTAGAGTTCAGATTGCTTCAGGGAAGCTATTACAAAAAACAAACAAAACAAAAACAAAACAAAACAAACAAACAAAAAAAAACCAATGAAACCTAAAAGCCACTGTCAAAGAGTCATATGAGGGTTTTTCTCCTGTCCTGAACCAGACAGGAGAGAGGAGAAGTGGAGTAGATTACAAAATGGTTGTGTGATTGCTAGTTTAGAATTTACACTAAAACAAACACAAACAAAATTCTCAAAATGAAAGCACACAACTGCTCAAAATGATGCATAGTCCAATGTCAACCCGGTAGCAGGTGAACCCAATATTCTGAGCAGGCCAAAAGCAGAAATTAGGTTATACTTCACAGAGAACAAGACGTATCTTGCCCATTAAACAGAGAAACAAAGAAAACACTCTAACACTTACTCTTGTCTTTTTGTCAGCTTCATTTTCAAAACACTGATTGTCTTTATTTTGTTCAGTACATGAAGGATTTTCCTTTGGTTCACTGAAATCTGTAAGCTAAAAAAAAAAAGTTAAAAAAATCACTATGTCTTATTTGTTCTCTGCAATGTGAACTACATGTTTTTCAAACTTTTAACATGCACATTAAAATACCTACAAAGCATAAGAGACTGTTAAAAACTGAGAACAAACTGAGGGTTGATGGGGGGTGGGAGGGAGGGGAGGGTGGGTGATGGGTATTGAGGAGGGCACCTTTTGGGATGAGCACTGGGTGTTGTATGGAAACCAATTTGACAATAAACTTCATATATTGAAAAAATAAATAAGTAAAAAATAAAATAAAAATAAAATAAAAAATAAAATAAAATAAAATACCTACGACCTGAATAAGTATTATTCAGTATTACTTATGTCAGTTTTAGAATAAATCCAACCCATTAGTTTAGAATACTATCTAACCCATTTTTATATTGCTCCCAAAGAGAAAAAATAAAATGGGACAGTTATTCAAAGGCAAGTTTTTATAAATTTCAAAGCTTTTCAACAGGGAGTGTTGAACTTGTATCATTCAAGTGTAAATTGATGATCTGGTAAAAGCTGAACATGGTTAATAGGAAGATGAAGAGAGAAGGGTTAATTTCATCTTATATAAGTTCCCATCCTTGCAAGAATGTCTACTCTGTGGTACTAGTTGAAGACCTCAGAACAAGCAGAGGCACTGACTACTTTCATTCTGGACTATCCTTTCAAAGATCTTTGTATAACTACAACTTTGGATGATAAATATGTTTACTTTCAGAGCAAAGGTAAGTTTGCTTATTGACCACTGAAAAAGATTTCCATTCCCTGGGTGCTTGGGTAGCTTAGTTGGTTAACATTCCAACTTCAGCTCAGGTCATGATCTCAAGGTTCGTGAGTTCAAGCCCTGCATCCAGCTCTGTGCTGGCAACATGGAGACTGCTTAGGATTCTCTCTCTCTCAAAATAAGTAAATAAACATATCTATATCTATATCTATATCTATATCGATATCGATATAGATATCGATATCGATATAGATATAGATATAGATATAGATATAGATATAGATATAGATATTTCCGTTACCTACACTGAGGATTATTCCCCACTGCATGGGAATATATCACTTGGCCATCCTTGCATTGCCCTGTAGGTACTGGGGCTTGAGAAACTGCTGTCTGGTTACTACTGTAGTGGTACATAATAAAGTCCTTTGTTTCTGTCCTAGGAGTCTTCTGACATTCTGGCATTCATGAAACTTTGTCATTGTTCTTAGATTTAAAATAGGATACAATCTTAGCCCCTTCACGGTTCTTGACAATTGTGATGACAAGGACATAATGCTGACAGACATGGTTTTCTGGAAGAGAAAGGATCAGGGATTTGCAGACTGATAAAAGGGATTTCTGGGATGTCTTTGGGAATTGGTAGCCAACATGGTGATGAAATTTATGTTCAACTGCATAATAATGATCCTCCACTTTAATGCCTATTAATGAGGAAGAATTTACAAAGTGGTTCCAGGCTGAGTACTGGGAAATAAACTCAAAGACAGTTCCCAAATGGTGCCCTGCTGACTATACCCTGAGTGGTGGGACCTCCTCACCCATCTGCCAATTACCCGCAACTCCCAAGATTCATGGGATGAGCAGAGTTCCCACCTGCATTCAGACAATAGTTATAGAGTAGTGTACCTCTCCTGATTATAAAAGGAGAGAAGCATGCAACTATTATGAGTGGAAACCAAGATTTCTCTGATTCTAGTCTATTGTAGATGCTCCTCTTCTCTATTCCCATAGTTTGCATCTATCATTGTGATTAACTTATTGCATTATAAATCACATGTTTATATATCTGTCTGTCTGATTAGAGTTCCTTGGAAGACAGGCATTATATGTTATTATTTATTCATTCCCAGAGTTCAATAAATATTTGTTTAATGAATAAAAAATTAAAAGATTAAATTAGATAAATTAATGAATGCTTAACTGAAGGAACAAACAGGGAACAGGGCTCCAATCTGGCTAAGAAGAATCTTAAGCTCAACTACATGAGGATACCCAGGTAGCTTCTACATCAGATATAGAGTCATTTACTTTGTGCTCAGTCTGGAATGGCGGATGTGCTGCCATGTTCAGTATGATGATGGATGCAGGCAGCAATTGTGTCAATGCAAGCTCAGTCAGCAGCTTGATTCCTATTGGTCTTATCAGGTTCTTACTGTGGACATCTGCATAAGTGATGCAGATATGTGCAGTTTGTGCTCCTGTGGAAGCATACATTTAATATGCCAGTCTTTAGATTGTCCATACTGATGGTTTTGCTGCTGCTATCAGTTAGACCAAAAACATTATCAGTTCATTTCACTGGGCTGCAAACCACCTACACACCCCTGAAAATCACAAGTAAATGTGCTTTCTTACTGCTGTAGAACTGCTCTCACTCACCATGATTCATGGCCCCTCCTTTCCCTTTTACACTGACCTTAAATGCTTTAAGGAAAAAGTTTATTAATAATGGAGTTAAAGTTTCCCTGTTCCTAAGAGGAAATGAAGGTGACACACACCCATCCAAATATGCTAGAGAACTTCTGGGAGGGCAAGCACTCAAATTCTTATAGATCTTCTGTGTACAGTCACCCAAACCACAATCTGCTAGGTACTGTGAGTTGGCAGAAGAAGGGGCACCGGGATTCAGGTGATTATGTTTGGGCAGGGTTTACCAAGGAGAAAGAAAGCCAAATGACCTTGTGTAAAGGGTCCTTTGGGCCAACTCAATGTACTATTTTCATCGTTTCCACTGCTGAATGTATAATTGGTCTTAACGCTTCTTTGTAAATTCTCAGAAATTCCAGAAACGGTTCTCCTGATCAAGAAGAGCTATATGTACAGAAATACTAATAGAACATAAATCTCTCTCCAATTCTTTTCTCTATTTTCTCCTGGTAGTCCAGCAGAAAAAGTGGAGAATCTTAGGGGAAGAAAGGAAATCATCACCTTAAGGACTTAACAACAGCAGGGATAATAACCCAAGATGCAATATCTTGAACAACAGCCAAGCATGGCCAGTAAAAAAGGCTAACAAGATCTGGAGGCTCACAGTGGATTATTGATTCTGCTGTTGCTCCTACTGTCTCAACTATTCCAAACATTTAACTATAACTAAATCCTTTGCATTGACTGATGGCACCTGGTGTGTTCCCTTTCCAACATCTTTTTCCTATCCCACTGGTACTCAAGGTCCAAGACCAATTTTTATTCATATGGCAAGCCTCATGATATATTTACTATACCTAAATTGCTCTTCTGTTTGCCATTAAGATTTATGATGTCCTATTTGGCAAGTCACAAGCCTCAGCTAGCAGGAGTAGATAATAAACTCTGACAAAACTGAGGGCCTATCTAAGCAAATTACTTTCAGCAGTCGAGGAGATACTCCTTTTTAGCCTCAACCATCAAAAAAGAAAGCCCAGCACCTTATTAGACTCAGAATATGGGAGACGGTATCGTCTTACTTGGACATTTTAGTTGGTCTATATTATCAGCTAGGGCACAAATCAGCATCCTTAAAGTGAAGTCCAAACCAACTGGCTATGTTGGAAGCTCTCAGCAAACTATGGCAGTCTCTCTGTCTGGACAGCCCCACAACATTACTTACTCCTCTGAGCTACAAGTCTTTGTGAGTGAGAGAGACTGATTAGAACCTCTGGTAAAGAGAAGCAACCTCCAATTAAAATCCGCTGAGACAAAGCTACTGGCTCAATGGGGTCCTCCATTCATTAAAGTTTCACTAAATGCCTGGGCCTGCTTCACTAATGGTTTCACTAAACTGAAGCCAGCAGTGTCCAGTGGGATGCTAATACTTTTTGTTCTTAGTTCTAGCTATGCAGAACTGAGAATGGAAGGAGTTCTTCCACTAAGGTGGCAGAACTCAAGGTCATTCTTGAAGCTCTGGCCAATGTGCTTCCTGATCAACCCTATTATATTTTTACTGACTCTTGGAGTATTGTCAATGGCCTAAATGGTTTATCTGCCCTGTTAGAACACTATAGACTGACAAATTAAACACACTCCTCCCTGGGGTCATGAACTATACAAATCAGGACTGCCAATTGCAGATGCCCACAGTAAGCCCTGATGAAATCAACTGGAATCAAGCTGCTGATTGAGCCTGCATGGTAGCTTTGCTGCCTGGATCCATCATCAGAAAAAACATGGCAGCACATCCACTACTTCAGCTGAACACACTGTAAGGGACTTTATGTTTTTGATAAAGTTCTGGTAGCAAAGGCTACCAGAATACCCTCAAGTAGCTGAGCTTGTCATTCATCTTAGCCAGATAAGAGCACTTGTTCCCTGTTTGTTTTTTCCTCCATGTAGGAGATAGTCATCTAATTTAATCCTTTATTTTTCATCTATTAAGCAAAATACATTAATATTGTTATTAATAGTTATTACTCCCTAAAAATGTATTTATACCCTGGAAATTCAATATTTACTTATTATTATTTATTAATTTATTTATTAATTCCCAGAATATCAAAAACAATGAGATATACTATCTATCCTCCATCTATCTCTCCATCCTCCCACCTATCTAATGGGACAGATAGATATATAAATATGTAATTTACAATACAAAGTGTTAATCATAATAATAGATATAAAATATGAGAGGATCATCTGCATCAGACTAAGGAATCAAAGGAGGCTTCCTGAAGGATATAACACTGAAATAATTCTAAAGACAAGAAGTTATATAAACAAGCAAGTGTTCAGTCTAATAGTAAATAGTGTGGGCTTTGACAGGCATTATGTTAAAAGAAAAAAGCATGGATTTTAGAGTATGAAAGAAATGAGTTATAATCCCTTTACTTCCACTTACTAGCTAGGTGTCATCTAAAATATGGAGATTATGTAATCCACTGCAGTCTCCTTCCTCCTTATCAACCATCCCACAGCTGGGTTGGATGCTATGAATCTACAACTTTCCTACCTCATACCAGTTGGTGTCCCATGTATGCTTCCTGAATTTCAGTATCTTGGCTGGCTTTCTATGTTTTCATATCCCCACCATTACTCCAACAACTGGTGACTTCCCATCAATGTAGCTCTCATAGAAATAGTATTTTTTTCCATACTTTTATATTTCCTTCATTCGTAAAAAAAATAAAGATCCTTGATCATTTTTGCTCCAAAACTACCAATCTATCTCTGACCTCTCCCCAGAATCAATATTCTTGAAAGACTTAATAAATTTAACATGCAATAGAATAATTTCATGAAGAGTTACAATAAGCTAGGTCCTGCTTTGATGATGCTGATACATATTTTATATGCATTATCTCATACAGACTTAAAAGTAAACCTTTGAGGTAGGAACTATCACCCTTATTTCCTGGGTGAAAAACCAGAACCTAGTTCCCTCTGAATGCAGCGTCTATTCACCTTACCACTACACTAAACTCTTGAACTACTTCCTTACCACTCACTTATCCTTGAATCTTTTAAACTGTGGTCCCTATACTAATAGCATCAGCATCATCTGGAGACTTCTTAGTCAAACTCTTGGGCCTCACTCCCGACCTGCCAAATCAGAAACAGTAGGGATAGGATCCTGCAATCTATATTTCTGGTGTGAGTGTGACACATCCTAGTTTGAAAATCACTTATCTAGATGTAAAAATGTCAAATGATTTCAAGTACTCAAAATAAGTAAAGTGAGCCAGGTACAAGAAATATGGAGGAAGAGATGGATGGCCCTTGGCAAAATGGACAGTTCATTCCCTGTCTAATGGGTGCAGTCTCTGGTTATTTCCATGCATTTTCCCTGCAATGAGGAAAACCAGACCTACTGTGGCCAGATGTTTAGAATTTTTCAAGAGAACTTGGAAGTCTGACCTTCTTAGGAAAATACCTTGATTTTTTAAACATTGACAAAATTATGTATTTTTAAATACCATGTGAGCTAACAAAGAATGGGCAAACAAAATATAAACTTAGGCTGGAGTCTGCATAAAGGCAGTCAGCTTGTGATTTCTGCTTTCATTTCTGAATTCTGTCCTTTCTTATGCTATGAATACTACACAGTTAAAACTCACTGAGTACCTCCTAGTCCTCACTGTTTTCTACTTTCCCCAACTTCCTATAGTTCTCAATGTCTTTCACTCACTGGAATTTCATACTTCTGTAATTCTTGTCTCTATATTCAGAAACCCAACTCTCTCCTAGCTGACACCCCATCTTGCTGATTTCCTCTTCCATTTTATTTCCTTTTCCTCTTTTTACCTCCTGGGCTCAGCTGTTACTCCAAAATTCCTTTTCTCTGCCTCTTCTCTCCAGACTCACTCCCAGATGACTCTCAAATTTAGACTCAAATTCTAGAGGACCTTTCTTTCTAATTTCCAGTCCTGCATTTTCAATTGTTTGCATGTGTTTCTCTCAAAATCACACTGCCCCTCAAATCTGTTCAATTTAAATGGAATCATTTTCTCTTTATAATCCATGTCTACTCCTGAGCACCCCAGTTCTGGTAATGCCCCTACTTAATTTTTAAAGGACTACTCATATTCCTCCCTCCACTACAAAGCCTGTGCTGACCATCTGCTCTTCTTCAGTGAGCCAGGCACCCTCATTCCATGATCCCCTCAGGATATATACTTCTCCTGTGCATCTCTAGTAATGATTAGTTCACCTTGCTTCTTTCAAGAACAACACATAATATCAACAAAAGGAAAAATAAACTTAACATTACTTATGCTTTTCTTATCCTTTCATGCAGATTTTAAGCTCCTTAAAGGCAATGAATGTATTACTATTTCTGTATCCTTCATGTGTCTGAACAAAATAAATGTGCATAGATATGTATTATATTATTTACACATATGTACTCTGCATTACACAATATGTCCCAATAAATATTTCCAACTTTACTTTAAACAGATACAGCTATTATATACATCAGAAATGTTTTCTATGTAAAAGAATCCTATAGTGAATTTTTATAAACTCTGGAACTCTGTAAAGTAAATATACTCACCTGAATTAACTGTTTTGTAGATTTGTTTACTTCTTTATTAATTCATAACATTCTTCTCTAACCTTTTTTTTTAAATGTATGTTGGTACTGATGAGTGGCATGCACAAAATCTGTGCCCTTTCAAGAACCAAAAGTTCTTGAAGTGTCCAGAAAGTAAGTTAAATAATCTCTGTGATGTTGAGCCACTAGGAAGTACTTCCCCTTCCTCTAGGAATAACAACTGTACAGATCAGCTTGAGGCATACCCCAGTGTGCTCTGAGTAGTCCAATCCTATTAATATTTTCTGGCCTTTATATTTACAGAGCACCTAGTTGTACTTCATTTTGTTATATCCTCTTCATATATAAGAAACATTGTAAATACAGAAGTGTGAGGTTGAATACTCTTTCATAGGAAACAACACACTGCTGCTTTATAGAATAGTTCAACATTACAAATAACTAATGAATTTAAATTATTCTTTTTCTTTTTGCTGAGAGAATAGTAAACATAATTATTATAGCCCTAAAGATAAAGGCCTGAGGGTTCCTTGAAAAGCTAGACAGGAAGAAGAAACTAGGCTTAAAAGAAAAGAATACCAATTTTCAAGGTTCTTAGCCTATTTTTTTAATTAATTAATTAATTATTTTAGAGAGAGAGTGTACACAGGCAGGAGAGAGGGGCAGAGGAAGATGAAGAAAGGGAGAGAGAGAGAGAGGGAAGGAGGGGGGATGGGAGGGAGAATCTTAAGCAGGCTCCATGCTCAGTGTGGAGCCCAACATAAGGCTCAACCCCACAACACTGGGATCATAACACCAGCCAAAACTAAGAGTTGGACGCTCAACTGACTGAGCTACCAAGGCACTCCTCAGCCTATTTATTGATTCAATAAACATTCATTAAATTTTATTGCATACAAAGTATTGAACCAGATGTTATGAGGAAAGCACAAATAAGATGTGCTCCATAAACCAAAATGTGTATATATATATATATATATATATATATATATATATATATATATATAATGTAAACAATGAAATAAGATATATACAAAAGCGACTGTAAAATCGGGTAGAAGACTTTGAATGTCAAAAAAGAAGAAGACAAAAGTGCTCTGGAAATTCAAAAGAGGTTCAGTTCAATAAACATAAATAATGCTTACAATGCCAGACTTTTAAGGAACTTAAAGTAAAGTAGGTGAGAAAATTACATAAACTGGTCATTTGAATTCAAGTTAGAAGTATTAGAAATATGCAGAGAATGCCATGGAAAAATAAACTGAGACATGAGCAAAGCCATAAGACAAAAAGTCAGAATGAAGAAGCTGGAGAACAACAGTAATCTAATGTTGCTAAACCATGAGGCAACAACTTGTGAAACATAAAGTAGAAAAGGTAAGCAAAAGCCAGTTTAGAGAGTTTCAGACATAAAGCCAAAGAATTTAGATAATCTCATGAGAAATAGCAAATAAAAGAAGGGTTGAGGAAAGAGATGGCAAGGACAAAGTAAAAGAGTCAAAAAAAGGAGAAATATTTCAAAAGTAAAGATTACACAAACATATTGGCCTCATTTAGTCTTTGCTTTACATTTTCTCTTAATTGTAAAGTGCATTTTAAAATAATTTCAGTCTTATAAAATGTTGCAGAAATAGGAAAAAGAATACCATGTTCCCCACACACATATTTCCAAAATGTTAACATTATAATAGCTACAGTAAAAATACAAAAATCAAGAAAATAACATTGATACAATATTATTATCTAATATATAGACTTTAATCAAATTTTACCAATTATCTTGCTAGTGTTCTTAGTTTTTAGTTCAGGATCCAATCCAGAATCATTTATTACATTATTTTTTATGTATTTTTAATTTCTTTAATCTGGAACAATTCAGTCTTCCTTTGTGTTTCAAGACCTAGATATTTTAGAGTACTAGACAGACATTTTTTCAAGTGTTCTTAATTTGGGTTTGGCTGGTATTTATTTCTTTATGATTAAATTCAGGTTATACATATTTCACAAAACCACCACTAAAGTGATTATGTGTGCCTCTCAGTACGCCATTATCAGGAGGCACATGCTGTCAGTTTGTCCTGCAGATTAGTGTTGCTATCTCTGATCACTTGGCTAAGGTGGTTCTGCCAGGTTTCTACACTGTAAAGTTACTATTTTTCATGAGTAAGCAATAAAAATCTTATAGCACATACTTTGAACTAAGATAAATATCCTGGTCACCCATTTCCACTCACTAGTTTTATCATTCATCAATCATTGTTTGAAACAATTATTACTATGGAGGTTGCTAGTGGTGGTTTTCTAATTCCATAATTCCTTCTATACTTGTTAGTTGGCATTCTCCTATAGACAGAACTTGCTCTTATCCTGTTTCCTTTATTTGTTTATTCATTTATTCACATATTTTACCAGTATAAACTCATGGATTTTTATTGTCATGTATGTTTTATCATCTGTTACTATATTTATTTTGTTGTTCAAATTGTCCCAAATTTGGCCCTTGGGATTTTCTTCAAGCTAGCCACTGTGTCCTTTTGAAATATCCCCATTAGATTTTTAGCACTTTCTTACTTTCTGGCAAAGCAAGAGATCCCAGGCTCATCTGTACTTTTTATCTTTGCCCCAGGCTTGGAGTCAGCCATTCCTCCAAGGGGATTCAGTTCCATTTGATGGAGAAGATGGAGAATTGTACTGAGAAGCCTAGCTACACTCATTCTTACTGAATATTATTGCTTCTAGTCCCTCTCAGCAGAGAGAGCCAAGAAATTATACATATGGTGTTTGTGTGTGAGAGAGAGAAATACAGAGAGAAAGAAACTCTTCAAACTTTTTTCTTTGAATTATCCATAATATATTTATCTATTTATTCAATCTTTGAAAACTCATAAAGCAGTTTTGAAATCATTAACTCTTAGACCTGTAAAAAACAAATCTGATTAATAGTGCATCTTTTTACCAATAACGTTAGTGAATATAGTAAAATACTGTTTTTCAAAGTAAAATTAGTTCTTTTCTCTCTCTCCTTCAAAGTGGTTACATCATTCATTTGTAATAGGTTCATTTGTTTGTTTGTGTTACATTTTGTACTCCTTTCATTGGCTTTAATTATTTATGTTTTGAATATGAAACAATGCAGTTCTAAAATCCAAACTATACAAAATGTATATTCACAGAAACATCACTCTGCTCCTGCTCATTTTATTCCAATGTAATCATCTTCTGTAAATAACCAATATCATTAATGAGTGACTTATCCTTCCCACTGTGACTCTTTCACAAATGAGAAAATACATGTATATGTTTTTGTTTCTCTTTCTTTCTTACACGAAAGGTTGCATATTATATATATTCTTTAGCACTTTGCTTTTTCATTTTAAAAGTAATGATTCTATATTGGTTCATAAAATGTACATGATTCTATATTGGTTCATGGAAAGATTTCTCATTTTTTGCATACATGCATAGTAGTAAGCCAGACTTTTTAAGAATTTACAATGACAAAGACATCTGCTTCCAACCATACAGAGTACCTGGTACTTGATAAGACCAACTTCCATAAATAACTATAAAGCTGACAAAATATATGAAACAACACTTCAGATTTTGGACAATAGGCAATGGAGGGCTGTGACTCCCTGAGAAAACAGAAACATTGTGAGGTGAGCCACACAATTTCTTTGGCTTTCTTCCTGGAGGTTCTTTCTGACCTGAGAAAATAGAAGAGGCCAAATAAAAACAGAGGCCTCTCTGAACTGAAGAGGTTGAGGTCAGAATTCAGAGCTGCTGAAGGAGGAGAAATTTATAGAGTACAGTATCAGAAAGGAGATATCTCAGAAGAGAAGTTATTCCAGAAAGCTGCATAGGGTTTCTCTTAAGTCTTTGGCTTAGTAAAATGTTTTCTATACAGGGGCGCCTGGGTGGCGCAGTCGGTTAAGCGTCCGACTTCAGCCAGGTCACGATCTCGCGGTCCGTGAGTTCGAGCCCCGCGTCAGGCTCTGGGCTGATGGCTCGGAGCCTGGAGCCTGTTTCCGATTCTGTGTCTCCCTCTCTCTCTGCCCCTCCCCCGTTCATGCTCTGTCTCTCTCTGTCCCAAAAATAAATAAAAAATGTTAAAAAAAAAAAAAATGTTTTCTATACAGACATAAATATTCTGTAATGGCATTAGTTACTGGGAAACCATAAGCTGAGTAAAGATTACAGAAGCTGCACAGTACTGAGAGATATGTCATATGAGTAGCTAAAGGGGAGAAACAATGCTCTCTCCCAGGAATTCAAACTGAGGACCTAGAAAACCATGTCTTGTGAATAACACTACCTTATACCTAGAATAATGGCTACTCTAGAACTGGTATTACAAAGCTTTAAAAATAAGTCTTGAAAGGATTATGAACATCTGTCAGTAAACTAACTACCTGCCAGAACAAAACTCAATGTTGTTTAAAGGAGGACAACAAAATCCAAACTCTCAAAATAAAGAACCCATAGTGTTTAGTATGTAATCAAAATGTACTAGTCATACAAAGAAGCAGAAAAATGTGACTTATAACCAATGGGGAACAGCCAAATCAACACAAGATGATCTAGATATGTCCAAAACACTAGAATTAATCAGTGAATATTTTAAAAGTCACTATTAAATGTATTTAAGAATTTAAAAGAAAAGTAGAACATAATGAGTAAACAGATGGAAGAATATTAATAAAGAGACAGAATAAAAAAGAACCAAATTCAAGACCTTAAAAATTCAATATATAATATAAAAAATATTACTGACTGGACTTCACAGGAGATTGGATACTACAGAAGAAATTACCAGTGAATTTGAAGATGGGGCAATAAAAATGATCAATAGAGAGAAGATCTGCAGGAAAATATGTCATGGGCTAATATATGTGCAATTTAGTTTCCAGAAAAAGAATAAAGAAAGATTGGGTAGAAAAATATTTAAATAAATAGTAGTTATACTTTTTTCAGATATGATAAAAAATATAAACTCAGAGATCCAAGAATCTCAACAAACCCCATACAGAACAAAAACACAATGAAAGCTATACTCAAGTACATCACAGTCAAATTAGTGGAAACAAAAAATGAACAACAATGGAGATGGAGAAACGAAATAACAATAAAAAAATTAAAAACAGTCAGTAAAAGAGACACTTTACATACTGGGGAACAATAATAACAATAATTGATGACTTCTCAGCAGGAACAAAGTAATTTCAAATACAATAGAAAGATATCTTTAAAGAACCGAAAGAAGGGAAAAACCCTTATATTCTGCAATTCTATATCCAGCAAAAATATTCTTTAAAAAATTGAATAATAAACACTTTCTCATAAGAAACTCTGAGTTAACTCATTACCAACAAGACATAACTACAAGAAATACTAAAAGAAGCTCTTTTTGCTGAAGAAAGATGATACAAAATATGTCCTCAGATCTACTCTAGGGAATAAAGAGTTGTAACATTCTTACATTATATGTGAAGTGGCAAAATCTTAATTCATAGTCATTTGTCATAAATTAAGGATATATATTGTAATACTTAGGAAAACCACTAAAATATAAAGCCAATAGAAATGATAAAAATGGAATTGTAGTAAATATTCACCTAATCTAAAAGAAGACAAGAAAGTAAAAGAAAAAGCATTATCATCATCAATAATAACAAAGATGGAACACATAGAAAACTAAGTTAGCCTTACTATAGAAATTCAAATCTTATTTACCAATGTCTAAGGTAAAAAAAAAGGGAGAACCAGGAGATGACAAAACAGAGAGAAAAATGTTAACAAATGAGAACTAATCTAACACACAAAGTCCAATGATTTTTTCATGTAAATTTGTAAATTTGTCAATTCAAATACTTTATATTGATGACCTACTCTGTGCCAAGTATAAGGAAATCAATGACCAATAAACAAAGCCACTGCCTTAAGCTGCAGATTGCCAAATTGAGAAGACAGGCACTAAGCAACTGGCTACAGAACTTTCTGATAAAAGCTGTGAATAATTCTGCTGAGAGAAGAGTATAAGGCCAAAAGAGACACAAAATTAAAGCATGCCTAGAAATTTTAATTAATTACGAAAATTATACTCTTTACTTACCAATTTCCAAAAAAATAACTAAAAGTAGTGTTAGAAAATGTTTGGTACTGTTTTTCATAGTAGGTTTGAATATAAATTGGTAAAATAATTCTGGAGAGTAAATGGGCAATATCTTTCAAAGGCCTTGAAAATCCAGTTACCCATTTACCCAGCAACTTCATTTACAGAAATATATCCTAAAGAAAAAATGAGAGATTCATATAAAATGTATGTACAAGAATGTTAGTTATAATTTTGTTAATCATAATGAAATAACCAGTATGTCCTAAATTACGGAAAAACATAATAAATAGTGGCTATGTTTCTTGTCAAAATGGCCCTGTAAATTTATATTTATATTACATCCATTCTATTCTAAGTACTCAGCAATGACAGTTACTATATGAAAGGCAAAAAACATAAGGTATAGTTGAAATGTAAGCCAATATAAACGTCTCTCTGGATCATAAATAAAACAAAAATTAAATGCAGTAGAAAGAGGATCTACAAAGATTATCTCATTACACCAGGAATTGAGTCAACCTACATGTTGCTCCACAATTAGATTTGTGAAAGGTGTTCTATTACAGTGGAGATGGGGAAATGAAGCTGTTAAAACTCCTGATTATGAACCAGAAGTCCAAGAGACCAATGGGTGGGGGGAGGGGAAAAAACACAAAATTCCATACAGAAATTACTTTCCATAAGAATGTATAGAAAACAAAAATAAATCGCACACTCAAAATGAGTCTTCAGAAGTGTAAAAGCATACAGATAGTTTGATATCTTTTATACATAAAAATGAAAAATAAAGAAAAAACATATTTATGCTTATTTGTTGACAAAAATACAGGAATGATACACCAGAAACTAACAAGCTGATCACTTATCAGGAGGACTGAAAAAGGGTGTAAAGTATAGGGATATGGAAACAAGGTAGACAGGATGAAGGGTATGAATAACAATGAATATATTATTTTATATGGTTTTAACTTTAGAACCACATTGGGTGTTGTGCAATAAAAAAAAAAGAGAGAGAGAGAGAGAGAGATAGGTAACAGAATTCAAGAAGGGGAAAAAAAGATCCAAAATGGAATATACTGAAAAACAAATAAACCTAGCTGCATTTCAAATTAGTAGCAAAATCCATGAAGTGGGGGGAAAAACTAACTAAAGGAACTCTTGAACAAAGTATTCTGACTGCACTTCAATACAGAATGAAGTTAAGAAAAAGAAATAGCTATAAACAAATATTGGGATCTAGTTAGGTTTACTTGATAGTAAGAATTATCAAGCAATGCAAAACTGCTTATTGTGTGTTTTAAGATTGAAAGAAATAAGTAAATATATTGCCACTGATGGAAGCCCTGTTTCTCACTATCAGAGAAGGCAGTTATAAATATATAAATGGTTAATGAAGAAATAATTTGGTATTAGATTAGAATGAAGGTAGCTCTATGAACTCAAAGTTTAAAAAGATGGTAGATATGCAGGTAGATAGATGGATAGAAATAAAAATAAATAGGGGTATATTTTCCCTAATTCTTTCATGTATTCCTTGATTCTATCTGCTGAGAGGTCCTCAAAAAGTAATGAAACCCCAGTAAGAATGAGTACAACTAACACTCAGATTTTGGCTTATAAATACCATTCTCCACCAAATGGAACCAAGGATCGCTTTTGGGGCAGAAAAAGTACAACATGAGCCTGCCAGAAAATAAAAAAGTGCTCAAAACTTAATGGGAATATTTCAAAAGGACACAGAGGCCAACTTGAAGGGAATTCCAATGGCCAAATTTAGGGCAGTTTGTGCAACAAATAAAGACAGTAACAAATTATAACCTATACAATAAAGTGAATATTCATAAATTTATACTGGTAAAAAGAAATGAATAAACAAATGAGACATAAGGGAAAGCATTTCCTTATAGAAAAATGCCAATTAGAGAACAAACTATGGGTCGACAGAGGTAGGTGGGTGGGAATTGGGCCAGATGGGTGATGGATACTAAGGAAGGCACTTGTGATGAGTACTGGGTTTTGTATGTAAGTAATGAATCACTGAATTCTACTCCTGAACCCAATATTATACTTTATGTTAAGTAACAAAAATTTAAATTTAAAACAAGGAAAAAGATAAGTGTAGAAGAAATGAAGGGATTGGAAAACTACTAACTGTCAATCTCCATGGTAATAATTGCTTCAGGCAAGAATAATCATTGAAGGCTAAAAGTAATGAGTGGAAGTAAATGTAACACAGTATATTAATCTAAACTCAAAGTATATCCCTACAGATTCTTATTAACTACTCAGGAAAAATAGTAGCTCCTGAAAGCTATCTTATTCAAGTAAACAAAATTAACATTATCAATGTTTGGACAAAGAGATATTTTAGGGATGCCTGGCTGGCTCAGTCAGTTAAGCATCTGACTTTGGTTCAGGTCATGATCACGTGGTCTGTGGGTTCAAGCCCCATGTCAGGCTCTGTGTTGACAGCTCAGAGCCTGAAGCCTGCTTTGAATTCTGTGTCTCCCTCTCTCTCTCTTCCCCTATGCTGCTCATGCGCTCTCTCTCTCTCTCTCTCTCTCTCTCTCTCTCAAAAATAAACATTAAAAAAAGAGAGATTTTAGATTCTTTCTGAAATCATGTATTAAGATGGATATATCCCTTTTGTAGGTCTTCTACCAAAAATGCATATTCTGAATTAAACTGTAAGGAAACACCAGAAAAACCCAAATTGATGACTGATACATAAAATAAATGTTCTGTATTCTTGAAAACAATAAAAAGTCAAGGCTTTGAAAAAAGGGGAGGGGAGACTGAAGAATATCCACATTAAAGGAAACTAAACAGGCATAAGAACTAAATGCAATGTGTGATCATAGAATGGAGACTTGACCAGAAAAATTCTTTTCTCTTTTGCTATAAAGAACATTAATAGTATAATAAAATTTGAATTAGATATGTAGAATAGATAATACTATTGTATCAAGGATAATTTCCTGATTTTGATCATTGTACCTTGGCTGTATGGAAGAATGTCCTTGTTTTAGAAAATGAAAACTGAAGTATTTAAGGGCAAAAGGGCATTATATCTGCAAATTACTTTTTAAAAATGCATGTATTTAGACCTTGAGAGAATGATAACACAAATATAGTAAAATGATAAGCTTTAGGAAACTTTTAAGAATTATGCAGGTAATTTTTGACTATTTTTTCAATTTTTCCTCATTTTTTTTATTTCAAAGTAAATAGCTTTTAAAAGGCACCTGCAGAATCACTTGAAAAAATATTATGCCATACTATGAACAAAAACAGTAACCAGAATTTGAATATGTCCATTGTGAATATGATGGAAGGATATGGAAAAGTCTTTAAATAAACATAGGATGCTCAAGGAGCTAAAAGAAGATGTAAGATTAATTTTTTAAAAACCAAATAATATAATTATATTATAAAACAAGAAAAAATGTAATAAGACAGATAGATAGATAGATAGATAGATTGATATAACAAAGAGCCAATTAAAATGGAATAAAAAGTATAGTTGTTGAAACAAATAAAGATTAATAGATGTCATAAACTGAAGTCTAAACATATAGAGAAAGAATAAAAATATAGCACAAGAATCCTCTCAGAATATATCCCTGAAAGGCTGAGATAAAGAATTATGGAAGAGTAATACACAGACATGAAGAAAAGATTGGAGGGACTAATATACATCTTCTTGGACTGTAATAAAAGAAAGACGGAGAGAATAATAGGGAAGCATATTTAAATAATTATCACTGAAAATTTGCCAGGATTAGAAAAAGAGACAAGTCCTCTGGTAGAAAAAGCTTCTTAATAACTGATCAAAATAAATAAAGTATGCATTCAGACACATGGCCATAACACTAAAAATCGTCAGAGACAAAGAAAAAATCTTAAGAGCTACAACAGAGAAAAGGCTGCTTATAGAAAAACAATCAAAATAAGAAGATTCTCCTCAGTGACAGTAGAAATCAAAAGACAAAAGAAAGTAATTGTTAACCTAAAAGTTTATACCTAGCTAAGCTATCATGTAAAAAACTGAGAGTACAAGCATACAAATACTAAAATAATTTATCAAGACCCTTCCAAAAATAAACATTAAAGGAAGTACGTCAGCAAGAAAGTGAACTCAGAGGAACACATAAAATCAATGGTGAGCACAAAAATTAATAAATATATCATAAATTTAATAAGCCATTGATTTTAAATAAAAATTAGTTTTTTATCTTCAAATAACTATAACAGGTTGGGAAACTGCAGTGTTCAATAAATCAGAGCACATTAAAGTCCTTCTCATATTTGAGAAAGAATAACACTATTGATTTCTTCAATAATTTATAGTTTATTATGCATGCCAAAAACATAACCAATAAAACAATAGAAATGCAATCAGAAGTTTCCAAACCAGCAGAGAAAAAAACAAAAAGGCAAATCAAGAAATATTTTCAGTACAAGAGAAGATAGAAATGGGTGGGTATAGTAGACAGAAAAATGATGGTCAACAAACAAAAAAACTACATCTTAAAATTATAGAAAAATCTAAATATTTTGAGAGCCACAAATGAACTACGCTTACCTCTTTAAAATAGATATTAGATTGGACAAAATAACTTTTGATAACAACAGTTAATGCTTTTTGAAGGATTAATTCATTGAATTGTCATGATATTCTATGAGGTCTATACTATTATTGCATCTGTTTTATAAGTAAGGAAATTGATGCTTAGAGAAGTTAAATAAATTGCCTAAGAACACACAGCTAGAGGAGATGGGCTGTGTTTTCTACCTACATAGTCTTACTTCAGAGTCCATATACTTGGCTACCATTCAATTCTGCAATGAGTCAATAGAGTCCTGTGATCAAAGTTTGTATATCTATTAAATATTGTGCTGTAGAAGAATCTTTATGAACAGAAAGATACCAGTAGATATTTTTAAAGAAAAACTATGTTACAAAAGAATACCCAAATTTTGTTAAACACAAACACACACACACACACACACACACACACGTAAATACTGAGAAATAAAATCCACCAAAATATAGTTGTGATTACTAGATATCTGGATATCATGATAGTAGGTGACATTTACTTTGGTCTTTATATTTTTTTTAATATTTTCCACAATAAATAGCACCGTATTTTATTTTTATTAAACTCTTCTTTAATGAGACTTGTACAGTACCTAGCATCAAGTACATGTTTCACTAATGTTCAAGGAAGAGGAGCAGAACAAATTCCTCTCATTGACTAAAGATGAATGCAAGCTGGGGGCGCCTGGGTGGCTAATCAGTTAAGTGTCAGATTTCGGCTCAGGACATGATCTCACAGTTCGTGGGTTCAAGCCCCATGTGGGGCTCTGTGCTGACAGCTCAGAGCCTGGAGCCTGTGTCGGATTTTGTGTCTCCCTCTCTCTCTGCCCGTCCCCCACTCAACTCTGTCTCTCACTCTCAAAAATAAATAAAATATTTAAAAAAATTGTAAAGATGAATGCAAGTTAGAGAACTGAGGATATTGTGTTACCTATCAACACTCAGATCCTAGGGACAGAAAAACTGCATGCTTTCTAGAAGATACAGTGATGCACATGAGCTGAAATCCTTACCAGCTGCCCTCTTGTGTTAATTTCAGGATCTGATTTTTTGGATCCAACCTGAACAGTGGCTTCAGAAGTCTGAAAATAAAGGCCTTAGGGTCTTCAGTGTAGAAGTGTAGTCAAATATTAGCACTAACTAGAAAACAGAGCCTAGAAACTGCAAATAAGACTCA
This sequence comes from Panthera leo, assembly GCF_018350215.1. Classification (NCBI taxonomy): domain Eukaryota; kingdom Metazoa; phylum Chordata; class Mammalia; order Carnivora; family Felidae; genus Panthera; species Panthera leo. The sequence goes on along the minus strand of NC_056688.1, from coordinate 47,295,627 downwards.
TGGAGACTACCACATAGTGACCCTCTCACTTTTTATACATCAGAGAAAAAGACCCACAGAAGCAAGGGACTTGTCTAATTTTACACAAAGTTTCCTAGTGGAACCTAGATCGGAATTCAGTTTTCCTATCCCAGATAAAGAAACTAAGGCTTATTGAGTTTGAATTACTTGCCCCAAATTATTCAGCTACCAAAAAGCAAGGATGGGATTTTAATTTGGTTTAATCAGATTCCAAAATTTATCCTCTTTTTGAATTATCATCAAATAGACAATTCTTCAGTCATTTAGTAGAACATTGATTGCTAAATCTATCAAATATTCAGTAATTTTTACCCACATAGCACTTCAAATTTATAAACACTAAAGAAGAAATAACTTTTTTCTTCTTTTATGCTTTTTCTTGTTACTTGAAAATATACTTTTAATTATTATGATTTGAATATTATCCCTTTAAGAATTTTCCCTGGGATCTCATTTTTATTGTTGTTTAATTTTCTGTGACTTACTCTCTGAAAGACCCAATACTTTTAGAAAGCAGGTATCATGTGATATAATTGCAGTTCTCCTTTTAAAATTTAATTTTGCTTCTATCTCCTTGTTATTTTTCCCTGTCAACACTGCACATAAATGCATAGCAATAGTAGCACTCATAGCTTGGCAATAATAGCCCTTTTCCTGAATGCTTACTGTTGTTTTCCTGCCTCCCTATTGCCCCTGATTAAACATATTTTTATATTTAGAATGTACTTGTAGCACAACCACGTCCTATAGGAAAGAGGAATTTTGTTGTGGTGACTACTATTTTTCAATAAATAGAACAATTCTTAAACCTCCTCTATAATAGCTTGATGTTTTTAACCAGGCTTGGATCTGGATGAAAAATCTTAACTGAATGTAACAAGAGGTCACCTTCCTTTGGAAGCCTAAAGGAAATACCTTTTTCCACTAGTCAGATCTGTACATTGTGAGCATGCAAGCAAACAGACTATATACCATTCTGCTCTTGTATTTTCATATGTGTCTCATTTTTGTTATATGGAAATGTATATGGTAATGAAGAAAATACACTTTTATCTAATGAGTGAGACCAAAATAAATTTTATTTTTCAAAAATATTGTGTTAGCTGATTAGATGTGAAGAAATTAACATTTGGTTATAATGTTCTAGTATCTATTGTAGGATCTGTTCTAATTACATCTATTGTCTGAATTATTTTTTCATAAATATCTTACAAGGTAGCTACCAACCCATTTTAATATGAAGCTTACGGTGGTTAAGTAACTCGTCCAAGGACACACAGCAAAAAGACAATGGAGTCTGAATGCCAACCCAAGTCTGCCTTTGAATTTGTACACTGAAGCACACTTCTTGTCTAATCTAAATATGTTAAGGTAATCAAGTGCAGAAAAATAATGCAATGAGAATTACACCCTTTATTCAGACTGAACACACTGCAGTTGCTAAGGAAATACTAAATCAGTTAGTTGTTCTAGAATTGAACACTTATTCTTCAATTTTTATTTAAAACACCAAAATGCTTTCTTAAAAGAATTGAAAGGCTTTAAAACTCTACATGATTTTTTAACATAATTTATCTTCCTGTGTGTGTGTGTGTGTGTGTGTGAGAGAGAGAGAGAGAGAGAGAGAGAGAGAGAGACTGGGAGAGAGAGAGGGAGGGAGGGAGAGACTGACTTACAGACACATATTCACATCTGTGTGAACATGCATATTCAAGCTATTATTATTAGGTGAAAATCACTCCCCAGCAACAAATTCAGATATTTATCTGGGAGAAAGGAAAGTAGAAAGCCACAAGAACCACATTTAGGGAATTACTGGCAAAGTAAAAATCCTGATGATTAAAAAAAGAAAGGGGGGGTTGGGGAAGACACAAAAGACACTTCAAAGCAAGCGCATCAAGTTACCATGGCAACCAGGGAATGTGGGTTGAAATTTATATGTCTCCATTGTTCCAGGAGAGAGGTTCTAAATGACACCCTAGTGGCCTGACAGCCTCCATGCATCTCCCTGAATGCTCTGGCATTATTACTCCAGAGTGCTTCAGGCACTGAGAAGGAATAGGATTGTGGTAACTTTGTGGGTTCCAGTCTTCTCAGTTCCTCTTAAGCAAAGATATTTGTTTCTGGGGACGACATAACATTCTTATTTCCCAAGTCAGTCTGGACCAAAACTACAGAATACTAGCATTCTTATATTCACCTACTGCTGAGCATAGCAGGCATTTACCTTACTGTCTTAACTCAAAGATCCAGTGTGGCTGGAATGAGATCTAAGCACTCATATGCTCTCCTAAATACCTCTATGTTTTTCTACTAGGACAAAAGTCTGCCTTGATTCCAGGCTAAGTAGCCAGGGTCCTAAATTGTAATTTGCACTTGCTAATCAATGCCATCATTATTATTAACAAAACCATCAGTTATAATAGTCTAGTATTAATAATAAACATTTATTGAAACTATGTTACATTTATTATCTCTAATACTAATAACAAACACCAAAGAAAATGTTACTATAGGTGCTCAATTAATATGCTCTAATAAATATGTTTCATATAAATGGGAAACAGATTGAGAGAAGTGACTTTTTCCAGATCCCAAAATAGCCCAAATTTGACTCCAGAACTGTCAACAAAGCCTTTGCCAGGAGGATTTCTCTAGTTCATGAAGTTTCAGCTTACAGTTGGGTCCATGTTATAACACAAACACACTAACAGAAATACAACACAATTCTGAATTCTATGGGTTCCTGAAGGCTCCTGCAATCATACCCCTATTTCTACACTGAGCAGGCTGCAATATCAAGGACAACAACTCCTACCCAAATGAAGTCCAAATTAGCCATACTCCCTTTGTCTCTGAACATAACTGATTAAGTGAGAAGGCTGCTATATATCCAGGCTCTCTATCCTACTGGAACACTACTGGCTTCTGACTTCTTAAGTCTTTCTCACTCGCCTTCATTAGAAGGGAATGGGAAGAAGAGGAGAGATGTTATGAGCATCTATTATGTTCTGGACATTCTGCTAGGCCTTTTGAATATATTATCTCACTGAATTCCTCCAAAAACAATCTATGGGCTAATTATTCTCATTACAATTTTACAGATCTGACAATTAAGAATCAGCAAATAAATAAATAATTTCCTATGGTTATATAGTTAGTAATTATTAAAATCTGACCAAGTCTCTTTGACTCTAGTCTCTTGCCTTTTTTCTCTTATGCTCTGACATGCCTCTCAAAACAGTCTGTCCAAATTACAACAATCTCTAGAGCTAGTAGGGACCAGAGTAACATCATTTTAAGTGGTGTAATTAGTTGTTTTTATGAAAGTGCCATTAAAAGCAATAAAAATAGAGACAACTATAGGAGTTGGCTGAATGAATAAAAACAAATTTATGCACAGCTCTATATCCTCCCAATATTTAATTTGAGACAAGGGAACTTTTGACAAGAGATTTTTCTCTTTTCTTAGGAGTAGGTCAGTGTAGAGGGAGTTCTACTAACTAAGCTAGGGTTTCATTCCTTTAATAAATGAGCTTACGTTTTGTAGTAAAGCAAGATAGTTACCAAGGGAGCACGTTATAGCAGCTTTTGGTGTGTTTGTTGACACCATCAAACAGTTTCCTCCAATTAATACTGGTTAAAGTCATGCAGGGAGATACAACTGCAATTCAAACTGTCCATTTCCTTCATTTGGTACAACAAAGGTTGATTCCTTTCTTTACAGTGGAATTAGATAACCACTAGCTATCTTCCATGTCACAAAGGTAATACCATTTGGGCACAAATTAATACACATAATTAAAATTCTAATATAAACTTGTATTAGAATTTAGGACACTATTTTCCTTAATACATTTCTATAATATGAGCTTCTTTGGAGAAAAATAAAAGCAAATTACCAGTTTCCAGAAGAACAAAATGTGAATAGAATAAATTTAACAACTATACTGTGTTATCATAGCAACCAAAGTTAAAAAAAAAAAAACTGATGTGATAAAAAATGACACAAGAGAACAAATGCATCAAGTTGTTATGGCAACTAGAGAACGTGGGTTGAAATTTATGTATGTAGAATCCAAGAGAATATTCTAAGCAACTAAAATAAACATTTGCTTATTAAAATATCCCCCAAATAGTACTTATCTATAAGCATTAAAGTGTTTTCATTATTTCGTCTGCTTTTTCTTTTATTTCCAATGGATGATTTTAAATTGTGAGCATTTATATTTTCAGTTCAGCTTGCCTTTTGGCCACAATACACCAAGATGCAATATGTTTTGCAGAAAACGGTGCAAAAGCCTATTTCAAAATAGCATCCTCACTCATGTGTAGGTTTCTTTTACTCTTTTAATCTTCTTTTAACGAATGTCTATACTATTGCTTTTTCTTCTTAGAGAAGCTCTTCTCTTGATGAATCAAATCCATTATGTTCTTTTTACCTGACTTTGGAGGTCTTCCTTGCAGGCAGGGTGTGAGTTGAAGAATTACATAATAAATCTGGATATTTAGAAAGTCTTCTGATGTTTTATGTATACACGCACTTCTTTTAGTAGCGTAACTACTTGCTTTGGACTGAACTTTCTAGAGGCGTGCCTCAATTTTCCACATCATTTTGCTAATGCTCATGTAAAGCATCTTATTTTGAGAACAGGAAGGGTAAGATTGTCTTATGACCTCCCGCATTTTTATAAAAATTCCTTCCACTGCCACTCACACTCTTTGCTCCATCTTTCTATTTGGGTGGTCCTTAACCATCCTTTAAAATGTAGTTTAGATATAACTTTCCCTGGTCTACATATATGAGCCAAGTGTCCTTCACCTTTTTCCTCATAGCACCCTGCACATACTTACAGCTACATGCCATTGTTTGCGTCAAAATCAATGTAATCAACACCATCATCATCATAACTACTACATATGAAGCATTGACTCTGCTAAGTAATTTTCAAATATTATTTCACTGACTTTTCATAACAATTCCATAGGGTAAAATAGTAAAAAAAAAAATTATAGGCAAAAAAAAAAAAAATGAGGTCCACTGTTTAAGTCACTTGGCCTAAATCATATACTGAGTAAGTTACAAAAAAAGATTAAATCCATATCAATGAAACATCAAAGTCCATGTTCTTTATCATTTAGCTAATCACTGAAAATCTTCCTTTGGTTTGTCTGCCCATTCGACTGAATTCTTTCAGAATTCTCTTAAGCCTATACTAAAGCTATATGAACAAATGTCTTGTCTCTGAGGTCTCCTGCACTGACCAATAGAAACTTAATATGAACCACAAATGTCAGCCATATATAAAATTTTAAATATTCTAGGGGCACCTGGGTGGTTCAGTTGGTTGAGAATCCGACTTCAGCTTAGGTCATGATCTCATGGTCTGTGAGTTTGAGCCCCACATCAGGCTCTGTGCTGTCAGTTCAGAGCCTGGAGTCTGCTTCAGATTATGTGTCTTCCTCTCTCTCTGCTCCTCCCCCACTCATGCTCTGTCTCTCAAAAAATGAATGAACGTTAAAAAAAATTTTTTAATTTAAATACTCTAGTAGATACATTAAAGGTAAAAAGATGTAAAATTAATTTTAATGATATTTTATTTGACCCAGTATATACAAAATATTACTATTTCAGGGTGCCTGGGTTGCTCAGTCGGTTGAGCATCCAACTTCAGCTCAGATCATGACCTCACGGTTTGTGAGTTCGAGCCCCACGTCAGGCTCTGGGGCTGACAGCTCAGAGCCTGGAGCCTCCTTCAGATTCTGTGTCCCCCCTTTCTCAACGCCCCACCCCTGCTTGTGCTCTGTCTCTCTGTCTTTCAAAAATGAATAAACATAAAAAAAATTTTCAACAAAATATTACTATTTCTACATGTAATCAAAGCAATAATTATTAAGATATTTTACATTTCATTTTTAGTACTAAGTCTTCAAAATCTGCTGTGTGTTTTATATGTATATAACTTCTCAACCCAGACTAGTGGCTATTGGCTACCATATTACATAAGGCAGGTTTAAACCATTCCCAATAAATATACATGCAAAGAATGCTCAATACAAGTTTGTTGAATAAATAGATTAATGCATAGAAATGGGGAATTGTTGATTTTCATTGTAGAAAGATCCAATTCACCTTTTTAGAACCTTTAAAGGTTGGTTTGTAAGGAAGTTAAAAGTGGTTATTTTTAAAAAGGGTATATATAGGAGAGGAAGATAGCACCAACTAAGAGAACCCTAGGCTAGACTCCTCCCATGAATACAAGTAAATAATTACCAAATCATTCTAAATACCCCAGAAATTGACTTGAAGACTGGCAAAACAAACTCCACAACTAAAGGGAGAGAAGAGGCCACATCAAAGAAAGTAGGAATGAGGAGACCCAGTTTGGAAACAGAAATGGATAGTGGATGCTGGGCTGGAGAGGGAGTCACATTTGCTGAGAATGTCACGAGACAGACTGGCATACAGGGGAGTGCACAGGGAAAATGAATCCCCACAGCAATTGACTTGGAAAACAAGAGGGGCCAAATTTCAAGAGTTCTTGCAACCCATGGGCTTAAAGCATAGAGTTTTAAAGGTCAGGGGGCTTGGCTCAGATAGAGATCTGAGGGCATTGGGGATGCTCTTGGAGAGAAGGCAGAGGAAACATCACACAGACATACAGCATGGAAACAGAGATCTGAAGAATGCCCAAGACACACAGTTGGGAAGTTATTTGCTCATCTTGGAACATGTCCCAGAGAAGCAGCATTCAGAGAAAGACCCCTCCAGGAACAAAGAACTGGCATTTTCCTTCCCTGCCTCTCAGCATAAGCACAGGACCACTTGTAGGAACCAGCACAGTGCCAACATTCCCTTCCTAACTTGCTTACACTAAGCCCTCACACTGATGGAACTGTCTTCCCAGTCACTTTTGCTTCAGTCCCAATAGGGCGGGCCCCCTGCCCCTAGATGACCAGCCCAAACCCCTGCCCACACCACATCTCCTGACCTGGGAGTTTTTCAGGACCTTGGTTCCAGTGGCAGTGGTGATAGGTCTCATTTCACAAACAGACCAGACGACACATAATTAAAACTCACTACATTCATACCAGGGACCAAACGCTGCCCACAAAAGGCAAAGAGAGCCTCTGCACATGAATGGCCTGAAGGATAAAGTGGCCAGGACAAAACAGCAAAGCACACACAGCACGCATTGAAGATACTTTCAGAAACACCAGGTGCTAGAGAACAGGAGCACTACATGGCAGAAAACTATAAGACCCATTCTTCATATGGCCATTACCCTCAAGAACAGGAGATGTAGCTGACTTTCCTAACAGAAGGAAACAAGCACAGAGACTTACACAAAATGAGAATACAAAGAAATTTATCCCAAACAACAGAACAAGACAAGGCCACGGCCACACATCTAAGCAAAACAGACATAAGTAACATGTCTGATGTAGTATTTAAAACAGTGATCATAAAGATACTCACTAAACTTAAGAAAAGAGTGGAAGACATAAGTGAGACCTTTAACACAGAGATAAAAAAGAACCAATAATATATGAAGATCACAATAAATGAGATTAAAAACATGCCTGATGCACAATGAACATAAGGCTGGAAGAAGCAGAGGAACAAATTGATCTACAAGGCAGAGTAATGGAAGGTAAATCAAGCTAAAGTAAAGAGAGAGAAAATAATTATGCAAAATGAGAATAAATTTGGAGAACTCAGTGACTCCATAAAATGTAATAACATTCATATTATAGGAGCCCAAAAGCAAAAGAGAGGGAAAAGGGGCAGAAAGTTTATTTGAGGAAATAATAGCTGAAAACTTCCCTGATCTGGGGAAGGAAACGTATATCCAGATCCAGAAGGTACGAGAAAATCAACAAAAGAAGATCTGCACTAAGACATATTGTAATTAAATTGGAAAAATATAGTGATAAAGAAGCAATTTCTAAGGCAGCAACACAAAAGAAGACAGTAATATACAAAGGAAACCCCACATAACTATGAGTTCATTTTTCAACAGAAACTTGCCAAGCCAGAAGGGACTGCCATGATATATTCAAAGTCCTGAAAGGGAAAACTCTGCAACTAAGAATACTCTATCCAGAAAGGCTATCATTCAGAATAGAAGGAGAGATGAAGTTTTCCAGACCTAAATAAATAAATAAATAAATACATACTAAGGGAATTCATGACCACTAAAGTAGCCCTGCAAAAAATACTAAATGTGGCTCTTTGAGTCGAAATGAGAGACTAAAAGTGACAGTATAAAGGTAGGAAACACAAACAAATAAAAATGAAAATGAATATTTCTGTAAAAAATCAGTCAGAAAACTCATAAAATAAAAGTATGTAAAATATGACATATACATAAAATGTGGGATGAGAGGAATAAAGAGAGGGTTCAAACTTAAACAATAATCAATATAATATAGACTTATCTATGCAGAAGAGGCTATATACAAATGTAAGGTAACCATATGTCAAAAATCACTAAGAAATATGCAAAGAATAAAGAGAAAAAATTCAAATACATCATTAAAGAAAATCAGCAAGCCACGAAAAAGAGAAAGACAAAAGTGATCAGAGAAAATCTTCAGGAACAACCACAAAACAAATAATAAAATGGCAATAAATAAATCTATCAATAATTATTTTGATTTAAATGGACCAAATGCTCCAATCAAAAGACATAGGTTGACAGAATGGATAACAAAACAAGACCCATCTATATGCTGCCTACAAGACACTTTAGACCTGGAGCACCTGGGTGGCTCAGTCATTTGAGTGTCTGACTTCAGCTCAGGTCATGATCTCGTGGTCTGTGAGTTTGAGCCCCACATCAGGCTCTGTGATGACAGCTCAGAGCCTGGAGCCTGCTTCGAATTCTGTGTCTCCCTCTCTCTGTCCCTCCCCTGTTCACGCCTGTCTCTCTTTCTCTCAAAAATAAATAAACATTAATTTTTTTAAAAGACACTTTAGGCTTAAAGGTATCTGCATATTCAAAGTGAGGAGATGTAGAAACAGCTCTCATGTGAAGGGATGTCAAAAGGAATTAGGAGTAGCAATACTTATATTAGACAAAATAGATTTTAAAATAAAGACTTTAATAAGAAACAAATAATGATACTATAAAATAATAAAGAAGACAATACCAGATGATGTAACAAATATAAATATTTATGCATCCAACATGAGAGCACCCAAATACATAATAATTAATAACAAACATATAGAAACTAATTGATAATAAAACAATAATAGTAGGAGACTTTAACACACCATTTGCATCAATAGACAGATCATCTAACCAGAACATTAACAAGGAATCAATGGCTTTGAAAAACAAACTAAAGCAGATGGACATATCAGACATATTCAGAACATTCCATCCTAAAACAGCAGAATACACATTCTTTTCAAGGGCACATGGAACATTATCCAAAACATATCACATATTAGGCCACAAAACAAGCCTTAACAAATTCAGGAAGATCGAAGTCATATCATGCATCTTTTGTGACCACAACACAATGAAAATATAAGTCAACCACAAAAAAACTGGAAAAACCACAAATACATGCATGTTAAATAACATGCTACTAAAAAATGAAAGGGTAAAGAAAGAAATAAAAAAAAATAATCAAAAAGTACATGGAAGCAAATGAAAATGAATACGCAATGGTCAAAAACCTATGGGATGCAGCAAAAGCTGTTCTAAAAGGGAAACTTATAGAAATACAGGCTTACATCAAGAAGCAAGAAAAATCTTAAATAAACAACCTAACCTTACACCCAAGGAGCTAAGTATAAGGACAACAAACCTAAAAACAAAAGAAGGAAAGAAGATAATAAAGAGTAGAGCATAAATAAATGATATAGAAACTAAAGAAACAATAGAATGAATCAATGAAACCAGGAGCTGATCTCTCTTAAAAAAAAATCAATAAAAGTGATAAACCTCTAGCCAGACTTATCAAGAAAAAAAAGAAAAGATTCAAATAAAGAAAATCACAAATGAAAGAGGAGAAATAACCAACATCAAAGAAATACAATTGTAAGAGAATATTACAAATTGGACAACCTACAAGAAATAGATAAATTTTAGAAATGTATAAACTACCAAAACTGAAACAGGAATAAAGAAAAAATTTGAACGAACTGATTACCAGCAACAATATTGAATCAGTAATTTAAAAATTCCCTCCCCACCCACAAAAAACAAGGTCAGGACCAGATGGCTTCACAGACAAATTCTACTGAACATTTAAAGAAGAGTTAATAGCTATACTTCTCAAACTATTCCAAGAAATAGAAAAGGAAGGAAAACTTCCAAACTCATTCTATGAGGCCAGCATTATCCTGACCAAAACCAGATAAAGATATCACTAAAAAAAAGAACTACAGGCCCATATTTTGATGAACATAGAAGCAAAACTCCTCCACAAAATACTAGCAAACCAAATCCAACAATGCATTAAAAGTATCATTCACCTGGAGTGCCTGCCTAGCTCAGTCAGTAGAGTATGTGACTCTTGATCTTGGGGTTGTGGGACTTGAGCCCCACATTGGGTGTAGAGGTTACTTAAAAATAAAATCTCAAGATAGATAGATAGATAGATAGATAGATAGATAGATAGATAGATAGGAGATAGATAAAATAAAAACATCATTTACCAAAATCAAGCGGGATTTATTGCTGAGTCACAAAGATGGTTCAATATTCACAAATCAATCAATGTGATATATCACATCATAGATGCAGAAGAAGAATTTGACAAAGTATGACATCCATTCATGATAAGAATCCTCAACAAAGTAGGTTTAGAAGGAACATAACTCAGCATAATAAAGGCCATTTATGAAAACCCACAATTAACATCATCCTCAATGGGGAAAAACTGAGAGCCGTTTGTTTAAGGTCAGGAACAAAACAAGGATGCCCATTCTCACACTTTTATTCAACATAGTACTAGAAGACCTAGCCACAGCAATCGGGCAACAAAATCAAATAAAAAGCATCCAAATTGGTAAGAAAGAACTAAAAAATCACTATTTGTAGATGACATGTAGACCCAAAAGACACTACCAAAAAACTGCTAGAGCTGATAAGCAAATTGAGTAAATTCACAAGATACAAAATCAATGTACAGAAATCTGCTGCATTTCTATACACCAATAATGACACAACAGAAAGAGAAATTAAGAAGTCAATACCATTTACAACTGCACCAAAAATCATAAGATACCTATGAATAAACCTAACCAAAGAGATGAAAGACCTGTACTCTGAAAACTATAAAACAATAATGAAGGAAATTAAAGATGACATAAAGAAATAGAAAGATATTCCAGGTTTATGGGTTGGAAGAACAACTATTGTTAACATTTCTATACTACCCAAAGTAATCTACACATTCAGTGCAATCCTTATGAAACCTTCAACAGCATTTTTCACAGAATTAGAACAAAGAACCCTAAAATTTGTATAAAACCACAAAAGACCTTGAATAGTCAAAGAAATCTTGAAAAAGAAAAGCAAAGCTGGAGGCAACACAGTTCCAGTATTCAAGTTATATTACAATGCTGTAGTAATTAAAATAGTATGGTGGTACTGGCACAAAAAATAGACACAAGATCAACAGAACAGAATAGAAAATCTGGAAATGAATCCACAACTCTATGGTCAATTAATCTTTGACAAAGCAGGAAAGAATATTCGATTAGAAAAAGTCTCTTAACAAATGGTATTGGGAAAACTGGACAGAAACATACAAAAGAATGAAACTGGGCCACCTTTTACACCATACACAAAAATAAATTCAAAATGAATCAAAGCCCTAAATGTGAGACCTGAAACTATAAAAATCCTAGAAGAGAACACAGGCAGAAACCTCTTTGACATTGGCAGTAGCAACTGCTTTCTAGATATGTCTCTTGAAGCAAGGGAAACAAAAGCAAAAATAAACTATTGGGACTTCATTAAAATAAAAAGCTTCTGTATAGCAAAGGAAACAATCAACAAAACTAAAGGGCAACCTATGGAATAAGAGAAAATATTTGTAATGACATATCTAACAAAGGGTTAGTATCCAAAATATATAAAGAACTTATAAAACTCAACACCCAAAAAATGAATAATACAACTTAAAAATGGGAAGAAGACATGCATAGACATTTTTTTTTCCAAATGAGACATACAGATGGCTAACAGACTCATGAAAAGATGGTCAACATGACTGATCATCAGGGAAATACAAACCATAACTAGAATGAGATATCACTTCACACCTATCAGAGTGGCTAAAATCAATAAAAAATGATCCTTTGTATTTCTGTAGTATCAGTTCTAATGTCTCCTCTTGCATTTCTAATTTTGAGTACTCTTTTTTTCTTGGTTAGTCTAGCTTAAGGTTTGTCTATTTTGTTTATCTTTTCAAAAAGCTAGCTCTTACTTTCATTGATATTTTCTAATGTCTTTTTATTCTCTATGTCATTTATCTGTGCTCTGATCTTTGTTATTTCCTTAATTCTACCAACTTTGTGCTTAGTTTGTTCTTTTGCTAGTCCGTGAGGTATAAAGTTAGGTTGTTTACTCAATATCTACCTTTTTTTTTTAATGTTAGCATTTTCTATCAACTACTCTCTTAGAGCTGTCTTTGCAGTATCCCATAAGTTTTCATACAGTATGGTTCCATTTTCATTTGTCTGAACATATTTTTATTTGTCTTTTGATTTCTTCTTTGATCCATTGATTGTTCAGGTTCATGCTGTTTAATCTCCATGTATTTGTGAACTTTCCCGTTTTCTTCTTGTGTTTGGAAAATTGCTTAATATGATGTCAGTCTTCTCAAGTTTATCATGACTAGCTTTGTGGCTTAACATATGATCAATCCTGGAGAATGTTCCCAGTTCACTTGAGAAGAATACATACTGTTCTGTTGTTGGATGGAATGTTCTGTAAATATCCACTAAGTCCATCAGGTCTAACATGTCATTCAGGTCCAGAAATTCTTTATTAATTTTCTATCTGGATGATCTATCCATTGTCAAAAGTGGGTTATGGAAGTCTCCTACTTTATGTATGGTTATGTCTTTCTCCCTTTATATTTGCTTTATATATTTAGGTTCTCCTTTCTTGGGTGCATAAATATTCACAAATGTTGTATTATCTTGATGAATTGATCTCTTTGTCTTTATACAATTACCTTCTATGTCTCTTGTTAACATAATGGCTTAACGTATATTTAGTCTGATATAAATATAGCTATTCCTGTTTTATTTTGCTTTCCCTTTGCATGGAGTATATTTTTTATCCCTTCACTTTCAGTCTATGTGTATCAAAGCTGAAGTTAGTCTCTTTAGGCAACATATAGTTGGGTCCTGTTTTTGTTTTTATTGTTGGGGTTTTGTTTGTTTGTTTGTCTGTTTGTTTTTAATCCACTCATCCACTCTATGCCTTTGGATTGGAGAATGTAATCCACTTCTTTTAAAATAATTATTAATAAGTATGAAGTTATTGTTGCCATTTTCTTAATTGGTTACTTGTGATTTTGGGTTCCTTTGTTCCTTTCTTACTCTCTTCCTTTGTGATTTGATAATCTTCTATAGTAGTATGCTTTGATCCCTCTCTATATTTGGTGTATCTACTACGGGTTTTTGCTTTGTGATTACTATGAGGCTTACATAAAACATATTTATAGCGGTATTTTTTAAGATTATAACAATTTAACTTCAAAGGCACACGAAAGGTCTACATTTTTACCCTTCCTCCCCATATTTTATGTGTTTGATGTCATAATTTACATCTTTTTACCTTATGCATCCATTTGCCAATTATTGTAATTATAGTTATCCTTAGTATTTAGTTGTTTAACCTGATACTAAAGTTGTAAGTGACTTACCTACCATCATAATATTAAAGTATTATAAATTTAGTTATCTATCTAAATTTACTATTTACTTTCACATGGTTTTGTGTTACTTAATACTGTACTGTCATTTCAACTTAAAGACCCCTTTTAACATGTCTTGTAATGCTGGTGTAGTGGTAATGAACTCCTTCAACTTTGCTTTTTCTGAGAAAGTTTATCTCTACTTCAATTCTGAAAAACAATTTTGCCAGGTATATTATTCTTGGTTGTATTTTTTTCCCAGAATATTCAATATATCATCCCACTTCCGTCTGTCCTACAAAGATTCTGATGAAATATTCACTGATAATCTTATTGGGGTTCCCTTGTATGTAACAAGTTGTTTTTCTCTTGCTGATTGTAAGATTCTACCCTCGTCTTTAATTTTCATGAATTTAATAGTTATGTGTTTTACTAGAAGTCCCTTTCATTTTGTCTTATATGGAACTCTCTGGGATTCCTGGACCTGTATATCTGTTACTTTACCCAGGTCAGGGAATTTTTTCAGCCATTATTTCTTTGAATAACTTTCTGCCCCTTTCTCTCTCTCTCTCTTCTCCTTCTTGGATGCCTATAATGCAAATGTTGGTATCACATAACTCTCTTAAGCTAGTTTCACTCTTTTTCATTCTATTTTTCTTCTTGCTCCTGATTGGATGAATTCCACTGCTCTTTGTTTGAGTTCACTGATCCTTCCTTTGACTTAATTCTTGTCTGCTGTTGAACCTGTCTATTGAATTTTTTTAGTTCAATTATTGTATTATTAAGTTTTGTGATTTCACATAAGTATTTTTTAAAACTAGTTTATATCTGATTCTAGGGCAGAAGATGGCAGTGTAGGACGCTGGGCTCACCTCATCCTGCTGATCACTTAGATTCCACCTGCATCTGCCTAAATAACCCAGAAAACCACCAGAAGACTGGCAGAATGGATTCTCCAGAGCTAAGCATAGACAAGAGGCCCAAAGAAGAGGGTAGGAAGGGCAGAGAGACAGTGTGCGCTACACGGACTGGCGGGAGGGAGCCAGGGCGGTGAAGGGACAGCCCACCTGGCAAGGCAGAGCCCCCGAATATGGCTTGCAAAAGCGGAGGGGCTGGACTGTGTGAGTTCTGACAGCCAGTGGGACTTAACATCGGGAATGTTATAAGTCAACAGCTCTGCTCAGAGAGCAGGAGGGCTAGAGGACAACGGGAGGGAGAGTTGTTGAGCCCCAGAGGACAGACCTCAGCTTGGCAAGGAAGAAAGGTGCTGGCCAGCGCCATCTCCCTCTCCCATCCCCCAGCTGAAACCCCAAAGGGAATCAGTTCCTGTCACAGAACTTGCTTGCACTGTGCAAACAGCCAACTCTGTGCTTCTGTGGATCCATCCCTCCAACGGGTCTGCTTCCCTGAGCCACAGGGCCCCTCCTGAAGTGGACCACTGAAGGCAAAGCGAGCTGAGTCTGCCCCTCCTGTCCCTGTGCACCTTGCGGATCCACCCCGGCTAACATGACAGATCCCATAAAAGCAGCACCACAAGCCTGGTAGTGTGCAAGTAGCCCAGACAGGGGCCACACCACTCCACAGTGAGTCCTACCCCTGGGAGGAGGGGCAGGATAGGTACACACCAGTCTGACTGCGGCCCCAGCAGTGGGCTGGAGGCAGATATCAGGTCTGAATGTGGCCCTGCCCACCAACGCAAGTTAACCCAGACAGCACAGAAGAAGAGCCCTGCAGTTCTGCGCCTCTCCGGGGACTATCCAAAATGATGAAAAGGAAGAATTCTCCTCAAAAGACACTCCAGGAAGTAGCGACAGATAACGAACTGATCAAAAACGATTTAAACAATATAACAGAAAGTGAATTTAAAATAAGAGTCATAAAATTAATCACTTGGCTTGAAAAAAGTATGGAGGACAGCAGAGAATCTATTGCTATAGAGATCAAGGGACTAAGAAACAGTTAGGAGGAGCTAAAAAAGTGCTATAAATGAGATGCAAAAAAAAAAAAAAAAAAATGGAGGTGACCACAGCTCGGATTGAAGAGGCAGAGGAGAGAATACGTGAATTAGAAGATAAAATTATGGAAAAAGAGGAAGCTGAGAAAAAGGAGAGATAAAAAATCCAGGAGTATGAGGGGAGAATTAGAGAATTAAGTGATGCGATGAAACGTAGTAATATACGCATAATTGGGATTCCAGAGGCAGGAGAGATAGAGAAAGGGGCTGAAGGGTACTTGAAGAAATCATAACTGAGGACTTCTCTGATCTGGGGAAGGAATAAGGCATAGAAATACTAGAAGCAAAGACAAATCCCTTCAGATGTAACTTGAATCAATCTTCTGCACAACATATCATGGTGAAACTGGCAAAATATAAGGATAAAGAGAAAATTCTGAAAGCAGCTAGGGATAAACATGCTCTAACATATAATGGGAGACCGATAAGACTAGTGACGGATCTATCTACTGAAACTTGGCAGGCCAGAAAGGAATAGCAGGAAATCTTCAATGTGATGAATAGAAACAAATATGCAGCCGAGAATCCTTTATCCAGCAAGTCTGCCATTCAGAATAGAAGGAGAGATAAAGGTTTTCCCAAACAAACAAAACTCAAGGAATTCATCACCAAAAACCAGCCCAAAAGAGATTCTAAGGGAGATCCTGTGAGACAAAGTACCAGAGACATCACTACAAGCATGAAACCTACAGACATCACAATGACTCTAAACCCACATCTTTCTATAGGAACACTGAATGTAAATGGACTAAATGCTCCAACAAAAAGACGGGGTATCAGAATGGACAAAAAAACAAGACCCATCTATTTGCTGTCTACAAGAGACTCATTTTAGAGCTGAGGACATCTTCAGATTGAGACAGAGGAGATGGAAAACTATCTATTGTGCTACTGGAAGTCAAAAGAAAGGTGGAGTAGCCATACTTATCTCAGACAAACTAGACTTTAAATTAAAGGCTGTAAAAAGAGATGAAGAAGGGCATTATATAATCATTACAGGGTCTATCCATCAGGAAGAACTAACAATTATAAATGTCTATGTGCCGAATACAGGAGCCCCCAAATATATAAAACAATCACAGACATAAGCAACCTTATTGACAAGAATGTGGTAATTGCGGGGAGTTTAATACTCCACTTACAACAATGGATAGATCATCTAGACACCGGATCAATAAAGAAACAAGGGCCCTGAATGATACATTAGATCAGATGGACTTGACAGTTATATTTAGAACTCTGCATCCCAAAGCAACAGAATATATTTGCTTCTCGAGTACACTTGGACATTCTCCAAGATAGATCACATCCAGGGTCACAAAACAACCCTTCATAAGTATACAAGAATTGAGATCATACCATGCACACTTTCAGACCACAATGCGATGAAGCTTGAAATCAACCACAGAAAAAAGTCTGGAAAACCTCCAAAAGCATGGAGGTTAAAGAACACTCTACTAAAGAATGAATGGGTCAACCAGACAATTAGAGAAGAAATTAAGAAATATATGGAAACAAATGAAAATGAAAATACAACAATCCAAATGCTTTGGGATACAGCAAAGGCAGTCCTGAGAGGAAAATAGATTGCAATCCAGAACTATCTCAAGAAACAAGAAAAATCCCATATACAAAAATATAACAGCACACTTAAAGGAACTAGAAGCAGAACAGCAAAGACACCACAAACCCAGCAGAAGAAGAAATATGATAAAGATCAGAGCAGAAATAAACAATAAGAATCTAAAAAAAACTGTAGAGCAGATCAATAAAACCAAGAGTTGGTTTTTGAAAAAATACACAAAATTGATAAACCTCTATCCAGGCTTCTCAAAAAGAAGGGAGATGACCCAGCTACATAAAATCATGAATGAAAATGGAATTATTACAAACAATCACTCACAAATATAAGCAATTATTAGGGGATATTATGAAAAATAATATGCCAACAAACTGGACAACCTGGAAGAAATGGACAAATTCCTAAGCACCCACACACTTCCAAAACTCAAACAGGAAGAAATAGAAAGTTTGAACAGACCCAAACCAGTGAAGAAATTGAATCAGTCATCAAAATTCTCCCAACAAATAAGAGTCCAGGGCCAAATGGCTTCCCAGGGGAGTTCTACCAGACATTTAAAGCAGAGATAATACCTATCCTTCTCAAGCTGTTCCAAAAAATTGAAAGGGAAGGAAAACTTCCAGACTCATTCTATGAAGCCAGTATTACTTTGATTCTTAAACCAGACAGAGACCCAGTAAAAAAAGAGAACTACAGGCCAATATCCCTGATGAATATGGATGCAAAAATTTTCAATAAGATACTAGCAAATCGACTTCAACAGCATATCAAAAGAATTATTCACCATGATCAAGTGGGATTCATTCCTGGGATGCAGGGCTGGTTCAACATTCACAAATCAATCAATGTGATACATCACATTAAGAAAAGATAAGAACCATATGATCCTGTCAATCGATGCAGAAAAAGCATTTGACAAAATTCAGCATCATTTCTTAATAAAACGCTCGAGAAAGTCGGGATAGAAGGAATATACTTAAACATAGTAAAAGCCATTTATGAAAAGTCCACAGCTAATATCATCGTCAATGGGGAAAAACTGAGAGCTTTTTCCCTGAGATCAGGAACACGACAGGGATGTCCACTCTCACCGTTGTTGTTTAACATAGTGTTGGAAGTGCTAGCATCAGCAATCAGACAACAAAAGGAAATCAAAGGCATCCAAATTGGCAAAGATGAAGTCAAGCTGTCACTTTTTGCTGATGACAAGATATTATACATGGAAAACCCGATAGACTCCACCAAAAGTCTGCTAGAACTGATAAATGAATTCAGCAAAGTCGCAGGATACAAAATCAATGTACAGGAATCAGTTGCATTCTTATACACTAATAATGAAGCAACAGAAAGACAAATAAAGAAACTGATCCCATTCACAATTGCACCAAGAAGCATAAAATACCTAGGGATAAACCTAACCAAAGATGTACAAGATCTGTATGCTGAAAACTATAGAAAGCTCATGAAGGAAATTGAAGAAGATATAAAGAAATGGAAAGACATTCCGTGCTCATTGGTTGGAAGAATAAATATTGTTAAAATGTCAATACTACCCAAAGCTATCTACACATTCAATGCAATCCCAA
Source organism: Panthera leo (assembly GCF_018350215.1). Taxonomy (NCBI): domain Eukaryota; kingdom Metazoa; phylum Chordata; class Mammalia; order Carnivora; family Felidae; genus Panthera; species Panthera leo. The sequence goes on along the minus strand of NC_056688.1, from coordinate 47,276,528 downwards.
TCAAAATTGCACCAGCATTCTTCTCGAAGCTAGAACAAGCAATCCTCAAATTTGTATGGAACCACAAAAGGCCCCGAATAGCCGAAGTAATTTTGAAGAAGAAAACCAAAGCAGGAGGCATCACAATCCCAGACTTTAGCCTCTACTACAAAGCTGTAATCATCAAGACAGCATGGTATTGGCACAAAAACAGACCAATGGAATAGAGTAGAAACCCCAGAACTAGACCCACAAAAGTATGGCCAACTCATCTTTGACAAAGCAGGAAAGAATATCCAGTGGAAAAAAAAGACAGTCTCTTTAACAAATGGTGCTGGGAGAACTGGACAGCAACATGCAGAAGAATGAAATTAGACCACTTTCTTACACCATTCGCAAAAATAAACTCAAAATGGATAAAGGACCTGAATGTGAGACAGGAAACCATCAAAATCCTAGAGGAGAAAGCAGGAAAAGCCCTCTCTGACCTCAGCCACAGCAATTTCTTACTTGACACATCCCCAAAGGCAAGGGAATTAAAAGCAAAAATGAACTATTGGGATCTCATGAAGATAAAAAGCTTCTGCACAGCAAAGGAAACAATCAACAAAACTAAAAGGCAACCAACAGAATGGGAAAAGATATTTGCAAATGACATATCGGACAAAGGACTAGTATCCAAAATCTATAAAGAGCTCACCAAACTCCACACCCGAAAAACAAATAACCCAGTGAAGAAATGGGCAGAAAACATGAATAGACACTTCTCTAAAGAAGACATCCAGATGGCCAACAGGCACGTGAAAAGATGCTCAACATCGCTCCTCATCAGGGAAATACAAATCAAAACCACACTCAGATACCACCTCACGTCAGTCAGCGTGGCTAAAATGTACAAATCAGGAGACTATAGTTGTTGGAGAGAATGTGGACAAATGGGTACCCTCTTGCACTGTTGGTGGGAATGCAAATTGGTGCAGCCACTCTGGAAAACAGTGTGGAGGTTCCTCAAAAAATTAAAAATAGAACTACTCTATGACCCAGCAATAGCACTGCTAGGAATTTACCCAAGGGATACAGGAGTGCTGATGCACAGGGCCATTTGTACCCCAATGTTTATAGCAGCACTCTCAACAATAGCCAAATTATGGAAAAAGCCTAAATGTCCATTAACCGACAAATGGATAAAGAAATTGTGGTTTATATACACAATGGAATACTACATGGCAATGAGAAAGAATGAAATATGGCCTTTTGTAGCAACGTGGATGGAACTGGAGAGTGTTATGCTAAGTGAAATAAGTCATACAGAGAAAGACAGATACCATATGTTTTCACTCTTATGTGGATCCTGAGTAATTAACAGAAGTCCATGGGGGAGGGGAAGAAAAAAAAAAAGAGGTTAGAGTGGGAGAGAACCAAAGCATAAGAGACTCTTAAAAACTGAGAACAAACTGAGGGTTGATGGGGGGTGGGAGGGAGGGGAGGGTGGGTGATGGGTATTGAGGAGGGCACCTTTTGGGATGAGCACTGGGTGTTGTATGGAAACCAATTTGACAATAAATTTCATATTAAAAATAAATAAATAAATAAATAAATAAATAAATAAATAAAATATTTTCTATCTCTTTAGTCAAGTTTTCATGCATTGCTCTCCTGACCTTGGTGAGCATCTTTATGAGCATTATTTTGAATTCACTATCAGGTGAATCACTTATCTTTGTATCATTAAGATCTTTTTCTGGAGTTATTATATCTTTTCCCCTTATTTTGGAATATCTTCCTTATTTCTTCATTTTCCTCGACTCTCTGTATTGGTTTCTGCATACTAGATAACATAGCCACTTATTCCTGTCTCAACAGCGTGCTCGCGAGTAAGAAATGAAGCTCATCAACCAGCTTGGCCCATGTTATTTCCCTCTCAAATCTCAGTGACTGTTCAAGCTACCTTCTTTGTTCTTTGTGGCTCCCAGTAATTGAGGGCATACCAAGAACTGTCAGTGTTCCAAAGGTGAGGATTTGTGCGGGCCAGTTTGAATCAGACCCTCAGCTGCTGGGAAAGTATGTTGTTAGGCTCCTTCCAGGGAGAAACTGAGAGGTGGGTATTTTTTGCTTGCCCCCTCTGCACTGGGCCAGATGTATAGCCATAAGGGGTGAGGTGATCTTCAGCCTGTTTAAAACTTCTTCTTTGTTTGCTATAGTCCTATGGGACTCTTGAATGCTATCACCATTGGCTATCAGAGCCAAGTGACCCTGGACCCCATCCTTCAAGCAACAGGCAGAAAAATTGGAGCACCCAATGTATGTATAAGCTCCTTCCAGGGAAATATAATGACATGAAGTGGGCTAGAGAGAGAGGACAGGGGAGATGTGCAGTGTTCCCCGGTCCTGGGGAAGATTTCAGTGAGCCCCTAGATTTGTACTAAATTAGAAGCCTGGCCCCCACGTAGCCAATTCTAAAATCTGCACATAAACCCTATTCAGGGAAAGACTGGAAAATGGGTATTTTTTGCCTGCTCCCTCTACGATGATCCCTGAGGTAATAGCTTAGTGAGTGCTCCAGCACCTATTAATAACTGTTTCTCTGTTTGCTAGAGTCCTGTGGTTTTCATAGATGCAAGCCCTGTCAATTTTTAGATCTAGATGTTTTGAGGCCTGTTCTTCAGGTGAGAGTATTGAAAGCTGGAACTTAAAATGTGGGCTCCAAATCCTTCACTCCTCAGGGAAAGGCTGGAGCTGGGGTTCCCTCCCAATTGTATTGCACTGTGCCAGAGTTTATGATAAGAGTCTATCTAAACTTTTCCTATCCATCTCAATGTGTTTATTTCCTCATTCACCTAATGTGTAGGAGTCACTCAGCTAGTTTCTCAATTTCTTTTAAAGTGAATTGTTCTATGTACAGCTATTAATTGAGTGTGTCCATAGGAGCAGGGGAGTTCAGTAGTTTCCTATGTTGCTATCATTATAAACCACCTGGTTTGCTTTTTAACTGACATAACTCACATGCCATAAAATCTGCCATTTTGAAGTTTACAGCTTAATGATTTTTAGCATATTCTTATCGCCTCTTTCTAATTCCAGAATGTTTCCATCACTTCAGAATGAAACTCTGTATCCATTAACAATCAGTACCTATCCCCTCTTCCTCCAGGCCATGGCAACCACTAATCTACTTTCTACTTCTCTGGATGTGTCTATTCTAGACATTTCATATAATTGGATTCACGCAATATATGCTCTTTTGTGTCTGGCTTCTTCCACAATGTTTTCAAGGTTTATTCATGTTTCAGCACATATTAAAATTTCATCTTTTTTTTCATTTTTTTAACGTTTATTTTATTATTGAGAGGCAGAGAGAGACAGAGCATGAGCATGGGAGGGGCAGAGAAAGGAAGAGACACAGAACTGGAAGCAGGCTCCAAACTCCAAGCTGTCAGCACAGAGCCTGATGCAGGGCTTGAACTCACAAACCATGAGATCATGACCTGAGCCTAAGTCGTGTACTTAACCAACTGAGCCACCCAGGTGGCCCTATTTCATCCTTTTTTATGGATGACTAATATTCCATTGTGTGACTATACTACATGTTGCATATCCACATAAGGGCATTTGGATTATCTCCCCTTTTTGACTATTATGAATAATGTTACTATGAACATTTGTGTACGTGTTTTTGCATGGATAAACATTTTCAATTCTCTTGGAAATATACCTAGAAGTGGAATTTCTGGATCATATGGTAACTACATTGGTTAGACAACCAATGAACTCATTGGTACCTCAACAACAACAACAAAAAGGAAGATAAAATGGGAATATTCTAAAAGCTTATAAAAACATAAATATGGATAAAAGTAATATATTTGTCTATTTAAATGGAATTTAACCAAATTTCTCCCAAAAAATTTGAATTTCCTTACACAAAACTACAAAAATCCCATGAAGCATCAGAAAAATAAATTTTCATTTAGCAAGTTTAAAAAGCCTATCACAGCTAATAAATGTAAATTTTATAACCTCAAGCAAAAACATAAATAATTGAAAATATTAGACAAATTCATAAATTTTGGATACATAAAGAGTTATTAAGAGAGACAAGAAAATTAAAAAGAAAACTAGATTTGGTCTTGTCTTTGCTGCTTACCTACATTATCTTGAATAAGTCTTCACCTTCTATAAGTATTCTTTTAAAAGAGGACATCCACCTCATAGTTTTGGGAGATTTCTCCAATTTTAAAATGAAATAATTGATATTAAGTATTACATGCAGCTAGGTTGGCATTAATAATGATAAAGATGAAATCAATGAGATGGGCCATGCCCTTCCTTAAAACATTGCCTGGGCATCTGGTCTAGTGAAGAACTACTCAATTTTGGATCAACGAGGGTACTTGCTATGATCCTATTGTCCTGCTATAGGTGAAAACTAAAGTCTTAATTACTCCAGATTTAGAGTGAGAAAATCTACTTATTAGCTATGTGTCTTTAGATAAGAGGCATAATACCTCTAAACCTTGGTTTCTTAATCTGTAAATTGAGGGAAAATATTGCCTTCCTACTTTATAAGGAGGTACTCATAGAATTATTCTTACTGGAAAACGTGATAATTCCGATGAAAGTATCTTACTCTCTTCCCAGAACCTGGGGCTGCAAGGAACTAGATCCATGGGGGTTTAGGAGATGCATTTGGATCTAGCAACTGACGCTTGGAATTAATGGCATGGGCCAAGGGAAAATCAAATGACAGTTTCCAGGAATTTGAAACCAAGAACCAAATATACAGCCCACATTAAAACCCTCATTTTAAAGGATTGTACAGAGAGGCAGAAATAAAGTAAACATAATACATTTGGACCGAGCAATGAGATTAGAACACAGATAAGAAACATAACTGGAGAGATTCTCTGAGGACTTGAAGCCCAGCAACAGGATCCCTGTAGGTATCTGTGGTTTCTCCTCTGGATTGGTGATGAGTCTGCAGATAGCAAGTACTTATATTAAAAACTTCAGGCAAGTGATTCATATAATTATAATTATTTCTACTATATGTCCTTTACTTAGGGACAATGACTGGATGGTTCTTGAGTTACAGACCAAAAGATTAAAAAATTGAGGGTGTTTATCTAATAGAAGAAACTCAAGTAGCAGTGGAACAATATATTCAGCTCTGGATGGTCCTTGGGTGAAAAAGGCATTAGGTATCATGTTGTACTTCACATAAATTACAAAACCAAAATCAGTGAGATGCAATTATAAATATCATGTATTATATAAAGATTAGAGGTGTCCAAAAATGGAATAGATTTCCTTGGAGGATAGTGAATTCCTCTTCTCTGAAAGCAGGAGTTGGACAACCACGATTGTCAGTGGAGCAAAAATATCACATGGGGGAAGTTTTAATAATGTTTTAAGGAATCTTCAGCCATGTTCTCAGATTCTATTAGGTTTTACCTCAGCCCTGCCTTTTTCAAGGCCTCTTTTATAAATACGGATTTTCTCCCTAGGAAATTATTACATGAACGTATATACACAAACTATCATACATAATTTCATATCATGACATAAGGCATGAAAACCATCCAAAGATCTCTAAGCAATGATTCTTCAACAGGGATATGAATCAGAAACACCCAGAGAAAATTCATATAAGGATCTATAAGCAAGTATACATCTAAAACTCACTCTAGTAAATTAATTAATTTACTAGAGTAATTACTCTAGTAATTAAACTGGTGTTTAATAAGACACAAGTAAGTATAATTTTTAGTTTTATAGGTGATTCTAATGTACAAGTTAAGAAGTACTGCCCAAGGATAACTGGGCCCCTGATTTAAAATCCTTGTACTAAATAGTAATTTTTTTATGTATATATCATCTGAGCTGTGACTACACATACATGCATGCACGCACACACACACACACACACACACACACACACACATACTTCTTTGTACCCATTTCCCTTCCCCCATCATTCACGCACTAATAATAGCTTTCTAGATACATGACCCCCAGGTAGAATGGAGAGTCACACTCTTAGCTGAAACGTCATACAAGGACTCTTAAAGTCTACAGCAGAAATAACATATATTGTCATCAAAACAAGTAATTTCAGTTGTGAGATAAGGGTTTTTTGAGAGAAAATGATTTGGTGTTTGTTTATTTTTCAGTTTAAAAGCTGAAATTTGAATATCAAGTGCCAAATGACCCAGAAGTCTGAGAGAGTAAAACTTAATATAAACCACACAGTGGACAAAAAAGGAGTTTTCTGGCTCCTAAAGGGCAAAAAGTTCAAGCAGAGTGGAAAGAATTTAGGAGAATTGTGGCATAAGGTTGGTTATTGGTGGGTCTCATATGGATGCATAAACTTTCCTATCCTCTTGGCCAAGTGGCAGGGGGTTGGTGGGGAGGTTGGAGTGGGGAATGAGAGAAAACCCTTGTAGTTGGGGGAATGGGGCAGCACAAAGCAGAGAAATTTTCATTTATTAATTCAGTTTATTTCATTCATCAATTCATTTAATCAACAAATATGTACTGAACACCTACTATATGTCAGACTCTACCTTGGTGTTGGGGATATAGATAGGTCTCACTTCCATATTCAGCTGGAAAATATAAAAATTCTGGGAGAGAAGTACTCTACAACAGCCTGGTTCTGCAGCAGCAAATATAACAGAAGCTAAAGCTAAAAAGAGAAGGCCAGAGATTTCCCCTAACCTCAATCTCTCAATATCAGTAGACTAGAGCAGGAAGGAATAGCATCTGAAAATTTCCTGTATCCTTGAGAAGAGGTGTGATACTTGTTGATGGTGGGAGCTTGCTCCTGGAAAAGGCATTACAATTATGATGGAGAGGCTAGAGTGATCAGTACAAGCCTGATAAGCAGAATGCCAAAGGCAGGCGAATGTTTCAGTAAACAATGCAGTAGAAATCAGTTCTAGTGACCAAAGACCAATATTGGTCTTCTTCTCTCAGAAGACAGCTTGCATGGATACTCTAGACATGAGCTTCTACCCTGTGGAATTTAGATCAAAGTTCTAGGAAGAAGAAAAGAAGTGAAAAAGGAAGAACCCTGAACTGACTACATAGAAACCTAGAATTGGGCAAATTTTAATAATAAAATAAAACTTTACCTGAAAGTGACAATATTTTACAGATTCTGCCATCACTAGAAATGAGAAGTTAACTAATTTTAAAATAGGAAAAATTCTGGGAAGTGCAATTTCATATACTCTGGTTTTGTGACTAGGAGATGTATAATCACTACACAAATATAATCATTTTAGATGAAATATTAACTCTTGGTTACTGTTTAAATACTCATTTTTCCTTTGGAAGCAGAATTTTTACACTAGATAGCTTCATAAAGACTAGCAAACTCTATTCAGCTTGACCTTCTTTTTATACTTAGAGACTGAAACACAGAAGGTGAAGAGACCACTCAAAGTCATAAAATCAATAACAAACAGGAAATTTGAATCCCAGCCCCTTGACTTCCATTCCAGCGGTACTTCCATTATTTTACAATTTATTTGACAACAAATGAGAAGTACTACACACAGGTACTTTGGAGACTGGCGTTTCATTCTATGTGAATGTTTACAGAGGTAGAATTTTAAGAAAAAATATTCAAAGTTTGCCTTATTTGAATTTTCTCTAGGGATTACTAATTAGATAATATACAAAGTATGCAATCCTAACTGAGAAAATATATGAGCTGAAGAGTGTTGTGTTGGTCAATGTTTAATAGCCTGGTTCACAAGGAATAGAAGCCCTGATTAGTGCAGACTGCTTATTTCCATGGTATAAATACTCCACCATGAGCAATTTCAACCTATCAATATGATGCCAACCAGGTGGCAAAATTCCTTGAAATTTAAAAACCAGTTTCACAAGCTGATTAGCATCTGGCTCTAGCATACCACTGGAGCTAAGTTTTTGGGGGTTTTTTGTTTGTTTGTTTTTTTCCTCTACACCTGACGCTGACTTGAGTATTTACTTATTAGAATTCAGGGGATTTCACTGGGACAATACACTGAAGTGCTTTAAGAACAGATATATGGTTAGCATGGGTAATTATCATGAAATTAGAGTACTTTATCTAAACTGCATAGAAACAGCAGATTTTTCGTGCAATTTCCCCCAGCCAAATACAAAAGAAGTTATTAGGTCTTCACACACACAGTTCTCTGAATACAAGTAATATTTGAGAGAACAGAAATCAAGTATAAGCACCCTTTTGTGAGATCCACATGAAAGGAATCAACTGTATCTTTTTCATTTTGTCAGTTGTATTCTGATCATAAAACAACAAAACAGTATATCTACACAAACTCTGAATATTTCTTTCTTTCTCTCTACCTTGTAAAGTTCAAAGAAAACTAAGGATACATTTAAAATGTCTTGTGAAAAGAATATAGGCACTAAATTGCTAGACCTGGGGTGCCTGGGTGGCTCAGTCAATTAAGAAGTCAACTCTCACTCTCCGCTTGGGTCATGATCACACAGTTCATGGGTTCGAGCCTCATGTCACGTTCCACACTGAAGGTGTGGGGCCTGATTGGGATTCTCTCTCTCCTTCTCTCTTTGTACCTCCCCTGCTTATGCTGTCTCTTTCGCTCTCTAAATAAATAAATAAACTTAAAAAAATAAATAAATTGCTAGACCTCTATATAGTAAGAGAACCATATAATTTGGTGGGCCTTTTCTGGGTACAATTGAACTTTGCTTATTACAATTGACATACTACTAAAATGGTGTGTGTGTTACATTGTGAAAACTCAAGTCACATTTTAGATTCATGCTTCTCTTTCCTTTCGCTCTTAGACATCTTTGGAAATCTAATGAAAATTATGAAACATTTTACAGAAAATGCACATAATTGTATATGCAGAAAATTTTGCATAAAATGTTAAAGGAATGACAGACATTCTGTAATTCAGTCATGGGCTTCTGGACCCACATAAAGAACCCATATTTTAAGGGTATTAGGAAATCTTGACCTTCGAAGAAAACCCATGATGATTGCTTTATAATGCCCAACAGGTATCCAAAAAGTTGTCCAACATCCCTAATCATCAAGGATATGCAAAACAAAACCACTTCACACACATGTTAGAAAGGCTATTTTCAAAAGACAGGAAATAACAAGTGTTGGCAACAATGTGGGGTAAAGGAAACCCTTGTACGCTGTTGGTAGAAATGTCATTTGGTGCAGCCACTAGGGAAAACAGTATGGAGGTCTCTCAAAAACTGAAAAATAGAACTACCACATGATCCAACAACTCCACTCTAGGTATTTATCCAAAGAAATGAAAACAGGATATCAACGAGATATCTGCACTCCCATGTTCACGGCAGCATTATTTACAATAGCCAAGATATGGAAAAACCTAAGTGTCTGTCAGTGGATAAATCTGTCAGTGGATAAATAGATAAGGAAGATGTAATATCTACTTATCTATCTATCTATCTATCTATCTATCTATCTATCTTTTATCCACATACAAATACACAATGGAATATCATTCAGTCATGGGAAAGAATAAAATCCTGTCATTTGCTATGTGAATGGAACTCGAAGCCATTATGCTAAGTGAAATAAGTCAGACAAAGAAAGACAAATACTGTATGATCTTATTTATGTGCAAAATCTTAAAAAAAAAAAAACTCATAAAATACAGAGAACATACTGGAGGTTGCCAGAATTGGGAGTGATGAGGGGATGGACAAAATGGGTAAAAGTGGTCAAAGGTGAAATAAGACATAGGGATATAATAGATAGCATAGGGACTATGGCTAATAATAATGTATCGTTTGTATTTTGTATTATATATTATATATATCTAAGGTAGCTAAAAGAGTAGATCTTAAAAGTTTTCATCATAAGAAAAAAATTGTTATCTCCATGATGAGGGACTTATTGTGGTGATCATTTTCATGATCACATGACCACATATATATGACCACATATTCACGACCACCTGTATATGTATATACATATATATACACAAAATCATTAGGTTGTATACCTAAAACCAATACAATTATATATGTTAATTATATCTCCATTAAAAAAATAAAAGACTGAAAACCACCAGAAGACTAGCAGAACGGAGTCTCCGGAGCCAAGCGCAGACTAGAGGCCCACGGAAGAGGGTAGGAAGGGCGGAGAGGTGGTGCACGCTCCAGGGACTGGCAGGAGGGAGCCAGGGTGGAGGGGCAGCCTGCCAGCCAAGCAGAGCCCCCGAGTCTGGCTTGCAAAAGTGGAGGGGCCAGACAGAGTGTGTTCCGACAGCAAGCGCGACTTAGCATCTGGGAGGTCATAAGTTAACAGCTCTGCTCGGAAAGCGGGAAGGCTGGAGGACAACGGGAGGGAGAGTTGCTGAGCCCCGGGAGGACAGAGCTCAGTTTGGCGGGGAACAAAGGCGCTCGCCAGCGCCATCTCCCTCGCCCATCCCCCAGCCAAAATCCCAAAGGGAACCAGTTCCTGCCAGGGAACTTTCTCGCTCCGCACAAACACCCAACGCTGTGTTTCTGCGGAGCTACCCCTCTGGCAGCAGGTCTGACTCCCTCCCACTGCCAGAGGGCCCCTCCTGAAGTGGATCACCTAAGGAGAAGGGAGCTAAGCCTGCCCCTCCTGCCCCCCATGCACCTTGCCTACCCAACCCCAGCAAATACGCCAGATCCCCAACACCACAAGCCTGGCAGTGTGCAAGTAGCCCAGACGGCCACGCCACCCCACAGTGAATCCTGCCTCTAGGAGAGGGGAAGAGAAGGCACATCCAGTCTGACTGTGGCCCCAGTGGTGGGCTGGGGGCAGACATCAGGTCGGACTCCGGCCCTGTCCACCAACTCCAGTTATACACCACAGCACAGGGGAAGTGCCCTGCAGGTCCTCACCACTCCATGGACTATCCAAAATGACCAAACGGAAGAATTCCCCTCAGAAGAATCTCCAGGAAATAACAACAGCTAATGAACTGATCAAAAAGGATTTAAATAATATAACAAAAAGTGAATTTAGAATAATAGTCATAAAATTAATCACTGGGCTGGAAAACAGTATAGAGGACGGCAGAGAATCTCTTGCTACAGAGATCAAGGGACTAAGGAACAGTCAGGAGGAGCTGAAAAACGCTTTAAACGAATGCAAAACAAAATAGAAACGATGACTGCTCAGATTGAAGAGGCAGAGGAGAGAATAGGTGAACTAGAAGATAAAGTTATGGAGAAAGAGGAAGCTGAAAGAAAGAGAGATAAAAAAATCCAGGAGTATGAGGGGAAATTAGAGAACTAAGTGATACACTAAAAAGAAATAATATACGCATAATTGGTATCCCAGGGGAGGAAGAGAGAGGGAAAGGTGCTGAAGGGGTACTTGAAGAAATAATAGCTGAGAACTTCCCTGAACTGGGGAAGGAAAAAGGCATTGAAATCCAAGAGGCACAGAGAACTCCCTTCAGACGTAACTTGAATCGATCTTCTGCACGACATATCATAGTGAAACTGGCAAAATACAAGGATAAAGAGAAAATTCTGAAAGCAGTCAGGGATAAACGTGCCCTAACATATAAAGGGAGATCTATAAGACTCGTGACTGATCTCTCTTTTGAAACTTGGCAGGCCAGAAAGGATTGGCACGAGATCTACAATGTGCTGAACAGAAAAAATATGCAGCCAAGAATCCTTTATCCAGCAAGTCTGTCATTTAGAATAGAAGGAGAGATAAAGGTCTTCCCAAACAAACAAAAACTGAAGGAATTTGTCACCACTAAGCCAGCCCTACAAGAAATCCCAAGGGGGATCCTGTGAGACAAAGTACCAGAGACATCACTGCAAGTATAAATCATACAGACATCACAATGACTCTAAACCCGTATCTTTCTATAATAACACTGAATGTAAATGGATTATGCGCCAACAAAAAGACATAGGGTATCAGAATGGATAAAAAAACAAGACCCATCTATTTGCTGTCTACAAGAGACTCATTTTAGACCTGAGGAAACCTTCAGATTGAGAGTGAGGGGATGGAGAACTATTTATCATGCTACTGGAAGCCAAAAGAAAGCTGGAGTAGCCATACTTACATCAGACAAACTAGACTTTAAATTAAAGGCTGTTACAAGAGATGAGGAAGGGCATTATATAATAATTACAGGATCTATCCACCAGGAAGAGCTAACAATTATAAATGTCTATGTGCCGAATACAGGAGCCCCCAAATATATAAAACAATTACTCACAAACATAAGCAACCTTATTGATAAGAATGTGGTAATTGCAGGGGACTTTAACACTCCACTTACAGAAATGGATAGATCATCTAGACACATGGTCAATAAAGAAACAAGGGCCCTGAATGATACATTGGATCAGATGGACTTGACAGATATATTTAGAACTCTGCATCCCAAAGCAACAGAATATACTTTCTTCTCGAGTGCACATGGAACATTCTCCAAGATAGATCATATACTGCGTCACAAAACAGTCCTTCATAAGTATACAAGAATTGAGATCATACCATGCATACTTTCAGACCACAATGCGATGAAGCTTGAAATCAACCACAGGAAAAAGTCTGGAAAACCTCCAAAAGCATGGAGGTTAAAGAACACTCTACTAAAGAATGAGTGGGTCAATCAGGCAATTAGAGAAGAAATTTAAAAATATATGGAAACAAACGAAAATGAAAATACAACAATCCAAACACGTTGGGATGCAGCGAAGGCAGTCCTGAGAGGAAAATACATCGCAATCCAGGCCTATCTCAAGAAACAAGAAAAATCCCAAATACAAAATCTGACAGCACACCTAAAGGAAATAGAAGCAGAACAGCAAAGACACCACAAACCCAGCAGAAGAAGAGAAATCATAAAGATCAGAGCAGAAATAAACAATATAGAATCTAAAAAAATGGTAGAGCAGATCAATGAAACCAAGAGTTGGTTTTTTGAAAAAATAAACAAAATTGACAAACCTCTAGCCAGGCTTCTCAAAAAGAAAAGGGAGATGACCCAAATAGATAAAATCATGAATGAAAATGGAATTATTACAACCAATCCCTCAGAGATACAAACAATTATCAGGGAATACTATGAAAAATTGTATGCCAACAAATTGGACAGCCTGGAAGAAATGGACAAATTCCTAAACACCCACACTCTTCCAAAACTCAATCAGGAGGAAATAGAAAACTTGAACGGACCCATAACCAGTGAAGAAATTGAATCGGTTATCAAAAATCTCCCAACAAATAAGAGTCCAGGACCAGATGGCTTCCCAGGGGAGTTCTACCAGACGTTTAAAGCAAAGATAATACCTATTCTTCTCAAGCTATTCCAAGAAATAGAAAGGGAAGGAAAACTTCCAGACTCATTCTATGAAGCCAGTATTACTTTGATTCCTAAACCAGACAGAGACCCAGTAAAAAAAGAGAACTACAGGCCAATATCCCTGATGAATATGGATGCAAAAATTCTCAATAAGATACTAGCAAATCGAATTCAACAGCATATCAAAAGAATTATTCACCATGATCAAGTGGGATTCATTCCTGGGCTGCAGGCCTGGTTCAACATTCGCAAATCAATCAACGTGATACATCACATTAAGAAAAGAAAAGATAAGAACCATATGATCCTGTCAATCGATGCAGAAAAGGCCTTTGACAAAATCCAGCACCGTTTCTTAATAAAAACCCTTGAGAAAGTCGGGATAGAAGGAACATAATTACACATCATAAAGCCATTTATGAAAAGCCCACAGCTAACATCATCCTCAATGGGGAAAAACTGAGAGCTTTTTCCCTGAGATCAGGAACACGACAGGGATGCCCACTTTCACCGTTGTTGTTTAACATAGTGTTGGAAGTGCTAGCATCAGCAATCAGACAACAAAAGGAAATCAAAGGCATCCAAATTGGCAAAGATGAAGTTAAGCTTTCGCTTTTTGCAGATGACATGATATTATACATGGAAAATCTGACAGACTCCACCCAAAGTCTGCTAGAACTGATACATGAATTCAGCAAAGTTGCAGGATACAAAATCAATGTACAGAAATCAGTTGCATTCTTATACACTAACAATGAAGCAACAGAAAGACAAATAAAGAAACTGATCCCAATCACAATTGCACCAAGAAGCATAAAATACCTAGGAATAAATCTAACCAAAGATGTAAAAGATCTGTATGCTGAAAACTATAGAAAGCTTATGAAGGAAATTGAAGAAGATATAAAGAAATGGAAAGACATTCCCTGCTCATGGATTGGAAGAATAAATATTGTCAAAATGTCAATACTACCCAAAGCTATCTACACATTCAATGCAATCCCAATCAAAATTGCACCAGCATTCTTCTCAAAACTAGAACAAGCAATTCTAAAATTCATATGGAACCACAAAAGGCCCCGAATAGCCAAAGTAATTTTGAAGAAGAAGACCAAAGCAGGAGACATCACAATCCCAGACTTTAGCCTCTACTACAAAGCTATAATCATCAAGACAGCATGGTATTGGCACAAAAACAGACACAGAGACCAATGGAATAGAAAAGAAACCCCAGAACTGGACCCACAAACGTATGGCCAACTAATCTTTGACAAAGCAGGAAAGAACATCCAATGGAAAAAAGACAGTCTCTTTAACAAATGGTGCTGGGAGAACTGGACAGCAACATGCAGAAGATTGAATCTAGACCACTTTCTCACACCATTCACAATAATAAACTCAAAATGGATAAAGGACCTGAATATGAGACAGGAAACCATCAAAATCCTAGAGGAGAAAGCAGGAAAAGACCTCTCTGACCTCAGCCATAGCAATCTCTTACTCGACACATTCCCAAAGGCAAGGGAATTAAAAGCAAAAATGAATTACTGGGACCTTATGAAGATAAAAAGCTTCTGCACAGCAAAGGAAACAACAAAACTAAAAGGCAACCAACAGAATGGGAAAAGATAGTTGCAAATGACATATCGGACAAAGGGCTAGTATCCAAAATCTATAAAGAGCTCACCAAACTCCACACCCGAAAAACAAATAACCCAGTGAAGAAATGGGCAGAAAACATGAATAGACACTTCTCTAAAGAAGACATCCAGATGGCCAACAGGCACATGAGAAGATGCTCAATGTCGCTCCTCATCCGGGAAATACAAATCAAAACCACACTCAGATACCACCTCACGCTAGTCAGAGTGGCCAAAATGAACATATCAGGAGACTATAGATGTTGGAGAGGATGTGGAGAAATGGGAATCCTCTTGCACTGTTGATGGGAATGCAAATTGGTGCAGCCACTCTGGAAAGCAGTGTGGAGGTTCCTCAGAAAATTAAAAATAGACCTACCCTATGACCCAGCAATGGCACTGCTAGGAATTTATCCAAGGGATACAGGAGTACTGATGCATAGGGGCACTTGTACCCCAATGTTTATAGCAGCACTCTCAACAATAGCCAAATTATGGAAAGAGCCTAAATGTCCATCAACTAATGAATGGATAAAGAAATTGTGGTTTATACACAATGGAGTACTACATGGCAATGAGAAAGAACGAAATATGGCCCTTTGTAGCAACGTGGATGGAACTGGAGAGTGTGACGCTAAGTGAAATAAGCCATACAGAGAAAGACAGATACCATATGTTTTCACTCTTATGTGGATCCTGAGAAACTTAACAGAAACCCATGGAGGAGGGGAAGGAAAAAAAAAAAAAAAAAGAGGTTAGAGTGGGAGAGAACCAAAGCATAAGAGACTCTTAAAAACTGAGAACAAACTGAGGGTTGATGGGGGGTGGGAGGGAAGGGAGGGTGGGTGACAGGTATTGAGGAGGGCACCTTTTGGGATGAGAACTGGGTGTTGTATGGAAACCAATTTGACAATAAATTTTGTATATTGAAGAAAAAATAAAATAAAATAAAAGACTGGTAACATCCAGTGTTGGCAAGGATGTGCAGTCATGGGTACAATGTCACATAAGGACTATAAGAAGCTAAAATTTTGGCTTCATTTCTGGTTATCTATCCTGTAAAAATACACATTGACCTAAGATACCTGTACAAGGTTATGCATTGCAGCGCTGTTTTTAATAGTGAAAAACTCAAAGTAACCAAAATAATCCTCAAAGAATAATAGCTAAATAAATGAAGGTACATACTATAGAATTTCACACAACTTTTAACAAGAATAAGAAATTTATTTTTTTAATATTATAATTATGATAAGTGACAGATGAACCTTATGTGTTCCTTGTGCAAATGAATCCTATCAGATTCTGGCCTAGCTAACACCCGAGATAAAGTCTTTAATAAAGAAAAAACTTATGCAAAGGTACTGAGATTAATGGTCACAGTAAAGACTTCTACAAAGTGAGATAATGAAAAGAGTACTCAATTAGGAAGAAAGAGATCTGGGTTCTAGTTCTAACTCTACTACTAACTAGTAAAGTGGCAAATCATTTCAGACCTCTATGTCTCAGCTGTCATGGGAAGCAGAGGTTCTTAAATGCATGTCATAACAAGATCCCTCCAAAAACATGATGAAAACCATGAAACTTATCCCTACAAAAAGGATACATTATATTTGGCACTTCATTTAAAGAAGGGAAGGGGTCTCAGTTTAGTTATTATGTTTCTAAAAAGGGCATAATAGCAATCCTCACATTACTTATAAAATGTTTCCAGGATGAAATCAATTTAGGTATGTGAAATATTCTGTATATATACACACATACAGAATTACAGAATTTTGAAAAGTAAAACTGAAGACCAGTTTACACTCATATTTTATGTAGCAAATGTTTTACTAAACTAATAATAGTAATTACAATATTGGTTTCCATAGCCTTGACAAAAATATATCCTTTCACTGCTCTGATTTAAAAATATCTAGGGGCACCTGAGTGGCTCAGTTGGTTAAGCATCCAACCTTGGCTCAGATCATGATCTCACAGTTCATGAGGTCGAGACCCATGTCGGGCTCTGTGCTGTTGGGCTCTGTGCTGTCAGCTCAGAGCCCGGAGCCTGCTTCAGATTTTGTGTCTCCCTCTCTCTGTCCCTCCCCTGCTCGCTCTCTCTCTCTCTCTCTCAAAAATAAATAAACATTAAAAATTAAAAACAAATAATAAAATTATCTAATAACCCTGCACAGTCCTTTTGGTTTCTTCAGTCTTTTTTTTTTTTTTTAAGTAGACTTCACATCCAGTGCAGAGCCCAATGCAGAATCCAATGAAGGGCCTAACACTGGGCTTGAACTCACAACAGTGAGATCAAGACCTGAGCTGAGATCAAGAGTCCACTCTCAACCTCTTAACCAACTGAGCAACCCAAGTGCCCCATCCTGTCACTGTCTTTTTTTTTTTTTTAATAATTTATTGTCAAGTTATCTAACAGTGTATACAGTGTGCTCTTGGCTTCAGGAGTAGATTCCCATGATTCATCACTTACATAAAATACCCAGTGCTCATCCCAACAAGTGCCTCCTTAGCGCCCATCACACATTTTCCCTTCCCCCCTGTCCCCCCCCGCCATCACCTTCCACCCTCAGTTTGTTCTCTGTATTTAAAAGTCTCATGGTTTGCCTCCCTCTTTGTTTGTAACTGTTTTGTTTTTCTTTCTCTTCCCCCATGGTCCTCTGTTAAGTTTCTCAACTTCCACATACGAGTGAAAACATATAACTGTCTTTCTCTGACTGACTTATTTGACTTAGCATAATACCCTCCAGTTCCATCCACGTTGCTGCAAATGACAAGATTTCATTCTTTTTCATTGCCAAGTAGTATTCCAGAGTGTGTGTGTGTGTGTGTGTGTGTGTGTGTGTGTGTGTGTGTGTGTACATGCCACATCTTCTTTATCCATTCATCAGTTGATGGACATTTGGGTTCTTTTCATAATTTGGCTATTGTTGAAAGTGCTGATATAAACATTGGGGTACATGTGTCCCTATGAATCAGCATTCCTGTATCCTTTGGATAAATTCCTAGTAGTGTTATTGCTGGGTCACAGGGTAATTCTATCTTTAATTTTTTGAGGAACCTCCACACTGTTTTCCAGAGTGGCATTCCTAATCTCACTTCAACCAACTTTTCAGTCTCTTATAACTACTCTTCTCTTACATCTCTTTCCCCTTTGTTCTCTTACTTCAAGTCTCTTGCCACACTGAAATTCCCTCCAATCAGTCGACCCATTGGGACTCTCATGCTAGATTCACCAGATCACAGTAGATCATACAATGGGACTCTGCTTTTTCACCTAGTAATCCCTCTGCCAAGAATACCTGTTTCCCACTCATTCATCTGGGTATCTTCAAGATCAGCTCAAATGTGACCCCCCAACTGCTTCCCTGTATTTGAACACCCTTCCATTCACCACACAGAAGACCGGGCCACTCTTCCCCGTGAACAAAACATTGAATTCACACTTCTGTAATGGGACCCACCTGGCTCTATTGTAATTTATATATTTACATTGTAATTTTTATTTATATTTCTCTGCTATTAAACTGCAAATTTTTCAAGAGAAAGGAGTATGCCTTGTGCCTGTATTCCCAGGATAGCAATGGAAAGAAGAGAAGAAGGGAGGGAGAAGAAGAGAAGAAGGGATGAGAAGAATAGCAGGGAATGAATGCAGCTTATTGGAAGAGGGAAGAACCTCAAAATGGATTAGTAGTACCTAAATTCAAATCCTGATTGTGCTCCTTAACTGTACTTAACAGTTATGTACTTAACAGGTATGTACATTTTGGTAAGTGATGTAACCATTTGGGGCCATAGTTAATTCGTCTGCAAAATGTGAATAATGCCTATTTCTCAAGTTTATTGTGAGACTTATATGTGATAATGGATAAAATACTATCACCGGGTAGGTGTGCAATTAAAACAGCTATGTTATTATGACAGCATGCTCAAGTGTTAGCAGGGAATCTATATCCTTTCCCAAGGCTCTGATTACATTATCTAAAGGCCCAATAGAAAGAAGATAAGAAGATAATCCTTTTTGAACTTTTGTTGGAAAGACCAGAGTATAAACTTCTATAAGCCAGTTTGTAGTTTCTACTAAGTATCTAGAGCTACATTGTCCAATATAGTAGCCATTAGTCACATGTGGTTATTGAACACTTGAAATGTGGTTAGTGTGACTGAGAAGCTGTATGAACTGTACTGTAAGTGTGAAAAGATAGGGAGTTATGACGACTTAGGACAAAAAAAGTAATATAAACACTGATAAGTTTAATAATGATTACATGCTGAAATGATAATATACTGGATGCATGCATTGAGTTAAAAATCAAATATATTATTAAAACTAATTTTATCCATTTCTTTTTGTTTTTTTAATGTTTATTTATTTTTGAGAGAGACAGAGAGAGCATGAATAGGAGAAGCAGAGAGAGAGAGAGGGAGACACAGAATCTGAAGCAGGCTCTAGGCTGGGAGCTGTCAGCACAGAGCCAAACGCAGAGCTCAAATCCACAAATGCAAGATCATGACCTGAGCCGAAGTTGGATGCCCAACTGACTGAGCCACCCAGGAGTCCCTTTATTGTTTTTAATGTGGCTGTTAGAAAACTTAAAATTATACATGTGGCTCATTAAAGAAGATTGGTCTCAAGATACCTGCATCAAATCTTGTTACATGAGTACCAGTCCATCCAAATGTATATCCAATGTAGTGTCTCTGCTTTACCCAGAGACCACATAAGAAGCTCTGCCTATAAGGTGTCAGTCTGGTGAAAGGGCCACATATATGAACATGGCACAACATACTAACAAGCTGATCCATGACAAGATCTTCAACTGGCCATACGATGCTGATGTTTGAAAGTGGGTGTTAGGGCTGAAATGACTGCCCATACAACTGTATTAGATACGCTGCCTGAAATTTACCTAGGAATCACCAAGTAAACCCTCATGCTGATTAGAAATGTGTATTTTCGTCACTTTGTACACATGGAAAACTACCTGTAAGAAGTAGGTCTTTAGCAATAAGAGTTTCTCTGTTCCTTTTATTGAAAAACAGTAACTTTTGTTAAAGCAATGCTACGTAAAATGTTAGATAGCTAATATCTACTTCATATATTAGAGCATAAAGACGTAAATTAGATAAAGAGTTAAAAGTAACATAACCCACTAAGTCCAAGCTAAACACCTCAATCACTGTATCTGTTACCAAACAGAAACTAATTTTCAGTCTTATTATAGAGCTAACCCAAGGTATAGTTCTTTCCTACTTTCTTCTTTATCCTGTCCTCTGGTGCTTACCAGAGAGCAGGTATTAACTGTCCATCATTTAATGGAGTATTCTTTTATTAAACTAATCTCTCAAGTAAGATGGAAAACTGTTTTTAAATTTTTTACTTTGAAAAAAGTGATAGAAATTTGAAACATACTAAAATGGCTAAACTAAAACAATACTGATTATGCCAAATGTTGAGGCTGTGGAACTACCAGAACTCTTAAACACTGCTGGAAGGAGTATAAAATGGGACAATCCCTTTGAAGAATTACTTGGAAGTTTCTCAGAAAGCTAAAAAATATTTATCCTAGGATCCAGCAATTCCATTTGCAGGTATCTATCCAAGAGAACTAACAACTTATGTTCACAATGTACTTACTTACAAACATTTTCATGGTAGCTTTTTTTGTAATAATAGCAAAAATACATAACTAACCAAACAATAGTTAAATGGACAAAAAGTGTTGTATTAATACAATGCAAAACTACAAGGAAGAACACTTGCAACATCAATGAACTCAAAAACATTATGTTGAGCAAAAGAGGTTTGACACAAATGCATACATTTTGTATGGTTCTAGTCACGTGAAGTTTCAGAAAAGGCACAACTAACCTATAGTGATAAAAAAAAAAAAAAAAAAAAAAAGCCTGAGGGTTATGTGCGAGGTGATTGGAAAGAAGCATCAGGTGACCAGGGTGATGGAACTTTTGGGTGGTGGCCACATGAGAAGATGCAAATATAAAAGCTCACTGAACCAAGTGCTTAAGATCTATGCATTTTATTGCATATAAATTATATTTCAGCTATTTCTTGGCTTGATATTCTAAAAATTAATTCTAAAACTCTCCCTTTCTTATAATAGATCTACTTTTTAACAAGCAAATATGATTCCCTACAGAGGTGGTTCATTGACCTTTCTTTGAAAAGAACTAACTATGAGGGATTTAAATTTGTCCTTTTCCTAATAGTATACAGTCCCCCAAATGATAGATAAACAAACAAACAAACAAACGATAACAACAAAAAATAGAGCTTCAACCACAACCTAGGCAGCTGTACATAGAGCAAGGCAGAGATAATAGTAAGAATAAGTCACTCATCACATAAGCTGAACTGTAGATCCTAAACCTGGGTGTACTTCAGAATAACATAGGAAACCTTACAAAATCAGTTCCATACTGAAATGTAATGAACCAAGAAAGTAGAATCTATTTGTGGTAAGCCTAGAAATCCATATTTTTGAAAGAACCCCCATTAGATTCAAATAAGCAAATCAAGTTAAAAAAGACTGATCCAGACAATAAGTGCTAGCTAAGGCACAGGTCAAAGTGTGATGCAGCTAACTGATCAACTGTATTTTCTCTTTATATCAAAAAGATTTTCAAGGCCCAATCTTTTCATTCTCAATTTTTCCAAATGTAACACAAAATATTTGCATTTGTTTATTCAATAACCAATAAAAACAATGTTTTATAGTAAGAAGACCTAAGGATTTGAAACCAGGTAGATCTGAGTTGGAAATTTAGTTTTTTCAAATCATTTGACATTGGGGAAGTCATTTATCTAACTCAAGCCACAGATCACATTTTGGCAAAAATGGAGCTACTGATACTGCTTTGACTTAATAATTATGAAAGCACAGAGTACATGAAAGTATTTATAAACAATAAATACTTCATTTCAACCTCCAAATATTGAAATGATATTTCCAGATTTTATAAGACAAAATAAAATGGAAAATCACCTGAATTTGTAACAGGATAGATTTATACCCTATCCTTTCTTAAAAGTCAGAAAATTCTAGCCTATTATTATTATTGTGGCATCACACATATTACTTGTCACCAAAAAAAAAAAAAAAACAAACAAAAAACCAAGGATTCAGTTTCCTTTGGGCAGTGTTTTTTCAACTATAGTTATCATAGTTCTAGTAGGATAATTCATTACCTCATCATTGACTGGACATTTCATCAAACACATTTCACTATTGAGACAACTTGTCAGTGGTATTCAATTTGCTGTCTCATCAGCAATATAGTGTATAGTAATTAAATTTTTATCATGACAACATTTCATCCCTAATTCCTCATGCATAATTCATATTTTATATGTCAAACATCAACCACACATTTTATTGTGCTAATGAGCATGAAAAATAGAGTTTACACTCTCAAATATCTTCTCAGAACCTACAAACAATTGCATTCTTATTCTAAGGGCAGGGTTAGCCAAAAGCACAGTTGTGAAGCAGAAGCCCCACCTCTGCAGCCTATCTCCCAAGGATGCTCTGATACGAAAGCTATCCAAATCATGTTCAACAAGTTTCCTCTAAAGCCCTAATGATGTTTTCAAAAAACAATTGGAAATCCTATTCATCTTTCAGGCTCTAGCTCAAACAATACTCCTTTTGTACATGTTTTTATTCCTCAGCAGTAGCACCTGAGTTACTGATTTGTAGATTGGCCTTTCCATTATTTTGAGTTACATGAGTGTAAGTTCAAGTCCTTTCTTTAATTGTAGTTTTCTCAGTGGTTAGCACCATGCTTGGCACAATGCTTGGCATCCTCCTCAGTAGGACATAAACATATTCAGTTTATTAAATTGAAATGAATTGGGGCTCCTGGGTGGCTCAGTCAGTTAAGCACCTGACTCTTGATTTCATCTCAGGTCATGATCTCATGGTTCAGGAGTTCAAGCTCTACATCAGCTCTACACTGACAGTGTGGAGCCTGCTTGGGATTCTCTCTCTCCCTCTCTCTCTGCCCCTCCGCTGCTCTCTCTCCCTCTTGCTCTCTCTCAAAATAAATAAAAAAAAAAATTTATTGAAATGGATTGATTTTATATTCTAAAAAAATGTTTGAGAGGTACCTGGGTGGCTCAGTCAGTTAAGCATCTGACTCTTTGTTGGCTCAGGTCATGATCTCAAGCCCCATGATCTTGGTGAGTTCAAGTCCCGTGTCGGGTTCTGCACTGGCAGTGCAAAGCCGGCTTGGGATTTTCTATCTCCCTCTCTTTCTGCCCCTTCTCTGCTCACTCTCTCTCTCTCTGTCTCTCTCAAAATAAATAAACATTTAAAAAACAAAAAAGAATGTTTGCATTTTGAAAGAAACGTGCAAAGAATGCAAACTTATATTGTGCATATGCATATCTTGGCACCTATATGAAGGAGATATTTATAACTGAGTTAGAGGGTAGAACTTTCCCATGGTTATTCAAATCATATTATAATATAAATGTTCTGTTTTACCCACTCACCTATCTCTCCAGCCTCAACTTTACGTCTAGACTCTAAGCAAACTATTCCCTATACATGAATGGACTTCCCTGCCCTCTGCATCTATCTGATAACCTGCTTCGTATTCTTCAGAATCCATCTCAAAAGTCCCCTCCTCCAAAAAGCCCTCCCTGATCACGTCAGGCATTCACTACATCTTCTGATTTTCCACATTTTAACCATTAGTAGTGGTACATAGCTACTAGTAATGACATGCCTACCACGTGCAGGCATTGTATTAGACATTTTATAAGATTTACTTATTTTTCTTTCTTTTAACAATCATACAAAATAGATGTTCATTTCATTCGGGAAAAAAATGGAGGCTCAAAGGAATTAAGTAACCTACTGAAGGTCATACAGGTTGTAATCCATAAAACAAGAATTCAAACTAGACTCTCTGACTCCAAGGTACACAGTATTTTCCTTGTATTATGTAGCCTCAAAATAAATGACTGAATGAATGATGACCTTAGCAAAGAATAGCATATTTTCATGAGCACACAATTGACTAAGACAAATACAGTTCAAATTTTACCTTCCTTTTTCACATTTAATATTTGACATATTGAAGTGCATTAAGATGTGTGTGTTAAGATAACTAAGGCATGTGGCAAACAACACATCACAATTTGAATGCAATCCCCCCAGAATCACGATAAAGATCTTCTATTGCAACTGAGCATTTTAGAAGGTAGTTTCCCAATTCAAACCCCAGTGCTAAGCCAGCCTCATTATACATTATTTCCATTTAAGCCCATTCTGATCACATTTTCCTTGGTTATCAGCTCCAGTGGTCCCAAAAGAGAACTACAACATGCATAAAATGTGTGCTGAGCCAGGTTAAATGAATTTCAGTTAAGAGACTAATATTATTAACATTATATGATGATTTGCAATCATCAGTCAAATAAGTTCAGTTACCAGAGGACCAAGGAGGCCTTAGTAAGAGGCCAACCACAAAATCAGCACACTCCCTGCTCAACGGGTTTGTAACATAAATGGGCAATTGCTAACAAGGGAAGCATAGAAGAGCTCTCCAGGGAGAAATGAGAAGAAGGAGTCCCTTGATTGTTCTTGTCCTTAATGAAAAAGGCTTATGTGAAAAACAAGCTCAAAATCACTCCCTCATCTATCCCTCCCACAATGTACATGTGACCTCTCTGCAAACACACTGGGTTGATACACAGACATTGAAAAGCAACTGTTGTTCAGAGTTCTGACATGGATTCTAGTCCTCGGTCTGCCACTAACTGATTCTATGACCTTGGTCTCTAATTCTTCTCCTAGAGTCCCTATCTCTTCACCGATAAAATTGAAAGATCACACCAATTCAATCTAAGATCCTTCCAAATCTAAAATGCAACCATTTACCACTGAATACAAATACTTCCTCAGTTAAGTTCAATTTTCCCCACTGTCTACTTTCAAACTGACATCAGTGCTGGCAACCTACGTCCATATTGATCCCTCCAGCACCAGGCAAATGTGCCTATACAAGAAGGCATTGAGTAGAAGGGAGCAGACGTGTTTTTCCGATTTTGATTTAATGTCTTCAATACTTCCCTTCACTTATGGCACACCGAAACCTGTCCCTTAACTGAAATTCATTTACGTGATCTACAAGGCCTTTCAGGATCGGGCCTTCCAATGCTTCTCTGATTTCATCATTTATCTTCCCCAACCCCAACTGGCTCCTCTTCAGCCACCCTGGCCTCCTTGCTGTGCTTTTATCACATTAGGCAGACTTCTTTGAATCTTTTCTTCCCTGCTTCCTCCCCTATGGCTGCCTAGTTTGTGCTCTCACTTCCCTGAGGTCTGTACTCAAAAGTCCCTTTCTCAGTAAGGCCTGTCCTCACCACATCTCCACCCAATCTATATTCCATATCCTCCATCTTTACTTTATTCTTTCCCCTCAGCATTGATCACTATCTAATTAATTATGTATATTGTTGATTGCCTGTCCTCCTTGGTAGGATATAAACTCTGTAAGGCAGAGAATTTTTGGTGTGCTTAGTTCCCTTTTATATTCTCAGGATCTGCCTCCTGCTCAGGGGACAAAAGTACCAAACTCCTTCTACTGAAAGTTGTCTTATATCTCTTTTTCCCTCTTTTTTTTTAACTGTATCTAGCTACAGTCACTTCTATGTCCAGAGAGTCCTTTAAAATTCCCCACTATTCCTTCTGTCATCAAAACTCTATCCCCTTTATGCTACATTCTTCTACATTATAGCAGGCGATACATGTTCTACCTTATTAATGAACATGCCTTATTTCTCTTGCTGAATTCAAAATGTCCCAAAACATAAAACTCTTGTCTGTATCCCCCCACAAGACCTAAAAGACTGCTTTGCACAAAGTAAGGATGCATTTTTTACATATTAGTGGATGCATCTTATTCAAGTTCCAGGTAATTTCCCACTTATTTTAGTATAACCAAATCCATTACAAAAAGACAAGGTTGGCTTGATTCTGTCTGTGCTTCTCAAGCTTCTCCTCTCACATCAGCCACACTCTACCACTGCAGCAGCAATGCTAATTACCAGCTGATGCCATCAACTGATTCAAAAGGGGGAAAAGTAGTATCTGGAGAAGTGGCTGCATAATGGTCTAAAGAGGTATAACTTCAAGCAGTTGAAGGAGAGAGGTAAGGCTCTGTGAAGCCCAGAAATACAACTTCTGAAGTTCACACTGGTTGCTGGGGAAACAGTCCTGGCAGACAGGTTAGCTGGACCTGAGGCCACGGGAGGTGGCTTGGAAACACCAGAGGAAAGCATGATTTTTAGCAGATCAAAAACCCTTCAAATAATAGGCTTCTCTTAAAGTGAGTAAGAAAACAGAAAATAATCCTAATACATTTCTACCATGTCAACCCCTGTGTTTAGCAACCACTATCAATGCTATCACCAACTTACACAAAGCAGAAAAATAAACAATAAAAAAGGATGAGGAAGAGAAATATTGTTTTAAAAAATGGAGAATGTAATGAAGAAATGCTAGGGAAAGGGAGGGAGATTGATTAGACAGCATTCTAGAGCCACAGATTTCAGTTCATAAAACCCCGAGTGTGCCTTTTCAACTTTTTAAACACACACATTCTCTCTCTCTCTCATTCTCTCTCTCTCTCTCTCTCTCTCTCTCACACACACACACACACACACACACACACACAAACACACACACACACAAACACACACACACACACACACACACATACACGTACATGCACACCCACACCCACACACGTATATACTTTACAAGATGCCATAAGGACAGAAGCATAGTGGAAAGAAAATGGATTTTGAGTTAGAAGTCTTGCCTGGGTCTGAGCCCCATTTCTAGCTCTCATCACAACTGATTTGCTGATCACTGAAAACAGACTGTACTGACTTATAGGAAAATAACCAGTAATGTCAGAAAAAGTGTAGAGGACAAACAAGTCTGTGGTTGAGTAAATCAATCTAACCTGAAAATTTGTAGCAATGAGGCCTTCAAGAGTAACAAAAAACAATGCTCTGCATATCTGCATCTGCTCTCAAAAAATTTCAAAGCACTCTCATAATCTCCTTATTTTCTTCATTACAACCTTTATGCATCTAAGGCATTGAGAAGTTAAATGCCAAGGTCATACAGCTAGCTGATGACTTGAAACTCAGTGTTCTTTCTGTTAAATAGCAGAGAAAAGTTGATTAAATACAAGACTTTTCTCACTAGGCTACCTCAATTGTTCCTTTCCGTCTTCAAGGCTGGAAATTACCAAGTAATCTGCCAGAGTAAGGTGAAAATTGCTTACTGCCCTCTCTACCAAAGGTGAGTAAGCAGGCTTTGCTGTAATTATGTAAAGATGATACTGATTTAACTCCCTGCTTTATTTTGTTGCTGTCTGGATAGTTTCTAATTTTTATATGATGTCATGAGCAGGGAATGAAGATAAAAATGTAAATAAATGTTGAAATATTAGGATTTGGCACAATGTTTCCAAACAGTCTCTCAGAGTGAAGGTTTTTATACATCTTCAGATGCCCTAGGAGGGAGTTTAGGGTGCTGCCCATACAGGGATCCTCAGAGCAGAAGGTGATGAGTGCAAGGGAAGGATAAGGAAAGAAGGGTAAGACAATTCACACTGTCATCAGCCTCAGTTCATATTTCCTCCTTTAGTGCCCACGTCTAGCTAAAATACCTCCGCAAAAGTGAATATGAGCTCTGTACCCCATCTACTTCTGAAAATCTCTCTTATCATAGCTTAGCTTCATGTTCCTGCTAAAATCCAGGGAAGAACAAGAAAAGTACCTCAGCCCATGATGCTCACTCCTGTACCCCAATGTGGCCCCCATAAGAGTGGAATGTGGAGATTCCCTACCTTCCCAGTCTCTAGCATCTGTCCCCTCCTTCCACTCCCACTACTACATCTCTGACTCAACTCTGGCCTTGATTACTGGTACAGTCTCATGGTTCTTCTTATGTTCTCCAGTCTCAGCCCCTCAAATCCTTTCTTCACACTATTTCAGAATTCCCTTCCTAAAGTACGTAGCTGATCCCTACCGCACTGTGCAAAGTCCTCTCAAAATTTCTCAAATGCATAAAAAATGAGGTTAAAATTCTACCCTACTCATCTCTCCCTATATCTCCCCTGCCTACCACCAAGGAACATACCACTGCGACCTATCAAATTCACAAATCTGACTCGTACATTCTGACCCATCACCGTCCTTACACTTTTCCTTGAGCCTAGAATACCTTCCACAATTCCTTGCTTCTCATCTTGGTAACATCTGTTTCCCCTCCCACATGAATGTTTTACATTGATCCTAAAAATTTCCTGTGCTAGTATCAAAAACTTAGCTCCAGATGACAAGGGTGGCTCAGTACTTTGGAGAGCCACATAAAATTACCTTTCAAATTTGTGGAATATATCTTTATGAATTAGGAAACATACTTTGTTTCCTTTTTTTTAAACAAGACTAAGAGATATTGTATAATAAATATTCAGTGACTAAGACATCTGTGGCTAAGGTTTTTCAATTCCCTTTGTCTGGCTGTTCTGAATGGGAAATCTCTTATCAAAAATAGAGAGGTTTGTGGGTGAGACAAATTGCTCTATAATATTTTTTACAATGAGAACTTATGCAAGTCAGATCTAACTGCAAATATCAATTCCATGTGTATTTGTATTCTGAAGGACCTATCACAGTGACCAATTTTCATACTGGAGACTGAGTTAAGAATGTGATTGCTTTTGCAAGAAAATGAAATAAAAACTCCAAGAATGGTATTAGGAGAAATGAATAAATCAAACATCTTTCTGTAAACACAGGTTCATGATACAAACCTGCTAAAATATGTGCATATTTTTAAAATCTATTTTTTGCATGTGTTTGATACTATAAGTCCATTGTGCATATCTAAAATTATCAACCAGTTCAGTCTTTATAATGGTATTATAGGGGGTTAATTATTTACTGATTGTCACTGATGAAACTAAATTTAGAATGTAAATGTTTGTTGAATACTATATAAGTCTTTTTCTCAACTACTTTCATTTCATTCATTCAACTACTATATATAAAGAACACATTCTAGACACTACGATTTTAAAATAAAAAGAGAGGAGGAAGATGGCAGTGTAGGAGGATGCTGGGCTCACCTTGTCCTGCTGAACACTTAGATTCCACCCACACTTGCCTAAATAACCCAGAAAACTGCCAGAAGACTAGCAGAAAGGACTCTCTGGAGCCAAGTGCAGACAAGAGGCCCATGGAAGAGGGTAGGAAAGGCAGAGAGGCAGAGCGCACTACACATACTGGCAGGAGGGAGCCGGGGTGGTGGAGGGGCAGCCCACCCATCAAGGTGGAATCCCAAGTCTGGCTTGCAAAAGCGGAGGACGGTGTGAGTTCTGAAGCCAGAATGTTGAACATTCCAGAACATATCTGGAATGTTAGAAGTCAACAGCTCTGCTCGGAGAGTGGGAGGGCTAGAGGACAATGGGAGGGAGAGTTGTTGACCCCCGGAGGACAGAGCTCAGCTTGGCAGGGAACAAAGGCACTGGCCAGTGCCATCTCCCTCTCCCATCTCCCAGCCGAAACCCCAAAGGGAACCAGTTCACCGAACTTGCTTGCACCACACAAACACCCAATGCTGTGCTTCTGTGGATCCATCCCTCCAGGAGGTCAGCCTCCCTCCTGGTGCTGCAGGGCCCCTCCCTCAAGGAAGTGAGCTGAGCAAAGCGAGCTGAGCCTGCCCCTCCCATCCTTGTGCACCTTGCGGATCCACCCCAGCTAATACGTCAGATCCCATCAAAGCAGCACCACAAGCCTGGCAGTGTGCAAGTAGCCCAGACAGGGTCCACACCACTCCACAGTGAGTCCTGCACCTGGGAGAGGGGACAATAAGGTACACACCATGCTGACTGTGGCCCCAGCGGTGGGCTGGGGACAAACATCAGGTATGACAGTGCCCCCTCCCCCGACTAACACAAGTTTCTCTGGACAGCACAGGGGAAGTGCTCTGCAGTTTGGAGCCATCTCAGGGACTACCCAAAATGATGAAACGGAAGAATTCTCCACAAAAGAAACTCTAGGAAGTAGGGACAGCTAATGAATTGATCAAAAACTATTTAAGCAATATAACAGAAGAAGAATTTAAAATAATAGTCATAAAATTAATCACTGGGCTTGAAAATAGTATAGAGAACAGCAGAGAATCTACTGCCACAGAGATCAAGGGACTAAGAAATAGTCAGGAGGAGCTAAAAAATGCTATAAATGAGATGCAAAATAAAATGGAAGCAACCACAGCTTGGATTGAAGAGGCAGAGAGAGAATAGGTGAATTAGAAGATAAAGTTATGGAAAAAGAGGAAGCTGAGAAAAAGGAGAGATAAAAAAAAATCCAGGAGTATGAGGGGAAAATTTGAGAACTAAGTGATGCAATCAAAAGCAACAATATCCGTATAATAGGAATTTCAGAAGAGGAAGAAAGAGAGAAAGGGGCTGAAGGGTACTTGAACAAATCATAGCTGAAAACTTCCCTGATCTGGGGAAGGAAAAAGGCATTGAGCCAAGAGGCACAGAGAACTCACTTCAGACGTAACTTGAATCGATCTTCTGCATGACATATCATAGTGAAACTGGCAAAATAGAAGGATAAAGAGAAAACTCTGAAAGCAGCTAGGGATAAACATGCTCTAACATGTAAAGGGAGACCAATAAGACTAGTGACAGACCTATCTATTGAAACATGGCAGGCCAGAAAGGAATGGCAGGATCCTTCAATGTGATGAACAGAAAAAATATGCAGCCAAGAATCCTTTATCCAGCAAGACTGTCATTCAGAATAGAAGGAGAGATAAAGGTCTTCCCAAACAAACAAAAATTGAAGGAATTCATCACCACTAAACCAGCCCTACAAGAGTCCCTAAGGGGGATTCTGTGAGTGAAATGTTGCAAGGACCACAAAGTACTGGAGACATCACTACAAGCATGAAACCTACAGACATCACAATGACTCTAAACCCATATCTTTCTATAATAACACTGAATATAAATGGACTAAATGCTCCAACCAAAAGACATAGGGTATCAGAATGGATAAAAAAACAAGACCCATCTATTTGCTGTCTACAAGAGACTCATTTTAGACCTGAGGACACCTGCAGATGAAAAGTGAGGGGATGGAGAACTATCTATCATGCTACTGGAAGTCAAAAGAAACCTGCAGTAGCCATACTTAGATCAAACTAGACTTTAAATTAAAGGTTGTAGGGTGGGAGGGAGGGGAGGGTGGGTGATGGGTATTGAGGAGGGCACCTTTTGGGATGAGCACTGGGTGTTGTATGGAAACCAATTTGACAATAAATTTCATATATTAAAAAAAATAAATGAATAAATAAATAAATTAATTAAAGGCTGTAACAAAAGATGAAGAAGGGCATTATATAATAATTACAGGGTCTATCCATCAGGAAGAACTAACAATTATAAATGTCTATGTGCCGAATACAGGAGCCCCCAAATATATAAAACAATTACTCACAAACGTAAGCAATCTTATTGATAAGAATGTGGTAATTGCAGGGGACTTTAATACTCCACTTACAACAATGGATAGATCATCTAGACACTGGATCAATAAAGAAACAAGGGCCCTGAATGTTACATTAGATCAGATGGACTTCACACACATATTTAGAACTCTGCATCCCAAAGCAACAGAATATACTTTCTTCTCGAGTGCACATGGAACATTCTCCAAGATAGATCATATACTGCGTCACAAAACAGTCCTTCATAAGTATACAAGAATTGAGATCATACCATGCATACTTTCAGACCACAATGCGATGAAGCTTGAAATCAACCACAGGAAAAAGTCTGGAAAACCTCCAAAAGCATGGAGGTTAAAGAACACACTACTAAAGAATGAATGGGTCAACCAGACAATTAGAGAAGAAATTAAGAAATGTATGGAAACAAATGACAATGGAAATACAACAATCCAAATGCTTTGGCATGCAGCGAAGGCAGTCCTGAGAGGAAAATACATTGCAATCCAGGCCTATCTCAAGAAACAAGAAAAATCCCAAATACAAAATCTAACAGCACACCTAAAGGAAATAGAAGCGGAACAGCAAAGACACCACAAACCCAGCAGAAGAAGAGAAATGATAAAGACTAGAGAAGAAATAAACAATATAAAATCTTAAAGACTGTAGAGCAGATCAATGAAACCAAGAGTTGGTTTTTGAAAAAAAATAAACAAAATTGATAAACCTCTAGCCAGGCTTCTCAAAAAGAAAAGGGAGATGACCCAACTAGATAAAATCATGAATGAAAATGGAATTATTACAAACAATCACTCAGAGATACAAGCAATTATCAGGGAATACTATGAAAAATTATATGCAACACACTGGACAACCTGGAAGAAATGGACAAATTCCTAAGCACCCACACACTTCCAAATCAAACAGGAAGAAATAGAAAACTTGAACAGACCCAAACCAGTGAAGAAATTGAATCAGTTATCAAAAATCTCCCAACAAATAAGAGTCCAGGACCAGATGGCTTCCCAGGGGAGTTCTACCAGACATTTAAAGCAGAGATAATACCTATCCTTCTCAAGCTGTTCCAAAAAATTGAAAGGGAAGGAAAACTTCCAGACTCATTCTATGAAGCCAGTATTACTTTGATTCTTAAACCAGACAGAGACGTAAAAAAAGAGAACTACAGGCCAATATCCCTGATGAATATGGATGCAAAAATTCTCAATAACATACTAACAAATTGAATT
This sequence comes from Panthera leo, assembly GCF_018350215.1. Lineage (NCBI taxonomy): Eukaryota > Metazoa > Chordata > Mammalia > Carnivora > Felidae > Panthera > Panthera leo. The sequence goes on along the minus strand of NC_056688.1, from coordinate 47,243,745 downwards.
CAACAGCATATCAAAAGAATTATTCACCATGATCAAGTGGGATTCATTCCTGGGATGCAGGGCTGGTTCAACATTCGCAAATCAATCAATGTGATACATCACATTAAGAAAAGATAAGAACCATATGATCCTGTCACTCTATGCAGAAAAAGCATTTGACAAAATTCAGCACCCTTTCTTAATAAAAACACTCGAGGAGTCGGGATAGAAGGAATATATTTAAACATCGTAAAAGCCATTTATGAAAAGCCCACAGCTAATATCATCGTCAATGGGGAAAAACTGAGAGCTTTTTCCCTGAGATCAGCAACACGACAGGGGTGTCCACTCTCACCGTTGTTGTTTAACATAGTGTTGGAAGTGCTAGCATCAGCAATCAGACAACAAAAGGAAATCAAAGTCATCAAAATTGGCAAAGATGAAGTCAAGCTGTCACTTTTTGCTGATGACAAGATATTATACATGGAAAACCCGATAGACTCCACCAAAAGTCTGCTAGAACTGATACATGAATTCAGCAAAGTCGCAGGATACAAAATCAATGTACAGAAATCAGTTGCATTCTTATACACTAACAATGAAGCAACAGAAAGACAAATAAAGAAACTGATCCCAATCACAATTGCACCAAGAAGCATAAAATACCTAGGGATAAACCTAACCAAAGATGTACAAGATCTGTATGCTGAAAACTATAGAAAGCTCATGAAGGAAATTGAAGAAGATATAAAGAAATGGAAAGACATTCTGTGTTCATTGGTTGGAAGAATAAATATTGTCAAAATGTCAATACTACCCAAAGCTATCTATACATTCAATGCAATCCCAGTTAAAATTGCACCAGCATTCTTCTCGAAGCTAGAACAAGCAATCCTCAAATTTGTATGGAACCACAAAAGGCCCCGAATAGCCGAAGTAATTTTGAAGAAGAAGACCAAAGCAGGAGGCATCACAATCTCAGACTTTAGCCTCTACTACAAAGCTGTCATCATCAAGACAGCATGGTATTGGCACAAAAACAGACTCATAGACCAATGGAATAGAATAGAAACCCCAGAACTAGACCCACAAAAGTATGGCCAACTAATCTTTGGCAAAGCAAGAAAGAAAATCCAATGGAAAAAAGACAGTCTCTTTAACAAGTGGCGCTGGGAGAACTGGACAGCAACATGCAGAAGAATGAAACTAGACCACTTTCTTACATCATTCGCAAAAATAAACTCAAAATGGATAAAAGACCTGAATGTGAGCCAGAAAACCATAAAACCCCAGAGGTGAAAGCAAGAAAAATTCTCTCTGACCTCAGCCACAGCAATTTCTTACTTGACACATCCCAAAGGCAAGGGAATTAAAAGCAAAAATGAACCATTGGGACCTCATGAAGATAAAAAGCTTCTGCACTGCAAAGGAAACAATCACCAAAACTAAAAGGCAACCAATGGAATGGGAAAAGATATTTGCAAATGACATATTGGACAAAGGGCTAGTATCCAAACTCTATAAAGAGCTCACCAAACTCCACAACTGAAAAACAAATAATCCAAAAAATCCAACAATGGCAGAAAACATGAATAGACACTTCTCTAAAGAAAAAAGACATCCAGATGGCCAACAGGCACATGAAAAGATGCTCAACGTCTCTCCTCATCAGGGAAATACATATCAAAACCACACTCAGATATCACCTCACACCAGTCAGAGTGGACAAAATGAACAAATCAGGAGGCTATAGTTACTGGAGAGGATGTGGAGAAACAGGACCCCTCTTGCACTGTTGGTGGGAATGCAAACTGGTGCAGCCACTCTGGAAAACATTGTGGAGGTTCCTCAAAAAATTAAAAATAGATCTACCCTATGACCCAGCAATAGCACTGCTAGGAATTTACCCAAGGGATACAGGAGTGCTGATGCATAGGGGCACTTGTACCCCAATGTTTATAGCAGCATTTTCAACAGTAGCCAAATTACAGAAAGAGCCTAAATGTCCCTCAACTGATGAATGGATAAAGAAATTTTGGTTTATAAACACAATGGAATACTACGTGGCAATGAGAAAGAATGAAATATGGCCTTTTGTAGCAACATGGATGGAACTGGAGAGTGTGATGCTAAGTGAAATAAGTCAAACAGAGAAAGACAGATACCATATGTTTTCACTCCTATGTGGATCCTGAGAAACTTACCAGAAGAGGGGAGGGGAGGGAAAGGGAGGGGAAGGGAAAAAAAAAAAAAGGTTAGAGAGGGAGGGTGTCAAAACATAAGAGACTCTTAAAAACTGAGAACAAACTGAGGGTTGATGGGGATGGGAAGGAGAGAAAGGTAGGTGATGGGTATTGAGGAGGGCACCTGCTGGGATGAACACTGAGTGTTGTATGGAAACCACTTTGACAATAATTTCCATATTAAAAAAAATAGAATCCAATAATATGGTATTGATTACTGTACAGCTAGTTTACCTGGATTCTTGTGATATAAAGAGAAATCTGGAAATTAAACATAAACTTTAAGAATAAAAAAATAATAATAAAATAAAATAAAATAAAATAAAATAAAATAAAATAAAAAGAGAAACAAAATACAGTGACTGTCCTCAAGGATCCTGGAGTGTAGTGAAAGAGAAGGACAATTAAACAGATCATTATGATATAAAAATAACTTGGAAGTTTTAAAAAATGAAAGTAATATTAAAAGGCAGGTATATTGTAATTCTTTAAATATTTGTTTAATGTTTATTTATTTCTGAAGGAGAGAGAGACAGAGTGTGAGTGGGGAGGTGGGTACAGAGAGAGAGGAGACACAGAATCTGAAACAGGCTCCAGGCTCTGAACTGTCAGCACAGAGCCCGGTGCGGGGCTTGAACCCACAAACCACGAGATCATGACCTGAGCCAAAGTTAGAACTCAACCAACTGAGCCACCCAGGCGCCCCTCACTTTGTAATTCTTTAAAAAGGAAAGGCAGTGGGATAACACAGGATCATATAACTAGCTAGTCTTAGTCCCTTCAGACTTTATGTTCCTATTAATTTTTAGCAACAGCAGAAAATAAGCCTTCTCAGTCACGGAAAGAATGATGTAGGTGACCTGAAAGACTTCAACAGACTTGAAATCCAATAGTGAGGCCGAAGACATATTTAATGTCATTAATTTATCTTTTTTGTTGTTGTTGTTCATTTATTTATGTCTCTTACAGAGGCTTTTGACCAGAAATTTTGCGCCAGATTTGCGGGCAGTTATGAAGGATTCAGGTATAAGTTTTTTCAGGTTTTCTACCTCAAGTTATTTAAAGTCTTAAAGAACTTCAGGTTGATTTTCACAGCATTAGAATATTTGGAAAATGGGAGCCAACCACATTGATTTAGGCGGGTGATTGAATAGAAAAGTAAACTACAGAATCTTAGAATCAGTCACCTACCAGAGAAGCCCTCTTAGGGCTAAGATATCTCTTATAATAATTCATATCTGTACAGTGATTCATAAGAATTTTCAAACACTTTTATTTCATATTATTCCAACAACAATATTGTGATATCAGTAAAGTGAATATTAACTTACAGAGGAGGAGAGTAAGACTCCAAAAGATAAAATTGCAAGGTTTAAAAAGAAATGGGACTGTGATATGAACTCAGACTCAAGATTTCAGTCAATGAATGTTCTACTACCACAAAATCCCTTAAATGTGATACTTGTTCAATGGTTATATTTCAGATCCCATCACCCAGCATCTCTCTCTCCCTTTCTCTCTCCGCCCCTCACACACAGACTCAATCACACAACAATCACTAAAAATTGAAATTCTGAATTACAAGTTTTTATAATGACTCCTACCTAAAACAGAACATGTCTTTGTATAAAAATGAAGGTTCCCTCCTTTCCTATCCTTGTCCAGAACCAATCAACTAAACACCAAAATCAATCCCAGGTCTCTAAACTACTAGTTGATTTCTAGGAGATTATCCTATTTTTATTAGTTACAACCCTCTTTATATCTCACCTGGTTTATTACAGGTTATTTCTACTTCAATGATCTCCATTTATATCCACTCCACCACAAGCTACTACAGCAGAATTCAACTTTCAGGTGCTTCCCAAATGACACCACATTCTCTTCAGCTTCTGTTCTTTTGCGCGTATTTTCCTCTGTCTACAAAGCTATTCTCTTCTCTGTCCATCTGGCTTATCAAAAGTTATCACTTCGGAAAAGTCTTTTCTGATCTTCCTTTCCCTCAAGCTAGATTGATTAAATGCTCCTTTTTCTGTGTTCTTTGAGCTTAATTCTCTCATAACACTTTCATTACAATATTTTTCCATTTACTTCTTGGTTTCTGCCACTAAGTTATAAAGCAACTAGAGGACAAGAAGAAGTGGGTCATTTATCAACACCTAATACACTGATGCTCAAAGAATGTTTGCACAATGAATTAATGGCTGAATAAATGAGTCCAATTCCTACGTGTATTAGTTTTTTAAGGATGCCATAACAAACTACTGCACATTTGGTGCCTTAAAAAAAACAGAAATTAATTTCTCACAGTTCTGGAGGCTAGAAGCCCAAAGTCAGTATGTCAGCAGAACCATCCTCTCTTTAAAGTTTCTAGAGGAGGATTCCTCCTTGACTTTTTCTAGCTTCTGGTGGTTACTGGCAACCCTTAGTGTTCATGACCTATAGACATGTCACTATAATCTCTGCCTCCTTCATTACATGGCATTCTCCCTGTGTGTCTGTGTCCAAATTTCCTTCTTATAAAGACATCATCTATTGGGTTAGAGCCTACCCTAATCCAGTATGACCTCATTTTAACACGATTACATCTGCAAAGACCCTGTTTCCAAATAAGATTACATTCACGGTTCTCGGTGGATACGAATCTGGGGGTGGGGTGGGGGATGGTATTTAGCCTACTAAATTACAACTTCAGAAAGAAACATTTTCTGAAATTCTGCATCTGGAGCACAGTACTGCAGTTAGGCAGTAAGCAACCTGCCCAACTGCATTTGATCTGAAATCCGGGTCAGAGCCTTATTTATGAAACAGAAATTTACCACAGGAAATTACAACTGTTTTTTGTCTTAATTTGGAGAGTTCATTTACTCATTCATCAAACATTTACTGAGTGTCTACAACATGTCAGGGACTGTTCTAAAAGCTAGTGATACAGCAGCAAACAAAGCACACAAAAATCTCTGCTATTATGAAGCTTACATCCAAGAAGCCAGAGGCGACAGACAATGAACAAAATAAAGTAAAACTCTGCCCATGGTATCAAATTTTGGTGAGCATGATGGAAAAATATTAAGCAGGTAGTGGGGATAGGAAAGTTGGGAGGTTTGAAGATGCTGCAATGTTAAATGAAGTGATTAAACAAGACTTCACCAAGAAGGTGATATTCAAGCACCTGAAGGAGGTAAGAGAGGTAGCTGTAAGGATATATATTTGGAGGATATATATATTTGGAGGATATAGTCTAGGTAGTAGAAATAGCAAATGCAAAGTCCCTGGGGTAAGAGTGTACCTACCTAGTGTACCCTTACTTGCTGTAGTGGAGGGACAGCAAGTAAGCCTGGGTGACTAGTACAGAGATCAATAAGAGATGAGGTCTCAAGAGTAATGGAGGACATTGTAGAGAACAGGATGTTCTCCCTCTCCCCAAAATCAATTAAGTAGTCATTGCAAAAACAGTCAAATTCCTAGTTTCTATAGAAGGAATATTTTGAGTTCTTAAGGAAATAAATTTCATCACATCAAATAGGAGAAAATAATCTTATTCCTCAAGACTGAAAAAAATACTATGTTCATTAAATATTAAAATTCAAACATTTTTAGTGCCTTTCATCTCTCTGCCTTATCATTAGGAAATCAGAAGCAATGTATCTATGTGGACCATAATAAACAAATCTTTATTTTTTCAGTAAATCACTTTGTTATCATTTAAAAAAATTACTTTCTAGGATATCATATCAGTCTAGTTATTAGACTTGAATTATCTCAACTTGTCTTGTGAAAAATGATCATCAAAGTCCATCATCAACAAAAAGTTAATTTCCTGATTCCCTTCAGTGTTGTCTAAATTTTCAGGATACAATTAGATTCTTATCTGGTGCCACCTTATGGGAGAATTTAATAGAAAACTGTCTATTTCATAAAAAGTCAAAATCTGTTTTTATGGTGATCTTAAGCTTAGAAAATCCTTTCCCTTCATAACAAACTACTTTAAGAAAACAATGTTCTAAGGACATAGACATTTCATTTTATCCTTACATAAATCCCCTGAAATAAGAATTATGATCTCCATTTTGCAGATGAGGAAACTGAGGCTCAGAAAAGAGTAGTGGTCTATTCTGGGTTATATCTAGTGGCAGAATAAGACTCTACTATTTGTGCCTGACTTCAAAGCCTTTGCTCTGAAACTCTGGACTCTTGAGCCTCCTTCATATTCTTATCTCACGCAATTCTTCCAATAACCCTGTGAGTTACACATTATATCTCAAATATTCAACACGAATTTTTGAAGAGGTTAAATTATATGCCCTATGTCACATAGCTGTTTAGTGGTAGACTCATCCACTCATTTATTCATTCATTTGTTCAACAAATATTTATAAAGCACCTATTCCATTAAGTACTGAATATACATAGTGAAGAGAACATCCACTCTTTGGGAACTTACAGTCTAAAGAGGGAGTTTCACAATGGTAACTAACTATTAAATGATTATGAGCCAACTATGATTTTAAGCATTTTACTGGTATTATCTCATTTAATATTCATAACAGCCTCATGAGGTGGCTTTTTAGATAAGGAGAGTGAGCCCCAAAGAAGTTAATTGGACCAAGTTCTACAGCTTTGAACCCAGGCAATATAACTTCAGAGCCTGGGCTCTTATGTACAGTGTTATATTACATCTAGAAATAGAAAAGGAAGGAAGGAAGGAAGGAAGGAAGGAAGGAAGGAAGGGGAAAAAAAAAGAAAGAAGACAGGCATTATATAATTAAAATTGTGACAGGAATTCAATGCTGAATTTACTGCTGTTTTCATTGCACCATACTGCCTTTTAACAGTTTTTCCAGCTGGTTCTATGGGCAGCACCCCTGCAGACCCAACGGTCAACTCTAATAGGAGAGCAAAGCTGGCTTGCAAGTGACATAAGTACCAGCAGATACCACCTTTACCACTCTCCTCCAACCAGCAGCTTATGAGAACCCTGAATACAGCACCAGATGGTATTCCAGACTTCTCAATGCTGGCACGGATAGGCAACCATTTCAAGTCTAGAAACTAATGAAGAAGCAGTTAAAGAAGGCAGTAAGGCAATAACAGCAGGATTCAGTATAGCAAGCCAATCAAAGGGCAAGAAAAATGCTATGCTGTTAACTGTAGCAGTAAAATAAGTAGCTGAGTAAACATTTATAATTTTCAAGGATATAGAACTAAACAGCAATGCCACAAGAATTTCTAAGCTTGAAAAAGCAAGAAGCACCTGTAGTGAGCTGATCTTTTCCTAGAAGATAAGATGAGAGAATGACAGTGATAGCAGAAATAAAAAGCAACAAATAAAAGCCATGATAAGAGTCTAGAATACAAGGGTAAATTATACTACAAGCCTTACTAAAGCATCTGGACCACTTCATGGCGACCATCAAGAAAATTTAGAAACAGGTTGGATGTTAAGAGTAGGGGTAGAGTGGGTCACCTGGATGGTTCAGTCGGTTAAGCATCCAACTTCAGCTCAGGTCATGATCTAGTAGTTTGTGAGTTTGAGCCCTGTGTCGGGCTCTGGGCTGACAGCTCAGAGCCTGGAGCCTGCTTCAGATTCTGTGTCTCCTTCTCTTTCTGTCTGTCCCTCCCACACTCAACTCTGTCTCTCTCTGTCAAAACAATGAACAGACATTTTTAACAAGTTAAAAAAAAAGTAGGGGTGGAGGTTGAGAGAACTTTGGCCGACCCTCAAGTCTCACCAAATAAACATTCTAAGTAAAATGTATTTTTACAATACTAAGTCAAGACAAATCACTCAGCTACCCTTATAATCAGATATGTTTCAGGGTTTATGAACAGCATTCCAGGACAGACTGCTTACGTCTGAAACCTGGTTCCACCACTTAAAGAATGTGCCTTAACAAATTATTGAATTTCTTCATATTTTAGCTTCATTACCTTCAAAGTGGAAATCATTACATTACCTATACTTAGTTTTGTTGTGAAGGTTAAATAAAATGAATCTCTGTAAAACACTTAGAATACTGCCTGACACATAGATACATATATCAGTGCCTGAGATTATTACTCTCTTAAAAGCCCCTTCCATATGAATTTCTAGAGCAACAACTGCTTGGGGACATAATAATTGACAGAAGTCAGCTGTGGTAGGAAGCAACAGAGGAGGGAAGGAGAATAGCTTTCACATTCATGATAAGCTCAGGTTTCATGTTGCTTCTAACTATACTTCATACTCTTTCAAAGACAGGAACATTGCTGTTTAGTACAAGTTGACAATGCTTCCTCCTTCTCACTACATTCTGTTTTTGAGTCCTTACCTCTGCCAGAAGGATGTAGGGGAAAGGTAAAGCTGACTGGGCTGTTTGCAGTGGCTGTACTGATTAGAGGGTCTCTAGGTAAAATTTTGTTATGGTCCAGGCTACTTAAACTTAATGAAGAAGAACTAGGATCAAATATTAACAGGAAATGTTGCTAGAAAATGTTTTCTAAAACACGGCATAAAAGCTTTTATCAAAAACTTTAACAACTGAATCATTATCTCTGGATGATGGGATTATGAGTGATTACATTTTCATCTTTTTGTTTTTCTGTATTTTCAAAAATTGACAATGAACATAAATTGCTTTTATGATAATTGCAAAAATATTTAAAAACCATAGGAATTGAAAAGAGAAAGATATAAAAATTTTATCTAGGATTAACAAAATCATATAAAATAAGCAAATAAAACTGTGTTTATAGGAAGTACTAGAAGGAAAAAACAGTATCTATAATTATTTTCTTAATGGATAATATTAGCCTAGCTTTATTTTTCTTTATTTTCCAACTTTTCAAAATGAACATGTGGTACTTTCATTAGGGAAAAGTATCAATTAATTATAATTAAAACATAAAACTTCAAGCAGATATCTTAGGTGTTTGAAATTCAAGACTTTGTTTTTCTTCTGGTCTGAATTAGGCTTTAAATTTATTGGAAATTTCTTTCCTGCTCAAGCTATAAATGAGCAGAAAAGAGGCAGAAGAGGAAAGAGAGACTGTCATGCAATGATAGAGTGAGAAAGGAAGAACAAGTTATTCATGGTTTCCAAACTTTTCTAGTTTTTCAGCACTGCCCAGCAATATTTTTAGTTGTCTAGTCAGCTACTGCTCCCACACCCTAAATGGCTATTATACACTTCCATCACTCTCTTCAAGGTCCCATTGGAGCCCACTCTTTCTCCACAGAGGACCTTGCTTCCTCCCTCAATGAGAAAATCACAATCATAAGGCATAAACTTCCTTATCTCCCATCCCCTAGTTTCCATCTCAAGGTGAATCATATTCTAAAATCTTAAACCAAGCTTATCTCCTTCCCTGAAGGAGAGGTAAGTATTCCTCTTTCTTTCCAAGGTTAACTCTCTTTTTTATGCTCCTGGTCCCATTTTTGTACCTCCTCCGGGTTATTAATTTAGTGTTGTCCTCCACTGATTCTGAGTTCTGTCTCCTTCTCATGTTACTGCCTTCCCTTTCCTTTTCTTCCATTTATTTTAAAACCCAAAGCATTTTGACACTGATTTGGGCAGATATTATGCTGCTACCCCAGAAGTGATCTCACACATCCCTATAAGTTTCTTCAGCTTTCACCTTTAAATTTTGAGTCCTATTTCTGTATCTCAAATCACAAACTTTTTTAGCTCCCAAATCAATATCTCTACCTGGATATTTCATAAGTACTTGTAGTTAATACATCCAATACTGGACTTATCCTGTCTGCTGTGGAACTTGTTCCTTCTCCTGTATGTCCTAACTCGTCAGTGCTATCACCAACCAGACACACATTGTCGAAACCTCTGAGTCATCTCTGCTCCATTCCTTACCTCCTTCATTCAGTCAAAAATAATCCCCATAATTTCAATTTCTAACATACTTCCTGAATTTAACTCCTGCTATTCCTATCTACTGTATTAGTTCAGGTCCTCTCATCTGAAATAACTTCTTGAGTAGTCATCAGACCTTTCTTTACTCATTTCTAATCCATGCTTCACATGGCTTCTAGAGTTTTCTTTCTAAAACATCATGTCATATATCTATTTACAGACTTCAAATTGCTCCCTGTGTTCAAAAAAATTTCAAAGTCTTACACTGCTTATAATCCTTTATAGTCTGGTCCTCAGGTGTTACCAAATTCCTTTCCCTTCTCTTCTCTGATGCATCTTAAGATTTAACAGAACAAATATGCCATGTGTCTTCATGTCCTATGCCTTTGCATGTGGTCCTTTCTCCATTTAAAATGACTTATCTATATTTTCCACCTGCCAGGCTGTTCTTACTCTAAATCCATATTTCTCAAATTTTAATGTGCTAACAATTCACCTGAATACCTGGTTAAAATCAAATTCTGACTTCATAAGCCTGGACTGGGGCTTAGGAAACTGCATTTCTAACAAATTTCTAGGTAATACCTAAGACTATTTTCTAAGATCTGATTGATGAATTCATATGTAAATAAAAAAAGAAATATTGAAACTAAATTTCAATGAATTCAATAAATCTTTGTTTTACCACTAATCAAACCACAAATATTTATTGAACAGCTACAATTCTTATTCATTTTTCTGTCAAATTTTATAGCCCAGTGCTTGACATTTTAGGAAAACTATAGATCATATTTATTAGACAGGTGGCTGGCTGGCTGGTTGGCTGGATGGATGGATGGACGGGTGGATGGATGGCTAAATGGATGGATAAATGTCAAAAATAAAAGGAAGGCTGTAAGACAAACCAGCATGTAATGCATAATCATTCACAACAAGTAAATCAGCAAGATTAACAATGTATCTGGTAAATTCAGTGACTCACCTAAGTTTCATAGCTGAGTATTTTAAGACAAAACATTGATACACAATAACAGAAAGTGAATAAATATGCAATGAACTCATAAGTGTGGAAAGGGGGTAGACATATTGGAAGAACTGGTAATATAACAAACTAAGGGGCATGATGTGTAGGAGAGAATGATTCATTTAAAGTGAATTCAAGCACAATACAATGGAAAAAAAGAACACTGTTGTTCTTGAGTCCTGAAAATCCTCACCTCATGAAATGAAATTCTGAAAACTTCCCAGGTTGTAATCTATCCTTGTTCCCCTAGTGAAAAAAACCAAAAAAACAAAAAAACAAAAAAACAAAACAAAACAAAACAAACTAAAACAAAACAGTACAAAAAAAACCCAAACAACAACAACAACACCAAAGACTCTTCAGAGCCTAGTTATCAACTGAGGAAATTGCCTGTGATAGTTAAAAAAAACAAGAAGCATGTACATCAGAGTTAAAATTCTTTAGTGAATCTTAAATCTTCTTAGCCAGTGTTACATTTAGACATCTTGCCTTCTTTCTGAAGCTGCTGAAAAAGACAGAATGGTGTCAGGGAGGAGTGTTAGAGGGGAAATGATTGCAAGCAAAACTATTCCCAATGCATACCTTATCACAGAGGGCCAAAGGAAAAGCTAGAAACTGGAACAAAACAGAAAAAAGCATCTATGAAATAAGGTTGCTGGGTCATCTTAGTGATTATCAGTTGAGAATATTACCAGGAATCCAGAAGTCAAGAAAAATGATAAGCTAAGCTATAAATATCGATAAAGTTAAGTTATAAACAAAGACCACCCATTTTTAATCTAAAGCTAAGAAAAAGAAATTTTAATGAAGAAAAAAATTGTTGTAAGTATTCCTGTAATAGGCTTAATAAATATTTGTTTTTGTTTTTCCATTATTGTAAAAATATACAATGGTTATCTATTACTCATAAAATATATGGATATTTAAAAGCAAATACTTCAACAACTGAATGTCAAGATCTTTATGAATAGCTCAAAGGTTACTTACAGGGCACATAAAAGGCACTGACGAAAACCTGGTATTAAAGATGTGCCAAAAAGTCTGCAAGTATTTTCTGTCTGCCTTGCAAATCCTTAGTTACCTTATAAGATAAGGAATTCAATCTTCACATTGCAATCAGAGTGATACCATTGAATATGCCAAATAGTGTTAATCCTCTGCTCAAAACTCCCCCTAATAGCTTCCCATCTCATTCAGGGAAAAAAAAAAAAAAAAAATACAAGCCCATGTAAAAGCACTCACAAACCTATATAATGTAGCTCCACACTACTTCTCTGCCTCCTCTGCATTTACCCCTTTTCTGTCTTTTGTTTTTATATATCTTTCTACATGTTTTATAAATCAACAACACATTGTCATTATTTGTACTTTAAAGAGTCAATTGTCAGGCACATAGATCAATAGAACAGAATAGAAAACAGAGAAATGGACCCACAACTATATGGTCACCTAATCTTCAATAAAGCAGGAAGGATATCCAATGGAAAAAAGAGGTCTCTTCAACAAATGGTGCTGGGAAAACTGGGTAGCAACAAGCCCAAGAATGAGGCTGAACCACTTTCTTACACCATTCAAAAAAATAAGTTCAAAATGGATGAAATATCTAAATGTGAGACAGAAAATCACCAAAATCCTAAAGAACACAGGCAGCAACCTCTTTGACCTCGACCAGAGAAACTTCTTACTAGACCCGTCTCCAGAGGCAAGGGAAATAAATATAAGCAAAAATGAACTTTTCGGACTTCATCAAGATAAAAAAGCTTCTGCACAGTGAAGGAAACAATTAACAAAACTAAAAGGCAGCCTACATAATGAGAGAAGATATTTGCAAATTACATATTAGATAAAGAGTTAGTATCCAAAATCTGTAAAGAACTTTAAAACTCAATACCCCAAACACAAATAATCCAGTGAAGAAATGGGCAGAAGACATGAATAGACACTTTTCCAAAGAAGACATCCAGATGGCAAACAGACACATGAAAAGATGCTCAACATCACTCATCATCAGGAAAATACAAATAAAAACCACAATGAGATATCACCTCACACCTTTCAGAATGACTAAAATTAACAACACAGGAAAAAAACAGGTGTTGGTAAAGATTTGGAGAAAGGGGAACTCTCTTGTACTGTTGGTGGGAATACAAACTGATGCAGCTACTCTGGAGAACAGTATGTAGGTTCCTCAAAAAAATAAATACAGAACTACCCTATGATCCAGCAATTGCATTACTAGGTACTTACCCAAAGGATAAAAAAATACAGATTCAAAGGGGTACCTGTACCCTGATGTTTATAGCAGCATTATCAACAATAACAAGCTATGGAGAAAGCCCAAATGTCCACCGACTGATGAATGGATAGAGAAGTTGTTATATATATATATATATATATATATATATATATATATATATATATATACACACACACAGTGGAATATTGTTCAGCCATAAAAAAAGAAAGAAATCTTGCCATTTGCAATAACATGGATGGAGCTAGAGTGTATCATGCTAAACAAAATAAGTCAGTCAGAGAAAGACAAATATCATATGATTTCATTCATATGTAGAATTTAAGAAACAAAACAGATGAACACATCGGATGGGGGAGAGAGAGAGAGAGGGAAAAAAATATAAGAATATAAGAGACTCTTAAAGAACAAACTGAGGGTTGACAGAGGGAAGTGGGTGAAGGATGGGCTAGATGGGTGATGGGCATTAAGAAGCGCACTTGTTATGATGAGCACTGGGTGTTTGTTGTATGTAAGTGATGAATCACTGAATTCTACTCCTAAAACCAATATTGTACCATATGTTAATTAACTAGAATTTAAATAATAATTTAAAAAGAAAAAAATAATAAAGAGTCAATTGTCCGGAGTGCCTGCCTGGCTCAGTCAGTAGAGCATGCAACTTTTGATCTCAGGGTCATGAGTTCAAGCCCTACACTAGGAAGAGAGATTACTTAAAAAAAAAACAAAACTCAATTGTCTTTTTAATAAATTAAGAAATGAAAGAAAAACGTATTTTATATTTATCCAACTATTTACCACTTTTGGTATTCTTCGTTATTTATGGGTATCTGAGCTTCTTTTTTTTTTCTTTAATTTTTTTTTAACGTTTTATTTATTTTTGAGACAGAGAGAGACAGAGCATGAACAGGGGAGGGTCAGCGAGAGGGAGACACAGAATCTGAAACAGGCTCCAGGCTCTGAGCTGTCAGCACAGAGCCCGACGCAGTGTTCGAACTCACGGACCACGAGATCATGACCTGAGCCGAAGTCGGCCGCCCAACCGACTGAGCCACCCAGGTGCCCCTGGGTATCTGAGCTTCTAACTGGTATCATTTTCCTTCATTTTGAAGAATGTCCTTTAATATTTCGTAAAGTACAGGTATTCCTTAAGCTGTTCCCTGACAGGCCTTACTAAGTTTCATCCTGCATGTGTACACCTTAGTTTTCAGCAAGACTCAGTGGTATTTCCTAAGCAGATTATTGGAATTCCTTCTCTGGGCAGTTTTCTTATTTCTAATATTTTGCCCTGCAAATTTTAGTCACTTTAGCAGCAATAGTTTCCAATATCACTTTCCTACACTCTTCAACATTTTTGCTGTCTGCCAGGAAGAAAGGGAAGATACAGATAAAACTAACCTGGTGTATTTTACTTCTTCAAAAGTAAACCTTCTTCAGATTTACTTCTTCAGATATCACAATCTTGTATTATCAATTGTCTAATGCACTCCAAACAGTTGTTTTATGACTTTGTCCAGTTTTATATTTTTATTAAAAAAAACTAAGTCCGATACCCATTATTGCATCACTTCTGAATAATACATCTTTTGATAGTTTATTTTTTCATCAAAATCTTAGAGTTGAATTAGCTTACTTTGTGAAAAATGCTCACGAAATAACCTAATTGACAAAAACAGCTGTTATTAAACCAACAGTAAATCATATTTACTTTTTTCCAGATTCAACATAAATGGATAGATGATAGACAACAGATACACAGACAGACAAACAGACAGGCAGAAAGACAGAATGTAGCATTTCCATCAGTGTACTATCTGGATTAACTAAGTACTAATACCTTCAATACTTCCTATGGATACTTTCTTTGCTTTTCTCTTACAGTAAATAGCAATTTATTTTTTATAATAGTAAAGGGATAGAAGTAGTGAGGTCATTGAACAAAAGTTGACATTACTGTCACTGTCTTAGTCTTTAGTACATCTGAATTCAGAACATGGCAATATGATACAAAACTATCTAATTATCTTGACTTTTCCATAGTAGAAATAAGTTTAAGACATAAAGTACAGGAAGGCCTATCACAGGTTTATGGGGCCTTAATTAATGATACTTTGCAGACATCAGTATTTCCAAATGTACTTTCATGTAGTGCCCCAGATGATTTTACACCTGAGCAACACACCATAATAAGTCTCTAGATTAAAAAAGGTAAAACAGAAACTCCAGTTCGAACATTTTGATTCTATACAGGATAAATTTATTTAACCCATAAGTTAATTTTATGTTGAATTTTTATGTTTTAACAACTGTAATTTCTTTTTGTTGTAGTAGTATAGATTATCATGTTTGTTTATTTTCTTTCCCTCATAAGAAAAAAAAGGGGGGCATTCAATTCGGTCACTCTCTTTGCTCTGGAATGATGTGGGTAACTTCTTGGAGCTATTTCTTACCACTCCTATCCCCAGCTACAGGTTCAGGTCTGGGTATTTCTTGTTTTTAGGGGATTAGAGGGGGCAAGAGGAAAAACTAGATTAACAGATATAAAGTCTTTGGAGTAAAACTGACTACTCTTTCTTCTGAGATTTTGTTACACTTTCTGTCCTAGGATTGACTCTTCCTGTGATTGACTCTTATTTATTTTACATTAATGAAGCTTTGTTTTTCCACCAAAACAAGTCTGGACTTCCAAGCCAGGTACATCAACATCTTTGCCCCTCAGACCCAGATGGAGAGTCATTTCTTTTATTTATTTATTTATTTATTTATTTATTTATTTATTTAACACAGAGAGAGAGAGAGAGAGAGAGAGAGAGAGAGAGAGTGCATGGGTGGGGGAGAGAGGCAGAGGGACAAAGAGAGAATCTTAAGTAGGCCCCACACTCAGTGTGGATGCAGGGCCCAAACCCATGACCCTGGGGTCATGACCTGAACCAAAATCAAGTCAGACACTCAACTGAATGAGCCACCCAGGTGCCCCAAAGGGAGTCGTTTCTTAATAAACATCTCTATCCTTCAAGCAGAGCTACTGGGGAAGGGAAGGACCCCTCTACATTGGCCTGCAGGGTACCATAATGTTATATTTTAGATGGTCTAAAGATTTATTTCATTTTTCCTGTTTCTCCCCAACAGCTGTCTCCAGTGGCCTCCATTTACTGAGATTTTTACTAGAGGTGGGGGGGGGGGGGGGGGACAATGTGGGTATGGCCATGGAGAAGAGAGTTGGATGCCACTAGAAGCCAAACTGTGCCATACTCCTATATTCTACTCTAAAACTTATTTTCTTTCCTTGGTCACTAGTTTTTCAAAGTTGTCGCATTAGAGTACAACCCTTTCCTTCCATGGTGGTGGTTTTTTTTTGGGGGGAGGGGAGGGGAGTCTGTGGGTCTGTGTTTGTGTGTATCTGTGTTTGTGTTGGCTAGTTTTCACTACTTTCTGCTCGTATAATTAAGTATTTGGAAAGGAAAAGTCTGTACTGCAGTTAAAACATGCCATCTTAATCTAGAGGTATCTTTAATTTGATTTTCAGAAAAATCCTCAGGGCTATTAGCTTTGCCATTGTAAGGTGCAGAAAGGTTAAGAGTGCTAATGAGAAGATTAAGTAAGATTATAAATTTTTCATCCTTTAATAATATAATTGAGTTCCTACTATGTGCCAAACAATAGGCTGAGGAATGAGAATAAAGAAATGAACAACATAGACATGGCCCATGTCCCCAAGAGCTTACCCTTTAGCAGGGAAAATAGACACTTGAACCACTGATTGTAACACAGTAAAATAAGTGCCATGATATAGGGAGATATACCTCATAAGAAAGACACCTAATATAATGTCAGTGAGAGCTTTTCAAGTTAATAAAATACAAAGTCTAGTGCTGGGATATAGCAAATGTTCAGAAAATGTTAGTTTTCTGCAATGCACTGAACAATGTGTACCCCCAAAATTCATATGTTGAAACTCTAATCCTGAGTGTGAATGATATCCAGAGATGGAGCCTTTGAGGCCGGCTCATGAGGGTAGAGGCCTCATGATGGAATCAGCACCTTTATTTTAAAAAAGACAGGAGAGAGCCCTTATCCACTTTCTCTGTTCTCCACCATGTAACAAGAAGATGACTGTGTACAAACAAGGAGGAAGGCCTTCATTGTGATCTTAGACTTC
Organism: Panthera leo; assembly: GCF_018350215.1. Taxonomy (NCBI): domain Eukaryota; kingdom Metazoa; phylum Chordata; class Mammalia; order Carnivora; family Felidae; genus Panthera; species Panthera leo. Next base: position 47,226,236 of record NC_056688.1, on the reverse strand, counting down.
CCAGACTCCAGAGTGCCGGGAACTAAATGTTTGTTGTTTAAACTACCTTGTCTATGATATTCTGTCATAGCAGCCTAAGCAAACTGAGACATTATCTTCCTCCTGAGCCTCCAAACATCTGCAAAGCATAACAGTATCCTATGCTGTCTACTTCTAATGCTGTTGGAAAGAAGCCATTAGATAGCATGCACAGCAAGAGTATTTATTATTTCTTGGTGTAGCCTGATGAGAATGAAATTCTGAGAGCCAGAGCCAAATCATGCAGTTTAAAGGCAGGAACATCTTATGTCAGATACTTTAACTCAAGGGTTTAGCACTGTACCTGATCAGTAGGATAGGAAGCACCCAGTGTTCAATTTTTAGTAAACAATGAAATGGAGCACATGTGGGTACCAAAGTGGGGAGAAATAGATAGTTGTTCCCCATACTTTCTGTCTGGCCATTAGAGCCTTAAGTCCATAATTCTAGCTACTAAATGATTATGGTCTCATCTGAATGAAAATATGTTCATTACAATACCATGGGTTAAGATGTTCAGCAGGAAACCATGTGTCAGAGCTAGAAGTAACGTTTCTGTCTTCTGGAACAAACTTTTTAAATCCATCTATAGCCACTGACAATATAACCTTTGTGGTTTTAATGGAATTTTTTATTCTACACTCTGTATTTGCATGGTGTCTTTTAATCAAGGGGAAAAAAATCATTACAGGCACTAATTAACCTTACCAATGTCCCTGTCAGAAAATAAAATTATAATGTTACCATAAATGCATCTATCTATCTAACTACTCATTCAGTTTCACAAATATTAGGGAAGCCTAACAACATGTTCATCTCAGTAGTTTAATGAAGACAATCTTTTAAATAAATTTTCAATTTCATCTTAAGCACTGGGGCATGTAATAATGCAGATGCAATAGTTTCTAAATCAATTTTGACCAGTATATTTAAGTAGAAAATAGAGCTAAAGAGAAATAAAATACCATTAGGTCATTCACTGCAATTAATAACTCATTTCAAAAGTGTGTAATTTTTCATAGCAATCAGAATTTGTAAGTGCTTCTCGAATGTAACTACCATATTAAAAAATGGTTTTGCTAAGTTGATAGAAATACAGGCATGCTTATAATGTGTGCCTGTGTGTCCTTACGATACTCATTTCATCTAACCATCCACCCATATATCCATGCACTCATCCACACAACAACTCTTTGAAATCAATGATTGCAGTAATGAAAGTTAAGAAGTGCAAGCAAAACTCATTTTTTGTTTGAGATTATTTTTTTTTTAGTTTATTTATTTATTTTGAGAGAGACAGAGAGAAAGAGTGTGAGCAAGTGCACAAGCAGGAGATCAGAGAGAGAGGGAAGGAGAATCCCAAGCAGGCTCTGCATTATCAGCTTGGTGGAGCCAGATGTGGGGCTCAAACCCATAAACTTCAAGATCATGACTTGAGCCTAAATCAAGAGTCAGACACCTAACCAACTAAGCCACCCATGTGCCCCTTATTATTAAGGAAAACTTCACAAGACCAACTGAGACCTAATGAATGATTAGGATTTCACAGGGGTAGATAAATAGAAATGAATACAGGTAGAAGGAAAAGTCTGGACCAAACCACAAAACTATGAAAAACTATGTTCATAAGAAGATGAGTCAATATAAGTTAACATAAGTACTTATCAATACTTTTAAGTATTTATGATTAATATAAACGGGAGGATTTGGAGTAGGGAGCAGATTTATAGGAAATAACTCTGGAAAAGCAGTTAGGATCCAGATTTTTGAAAGGTTTCAATGCCTGAATAGAAAATAAAGAAATTACTTCATTGTTAGTGATGAGCCACTGAAAGCTGTTAAACAATAAAATAATGAAAAGACACTTCTGGAAATCTAGTCCAGAGCAATGTGTAGAACATAGTGTATGAGACACTGAGAATAGAGACAAAACACAAGAGGCTTCTTCAGTAGACAAAAGCACTATGTAAAGACTCTGTGTTAACTATATAGAATTACAATTAAAAACTTAAGAGAAAAAGAAAGTACAATGCATATATTGATTACTTGTGTTCTTGACACTTGTTTAGTCAGAATGAGGGAAGGATCAGGGAGACATGAGGTGGCTTACTAAAAAAATTACAAATCCCTATTCTAAAATCTTTATATGTATTAACTCATTTAATCCTCACAACAAAATATAAGGCAGATATTATTCACTGCACTTTACAAATGAAGAAACTAAATACGGAGAATTCTAACCAAGGATAACTGGCACCAAATCCAACACTAAGAATTTAGCAAAACAAAACAAAACAGCTGACATTTGTTAAGTGCCAATTAAATTAGTTTGCTATAACTTCTGTAACAAAATACAGAAGAGTGGGAGGCTTAAAAAACAGAAATTTATTTCCTCACAGTTCTGGAGACTAGAAGTCTGAGATCAAGGTGGGAGCATATCTGGTTTCCTCTAAAGTTTCTCTCTCTGGCTTGCAAATGGCCATCCTCTTCCTGCTTCTTCACATGGCTGTTCTTCTGTGCCTGTGCAACCCTTGTGCCCCTCTGTATGTCCTAATATCCTCTTGCTAAAAGGACATAAATCAGACTGAATTAGGCCCACCATAACATCCTCATTTTAACTTAATTACCCCTTTAAAGGCCCTATCTTCAAATACAGTCATATTCCAAGGTACTAGAGATTAGAGCTTCACTATAAGAGATTTGGAAGAAAACAATTTAGCCCATAATACTTATTATACTTCAGATGGATTATTTATGATCTTAATTAAACCTGAAATAACTACACAAGAATCTTACTGCCATGTGCATTTAGCAAATGCAGAAACTGAGGTTCCACGGTTTTTAATAACTTGCCCAAAATCACATAGTTGAAAAAAGTACACTGAGATTTCAACCCAAATCTATCTGGTATTTCTGCATCAAATGAGAACTAGAAATTCTCCTAAGAACTTTATCCAAAAGAAAACATTTTTGTTTATATATATATATATATATATATATATATATATAGTAAATTTCTGGTGTATTATATATACCATATGATCCAGTAATTCTACTTCTGGGGATTTACCCAAGGAAAACAAAAACACTAACTTGAAAAGATATATACACCCACATGTTTACTACAGCATTATTTACAATAACCAAGATACAGAAGCAACCTAAATGTATATCAATACGTGAATGAATGAAGATGTAGTATATATACATAATGGAATACTATATAGCAATAAAGAATGAAATCTTGCCATTTGTGACAACATAGATGGATCTACATGGTATCATGCTAAGTAAAATAAGTCAGAGAAAGACAAATACCATAAAATTTCACTTATATGTGGAATCTAAAAAGCAAATCAGGACACTTGGGTGGTTCATTCAGTTGAATGTCCAACTCCTGATTTCAGCTCAGGTCATGATCTCACAGTGTGGGATCGAGCCCTGTGTCAGGCTCTGTGCTGATGTCATGCAGCCAGCAGGGGATCCTCCCCCTCCCTCTCTCTGTCCCTCTCCTGCAAGCGCTCTCTCTCTCTCTCTCTCAAAGATAAATAATAAAAATTCTTTAAAAAAATAAATAAAAAGAAAACCAATGAACAAACAAAAATACAGAAATAGATTCATAAATACAAAGAACATACAAAAGGGAAGGAAATGGGGGTATGAGCAAAATAGGCGAATGGGATTAAGAGACACAAATTTCCAGTTATAAAATAAATTAGTCACAGAGATGAAAAATACAGCATAGGGAATACAGTCGATACTATTTTAATAATGTTATGTGGTGACCACACTTATTGTGGTGACCACTGAGTAATATATAAAATTACTGAATCACTATGTTGTACATATGAAAATAATATAACATTGTATGTCAACTACACTTCAATAATAAAAATAAAATAAAAATATCTATGTGAGGACACATTGGGTTAAAAGTCAAACCAGCCTTTCTCTCAAAAGCTGCCAAAAATCAGCAAAAACTTGTGTTTAAGAAGATGCTTCCTATAAACTACATAGCTATATGTGGAGATACACAGCCCACAGAAGCAAAACTTCAGGACAGCCATGCTAATCTGCATACATTAACCCTTCTAGTGAAATGGCAATGCCCAGCACCTGAAAAGATGCCATTGGCTAAGGAAAATGTCACCTAAGAAGTACCAGAATTAGATCCAACCATAAAAGCACTATTGCTTCCAAAACAGAAAAGAAATCTAGACTAAGTTTTTATAAATTTACATGGAGAATTCTTAGAGCTTCAGATTCTTTGTTAAATGGCAAAAAAGGGAGGAATAAACATTTTTTCTGATTAGTAAAGAAATGAGTGAGATCCCTTAATAAGGGATTTTGTACAGAAACCCTTTAAAGAACTTGAGCTGAAAGAAAAGTACAGTAAAACCTTGGATTGTAACTTGTTCTGCTAGTGTTCCACAAGATATACAAACATTTCTAATATATTTTAACTTGATAAATGAGAAATGTCTTGCAATATGAGTAGTACATGACACCAAATTTCACATGATCACAACTGAGCCAATGGTTGTTCTTTCTCTCACTCTCGCTCTCTGCAAGACTGTGGATGATTGTCAATGCAATGTCACATTTCCGCAAAATTTCAAAAGGAGGCAAAAGCAAGTGTCATTGGATAGGTTCCTTGTTAATGCTGCTCAGAAAGAAAAGGATTCCATTGAACTCATAGATAGCAGTGATTCCATTAGTGATACTACTTGGCAATGAGAAAAATGAAATCATACCATTTGCAGCAACGTGGATGGAACTGGAGGGTATTATGCTAAGTGAAATAAGTCAGTCAGAGAAAGACAGATATCATATGTTTTCACTCATATGTGGACCTTGAGAAACTTAACAGAAGACCAGGGAGCAGGGGCGGGGGGGTGGGGAGGCAAGGAGAAGAAAAGTAGTTACAAACAGAGAGGGAGGGAGGCAAACCATAAGAGAATCTTAAATACAAAAAACAAACTGAGGGTTGATGGTGGGTGGGGGAGAGGGGAAAATGGGTGATGGGCACTGAGAAGGGCACTTGTTGGGATGAGCACTGGGTGTTGTATGTAAGCCAATTTGACAATAAATTATATTAAAAAAAAAAAAAGAAAGTCCTGCACAATAACCCTCCTCTCTGTTGTCTCTCTCCTACCAGCCACGAAGGTTTTCAAATGTAAGGGCAGGTTAATTTGTTTTTATTTATATTTTTCATTTTCTTTATTATTTTGTATTATATTACAGTATTGTAATCATTTTATATGAATATTTTTGAGTTGTGGAACAAATCATCTGAGTTTCCATTATTTCTTATGGGAAATTCACTTTGATATACAAGTGCTTTGGATTATTAACATGTTTCTGGAATGAATTATGCTCGCAAGCCAAGGTTTTACTGTAATTAGAATATATGTAGGAGTAGGTATATGGACAGTTACCAGCTTAGAGACCACCTGAAATAAGAAGAAACTGCTTTTTCATTTTTAAATTGCTCCTCTTGGTAGAATAATCTGTTACTAACAGCAGAAGAAACAATTAATTGGAAACATATAATGGGAGCCAATCTCTGATATCAGCCCAAAAGTATGTCATTATCTCACTGAATATGAGTAAATTTATGAAGTTGTGAGATGTTTTTTAATGGATTATGAGCTCTTCTACCATACTTTAAGTTGAAGGCAAGAAACTATATCTTATATTTATTGTTATGTTGGCTAAAGTGCCTTGCATATAATAGACAAATTTGAACCAATGAATTAAAACTCAATTTAACAGGGGCACCTGGGTGGCTCAATTGGTTAAGCATCCGACATTGGTTCAGGTCATGATCTCACGGTTCAAAGGTTGGAGCCCCGACTCGGGCTCTGTGCTGACAGCTCAGAGCCTGAAGCCTACTTCGAATTCTGTGTCTCCCTCTCTCTCTACCCCTTCTCTGCTCATTCTCTCTCTCTCTCTTTCTCTCTCTCTCTCTCTCAAATAAATATTCAAAATTTTTTACATGTGTTATCTATTTTTGAAAGAGTATCTCACAAACCATGAGATCATGAATTGAGCCAAAGTCAGACGCTTAACCAACTGAGCCACCCTGGCTCCCCATAAATAAATAAATCTTTTTAAAAATAAATAAAACCTTGGGGCGCCTGGGTGGCTCAGTCGGTTAAGCGTCCGACTTCAGCTCAGGTCACGATCTCGCAGTCCGTGAGTTCGAGCCCCGCGTCAGGCTCTGGGCCGATGGCTCAGAGCCTGGAGCCTGCTTCTGATTCTGTGTCTCCCTCTCTCTCTGCCCCTCCCCAATTCATGCTCTGTCTCTCTTTGTCTCAAAAATAAATAAATGTTAAAAAAAATAAATAAAAATTAAAAAAAAATAAATAAAACCTCAATTTAAAAAATTTCTGAGCTTGGGATTATGTACCTTGGCGATATCATAAAGTGGAATGAGGCATTCATCCTCTCACCCTGTTCTTTGCTTGACTCTTTCTTAAAGACTAAGACCACCTACTGTCCTCTCTGGGAAGACTTCTCTGACACTAAGGAGAAAGGAAGGAATAAATAAAGAGGGCCATGCAAAGACAGAAATGAGCATGTGTCATGAGCCAATTATTATAATCAATCTAATTTTAGGTACTTTAATCACACACATATGCACATATCTAAAATAATAGTAGTATCTGCTATGATATAGGTAGGTATAAGTTGTTTTAAGAGTACAGCAAAGCAGCATCATTTTTCTAGCCAAGCAGCATTTAATTCCAAATGGATGAAAGGAAGAATCTAGAATTAACTTCCTGAAGAAAAGGATGTCCAGGCTATTGATAGATAACTTTTATTGTGTTTTATTGTGCACAATCTATGTGTCGGGCATGTTCTAAGCATTTGATGTGTGTTGACTCATTTAATCTTCATAATGACAAGTAATATTATCACATGTGCACATAGTTTAAGTGACAATGTCACATACCTAACCAATGACAGAATTAGATTTCGCATTTAAACATTCTGACTCTAAAATCCACATTCATAATCTCTGTGTTTCACTGTTGTTGTTTTTCTTATGACCCTGTTGAGGGAAATTTAATCTATATGGACAATTATTCATTACATTGGGTATTGATGAGGTCTTTCCACAATGTCTTGACCCAGGGGAGATATGATGGCCAAGGACTGCAAGACAAGATATACATTCATCATCATTATTCTTTGCTATCACAGAGTCTTGATTTAATTGGACCTGCACAAGCACTGTAATGGCTAGAAGTTTTGACACCCACTACTACCTGTCTCAGCTACATGGGTCCTTGCCACCACTATGCTTTCTACTCCCCCAATACCATCCTCCTGCAGTTAACCCTGGGTAATCTAATGGGTTGCTTTATTATGTATTAGAGAGTTCACAGCATTATATCTTTCTACTTTCAAACCTTTATTTTTTATCTGTCTGCTGCTCCATCTATATAAGCACTTATCAGATCACTAGCTTTGGCTGATTAATTTTGAGTTTCTGACCTACTTGGCAACATTCTTATCCTTTCAAAAACAAAATATTTGTCCAGACTAAATATGGATTATTGCTCCTTAAAATACCACTTCTTCTAAAAACTTTACATGATTTCCCACAATGGGTCATGAACTTTGTGCTTATTTCTCTGGAGGAAAATATCTTACATTATAGTATGTTGTTCCCCCTTCCCCACTGGAAAAGAGACTATAAAATCTTTAGAGACATGGACCATGTTCATTCATTCATTCATTCATTCATTGCATTTGCACTTAATAAACAAATAACATGTTCTAGACTTTGTCCTAGTCTGGAAATAAACAATGCCTAGGACATGGGTTATACCATCAAGGATCTCAAACTTGGATGACGGAGACAGAAATTAAAATAGAGCGCGATAGGGACGCCTGGGTGTCTCAGTCAGTTAAGCAGCCGACTTCTGCTCAGGTCATGATCTCGCGTCTGTGAGTTGAAGACCCGCATTGGGCTCTGTGCTGACAGCTCAGAGCCTGAAGCCTGCTTTGGATTCTGTGTCTCCCTCTCTCTCTGCCCCTCCCTTGCTCACACTGTCTCTCTCAAAAATAAATAAACACTAAATTTTTTTTAATAGAGTGTGGTAAGCAGGGTGATAGTGCCATGCACATGGGAGTGAATGTCTCAGAGAATAACTGCCACTTGTTAGTTGTGCAACATTATTAAATTATCTGTGCATGTTAAAATAAATGTGATAATAGTACCTGTTATTGTGAGGATTAAATGAGTCAACAAACACCAAAGTCTTGCAGAGTGCCTACCACATAGATCATGCCAATAAAAGTTATTTATCAATAGCCCAGACATCCTCTTCTTTGGGATATTAATTTCAGATCTTCCCTTTATCCATTTGTGGCTAAATTCTCCTTTGGTATACTTTTATAACAACTTATACCTACATATAGCAGATACAACTATTATTTTAGATTTGTGTGTATGTGTAATTCAAGTATTCAAAATTAGACTAATTATAACGATTGGTTCATGCCACACTCTCATCCCTGGTGTTTGCATGGCCCTCTTTTATTCTTTCCTTTCTCTTTAATAATATAATATTGGCAAAGCCACCATTTGAAATAAACACTAGAAAATGACAGTAACTTCCATATACCTTTGGGACTTTTCACAATCCCATCCACTGAATACCACTATCCTAACCACCCTGAATTGTATGGTGGGTTTCCTTGGCTTTATACATGTGTAAGTGTATATTTATATATGGATAGTGTACGAAAATTCATTTTATTTATATATGTATACATACAGGCACATATATATATAGCATATCATATGCATATTATATAGCATAATATACACATATATATATATACACAGGCAATATTTTTATATCCATATAAATTCTAAGAAAAAGTATATATTGGAGATTTCATTTTTTTTACTCTATAAAAAGCTATCCTACTTACATAATCTTCTGAGACTCTCTTTTTCACTCAAAATTACATTGTTAAAGTTGATCTGTATTTTTCCTTTACTATGGTTTCTTCACTTTGAATACTATCTATACTATTGTATGAACATATCACTATCCCTTCTTCTGTAAATGTACAGTTAGGTTATTTCTGGGTTTTTATTAGTATGGACATGCTGTAAATATTCCTGTACATGTCGCCTATACAAAATTTGCAAGAGTTCCTCTAGGGTATGTATCTAGGACAAGAACTGATGGCTCACAGGATATGCAAATGTTCAATTTTATGAGATAATGACAAACTGATTTGCTATGCCAATTCATGCTCCCACCAGGAATATATGAGATCCTGCTACACCACATCCTTTCCACTTGGTATTGTCAGCCTTTCTATTTTTTCCCATATAAATAGATATAAAATGGTATTTCATCCTAGTGCTATTTGCTTTTCCCTGATTACAAAAACTTAAACATTGTTTTATAGGTTTATTAGCCACATGTGTTTCTTCATCTGTGTTAACATTTATTTATATGTTGTTTATCAAATATTTATGAAATAAATCTTAAGCTGATTATGTGTATTGCACACATCTCAATTTGTAACTCTGTGTTTCATTTTCTTAAAATGACTTGTGAATAAAAGTTTTCATATTTTGAAGTCAAATTTATCACTTTTTCCATATGGTTAGCTATTCTTGTATTTTAAGAAATTATTCCCTATCTCCAATAGTACAGCAATATATCTACTTAAAGTTTTAAAGGCTTGTTTTTGGTATTTAAGTCTTTTCTCCATGTGCAATTGATTTTTGTGCACTGTGGATGATAAAGATCTAACTTTATTTTTCCATATGTATGACAAGTTTGTTGAGTAGTTATTTGTTACTAATGCTTAGCTATATAATTGATTTTTGTTTAATGATTTTATATCCAACATCTTGCTGAACTCTATTATTTCTATTTGTTTATCAATTTTCTTGGAGTGGATAACAGTATACAATCATATAATCCACCAGAAATGTTGACTTTTATTTCCTCTTTTTAAATTCTTAGGCCTTTAATTTATTTTCCTTTTTTTATAATATGAGGTAGGACCTTCCATACATCACTAACTGGAACTGAGGACAGTGGCCATCCTTGTCTCAATTCTCAATTCTAATTTTACAGAGAACACTTCTGATAGTCTTCAATTTAGTTTAATGGGGTGTGTGTCTGTGTGCATGTGCTTAAAATTAACTTTACAGATTTAAGAGCATTCCTTTCTATGCCTTCAATGATTTGCTGGATATAAAATTCTAAATTCTGTGCTAACACACAAAAAATCAAATTATTAAATCAGCCTCACATGATTCTAAGATCTTATCTGGTATCAAGCTCTGCTAATAACTTTAAGGATGGAAGCAATCAAGAGGCTAAGCAAATCAGGAAGAGATCTGTGATTCTTCATGTTTCTTCAAATCCTTTCTCCTTGCATTAGATGTTCTGTCTGTACATCTTAATAGATGAGGTCTCTGACTAAGGTCTCACACACATTTAGGTTACAAAATATACCCTAGGTAGTTACATAAATTATATGACCATTTTCTTGAGATCCATGTGTTATTAACCCATAGATTACAAGTTAATTTATTCTAAACAATTTTAACTCAGAAACATATTGAAAATCTACATATAAGGATTCTTCTCCTAGCAAATATTTTTATGTCTATTTATCAGAAGGTCAGTTATCACCAGATTTATATAGGTATTAGATTGGGACACCTGCCTTTGTCCAAACAGCATGCCACCCAACCTCCGTAACAGGAAGAGAACTGAATTTACCCCTAGATGAATTACTTCTTCATCCTTCCTCATCCCTAGATCAAAATCTTTTTCCTTCCAAACTTCAAATGTGTTAAACCATCTTCTTGTATCCAGTGTTGCTACTGAAAACTCTGAATTCAATTTGATTGTTGTTCTTATATCTATGATCTACTCTTTCTCTTTCAAATTTTTATAGACTTTTTTTGTTCTTTTATTCTTAATCTTTTCTATTATATTTCATGGTGTGAGTCTTTACCTTTACAGTCTGATGTTTTGGACCCATTACTCTTAGGTTAGTAATTTTTCTTAATTCTTAATTCTGTGGAATCTACCTCCATTACATTCTCAAAATCATCTTTATATTTTAATTTTCACTCTTCTGTTCCTATTATCCAAATGTTGGCACTTCACTTTCTATGCTCTATTTCTTTTAATTTTTATTTATATAGTCCATGTATTTACCCTTTGCTCCTCCTTAAAGAATTCCACTTTGCTTTCAGCTTCCTAATCTTTTTTTCAGTTATATCCATTCCATTATTTATCCTATTTATTGTGTTCTTTTTTTTAATTTTTTTAACATTTATTCATTTTTGAAAGGCAGAGAGAGACAGAGCACGAGTGGGGGAGGGGCATAGAGAGAGGGAGACACAGAAACAGAAGCAGGCTCCAGGTTCTGAGCTATCAGCACAGAGCCCAACACGGGGCTCAAACCCATGGACCGTGAGATCCTGACCTGAGCTGAAGTTGGCCACTTAACCAACTGAGCCACCCAGGCGCCCCTATTGTGTTCTTTATTTCAAATATTATATTTATTATACCAAATATCTGGATTTTTTATAATTATTTCCTTTCCTTATAATTCTAATATCTTGGGTTATTATTTTTGTTGTTGAAATAGAATTGACATATAACATTATATTAGTTTCAGGTGTACAACATAATGATTCATTATTTGTATATATTGCAAAATGATCACTACAATAAGTCTAGTTAATGTCCATCAAAATATGTAGTTACCAAAAATTTTTTCTTATAAGAATTTTTAAGATCTACTCTTCTAGCAACTTTTAAATATGCAACACAATATTATTAACTATAGTCACCATGCTCTACATTACATCCCTATGACTTATTTTATAACTTACTACACCCCTATGACTTATTTTAAGTTATTTTATAACTTATTTTATAACTTAATTTGTACCTTTGACTATGTCCACCCATTTCACCCATTCCCACCCCCAACTCTGACAACCACCCATCTGTTCTCTATGTTGTGAGCTTGGTGGGGCTTGGGGAGGGTTTTTTTGTCTTGATTTTTCAAATTCCATATGTAAAGGAAATCACACAATATTTGTCTTTCTCTGTATGTCTTAATGTCACTTAGCATAACACCCTCAAGGGCTTCCATGCAAGTGGAAATTTTCCTTCTTTCTTATGACAGAATAATATTCCCGTGTGTGTGTGTGTGTGTGTGTGTGTGTGTGTGACATCTTCTTTATCCATTCATCTGTCGATGGACACTTAGGCTGTTCCCATGTCTTGGCCGTTATAAATAGTGTTGCTATGAACACGGGGTACAGATATCTTTTCAAATTAATGCTAGCATTTCCTTCAGATAAATACCCAGAAGGGAAATTCCTGAATCATATGGTAGTTCTAATTTTTGTTTTTGAAGAAACCTCCATAGTGTTTTCCACAGTGACTGTGCCAATTTACATTCCCACCAAGAGGCCAAAAGTATTCCCTTTTCTCCATACCCTCACCAACACTTGTTATTTCTTATCTTAGCCATTTCAATCTAATCATACATGAGGTGATATCTTATCGTAGCCTTGATTTGCATTCCCCTGATGATTAGTGATGTTGAGCACCTTTTCATGTACCTGTTGGACATCTATTAGTTCACTCTTTATGAGGGGTTTTTATGCTTATATAAAATTATTATCCTTGTGTTCTAACATCCATGATTTACATGGTATCTATAGCATATAGTGAGTCTAGTTGTCAATATCCATGGTGACCAATAAGATACCAGGTGTCTCAAGACAAAGGTGGAGGATAATCAAGAGCAGAATTCAAACTGCTTTCTTTCCCTCACTTAATCTCTCACAGACTCACTGGTCAATCTCCAGCCTAGGTTCTAGCCTTCCCTCTACCATCAACAGTTCAAACAACTGTCTGTCTACCCATAGGTTTCTTAGAATTCTTTATTATCTCTTGGGTTTCCATCCATGGTTGACTTTGAGTGAGGAAGCTAGAGCCTGTTAATTTTTTACTTTGCCAGGAACAGGATTCAGAACTTAGTGATTATTTACTTCTCTACATTTTTTATTATGACTAGACATTGAGCTTCTTAAATTCAAAATTCTATTTCATTCAATTTTACATCCTAGGCCCAATATAGTATGTGGTATACAGTTGACATTTAGTAGGTAATTCTGGGTTTAGTGAATAAATAATATTTGTACTTAAAATTAGGAATATTTCACTAAAAACCTTCTGCTCTGATCATATTACCACTGTTCTCTTCTTTTATGGCAGCATATAACTTATTAAGCATTTGTCTTTCTTTGGGGAAGTCACTTACACTTTCTAGCCCTCAGTATCCTACCTGAGGGGCCCAGTGCAGCAGTAGGCCTTACCAACACATAAGACAAGTCTTACTTCAAAGTCTAAGAGAAAAGAGCCATATGCCGGAAACAGCTAAAAATTGTATTAATAGTGCTAAGTTGTTTAATAATTTCACTTACCTATTCTTTGAAATCCATAACCATTTATTTCCAGGGAAATATCAAATTGGAACTTCCTATAATTTCAAGATAAGGTTAAATTATAAGTATTGTGAGGTATGGCCCTTTCTAGGGAGAGAGAATAATACAAAAGAGAAGATCTCAGAGAGATTCTGGGTTCTAATCCCATGCCATAAACCACCTTCCTGACTTTGAATAATTCACTAAATATCTCTAAATATTTTCCTCATTTCTAAAATGAGAGAATTGAGTGACAGAGTGATATGGAAAGCAAACTGGGATAGAATCCCAGGTCTGTCTCTTACTATGATACTTAGCTCAAATTCTTAACCATTTTAACCTCAGTGTTCTTATTTTCAAAATAAAATTATTATCACTTCCTTCTTAGAGTCACTCTGGGATTTCAATGAAATAATATATGTAAGCACAGCATCACTTACATACTGAATGTTCCTAAAATGTTAGTTTCTTTCCCCTCCCACATTTTCTCAGGTGTCTTACAGCTTTATATAGTTATGAATCTAGATGATTTATTAAAAACAGAGTCTATTTCTCTAATCCAAGAGAGATGCCTACCTAAGTTTCCACACTGCATCATTTCTACTGAGAGCTAAAAATTTCTTTTAGATGTCAACTTTTAGTCATAAATGATTTAGAAGTTAGGTAGGTGTGTTTCAATGCTTCTACATGTTAAATATTCAGTCCTCATTGGCAAGTAGTGAAAGTTTATGCAAGGAGAGGAAAAGCAAAATGATGTGCATATATCATTTATATTTTAAGCATCAGCAACTGCTCCAGTGAAATATTCACCCAGCAATAATATACAAGGGAAGTGTTCATGCACCGGGGCAACAATATGGAAATCAACATCTGTGGTTTAAAAAAAAAAATGTATGTGTCACTGCTTATAGCTGTGAAAATAATGGGCAACCATAATGGGGTGGTGTAATGAATATGTGTCAATGGCCAGAAGAAGGAAATGATAATCATAGTCAAATTGCTATTGGTGCCTTTGTTTTTGGCAGCAAAAATAAATATCTATTAATTATAGTAAAATGAAATGTGTTTGGATATAGTGCTAAGGAAACAGATCCAGTTAAATTATTATATAGGCCAATGATCAGAGATAAATGAGTATGTGCCAGGAAATCTCTGCTAAACTGTTTATGTAACGGAGCCATCAAATAAGTGATATGGTTCAATAGGTTCTGTGAAATTAAACACTGCATCATGGGAGCTGCAATGCATTACAATAAGAGTAATCAGCACTCTTGCTAGTAATCCAAATGTTGATCATGGGATAATTTCTCCATCTATCACAAGGGATGTTTCATCACAAGGATGAAAACCTTAGTAAAAGGTTTTCCACAGGATCCAATCCATTCACTTCTGCTGTTTGCCTTGAAAAGAATGCAGCATGCAGCATGGCATCATAGATAAGCCTGGGGGTTTTGAGTCAGGTGAAATTATGTTTCAATAATTTCCTTTTGCTAGTCCAAAAGGTAAATTAATAAATTCATTCATTCATTCATTATTCTGAAGTATCAGAAGCCTATAATAAGGCGAGATTCAAGATTCCAGAAGTAAAAATAGGTTAACAAGAAGAAAGTGAAAATGGCTTCAGACAACTCACATTATCTTATAATAATTTGGGTATGTCCAACTATATATTTAAAAAAAATTTTTTTATTAAGTGTTTTTATTTATTTTTGAAGGAGAGAGACAGAGCATGAGTGGGGGAGGAGCAGAGAGAGAGGGAGACACAGAATCCCAAGAAGGCTCCACGCTCTGAGCTGTCAGCACAGAGCCCAATGCAGGGCTGGAATCCACGAACTGTGAGATCATGACATGAGCGGAAGCCAGAGGCTCAACCCACTGAGCCACCCAGGCACCCCTATCTAACTATATTTTTAACATCTCCTCTTGGATATCTAGGAGGGATTTCATGATCAGCTTGTAAACACTTGAATACTAGATCTTCCCTACCTCCAAATTTGTTCCACTTACAGCTTCCTCCACATCAACCGATGTCCATTCTTTCTTTCCATTCCTCCTAATGGAAACCCTGAAGACATTCTTCTCATTTTGCTTTCCTTCATATGCCACAGCTAAACTATTAGAAAATAATGAGGCTTTACCTTCAAAATATATTGAGAATCCTAACACTCCTTACCATTTCCATTGCTACAACCCGGTCTGTCCCACTAACATTTCCTACCTGGATTATGCAGTGACCTTCTGCCTAGTCTACTGCATTTACTCTTGCCTCTATAAACTATGCTCTGCATAGCCGCCAGAGCAATCCTTTTACTACATGGCAGACCATGTCACTTCTCCTCTCAATACCTAGTAATGAACACCCATTTACTAAGAAAAAAAGCCAAATTCATGAAAATAACCAATAGAAACAAACAGATGATTTGACTCTCCATTCCTGCTCTGACTTCACCTTCTATGCTCTACTACTCTCCTTCTGTCCCCTCCAATCCAGCCTCACTGTTCTCTCTGCTTTTCCTCAACAACCAAAGGCACTGTCCTTAGGACATTTAGCCTGGTCATGTTCTCTGTGCAATGCTTTTCCCCTAAATAGCCACACAAATAATTCCTTCACCTGCTTCAGAATTGCTCAATCTTCAGATTTTCTCTGATGTCTAAGCTACCATATATAAAACTGCAACCACTCCCACTATACTCTTGATCACCCTTACCTACTCTACTTTTTGTTTTTCCATAGCACTTTTTCTTTTCTAACAAACTATACAATTTATTTATTTATTATTTTTATTTCGTCTCCCCCCACCAACCACCTACCCTGCTAGAATGTAAACTGCAGAATGGCAGGAATTTCTTTTATAAAGTTTATTTTTTATTTTGAGGGGTGGGAAGCAGAGAGAGAGAGAGGGAGAGACAGAGAAAATCCCAAGCAGGCTCTGCACTGTCACTGCAGAGCCAGACATGGGGCTGGAACTCACAAACCACAAGATCATGACCTGACCTGTAATCAAGAGTCCGATACTTAACCGACTGAGCCACCCAGACGCCCCAGAATGGCAAGAATCTTTATCTTTTTTGCTAATGGGTCCATTTTGAATGTCTACAAGAATCAACAAATGTTTAAGAACTCAACAAGTAAGTAGTAAATAAGTAACAAAGATACAAATAAATATTCAAGAAACAAGTAATGAAATGGATGAAGAATTCCAGGTTTACTCAGAAACAAACACCAGACTAGCTTCAATGTATAATAGAAAACAGTGCAACAAAGTCATTCATTTCTGAAGAAAATGAACCTTGAATTCCATACCCAAATCATCCATCTATCAATAAGAGGTGAGGGTTAAATAAAGTCATTTTTAAACTTTTTATTTTAAAAATAACATCATACTTACAGAAACATAACCAAAAATAATTCAAGTAATTTTCACATACCCTTCATGCAGGTTTCCCAAATGTTAACACTTTATTAATGTCTCCCTCCTCTCTCTCTCTTTCCCTCTCTCTCCCCGCCTCTCCCCATCTTCCCTCCCTCTCTCTCCTATATATTATCTAGTTTTATCTACCAGAAAACAATAAGGCAAACATGGAGCTTTCAATTAATACAATGGAGAATCATTCTCATTAACTAAATTTATGATGTGTCTTCATGAGAATAGTTTTATTTGTTAGTAGCCATATAATTGTATTATAGTTGCATAATTGTAGTGTAGTCGTATAATTATATACTTGTATTTCTAGTCATATAATGTGAATATGTCTATACCCACTCTGAAGATATAAGTAAAGATAACAATGACTAACATAAATATCTTCTCAGTATTATACAGTAACTAGGTTTTTAGTATAACTTAAGAACACTGCTGCCTTTGCCAGGGAGCCCACTAGAATAGTATTCCAGAACCTCTTTTAAACACAAATAAGTTAGGTGGCTCAGTCAGTTAAGTGTGGGACTTCAGGTGAGGTCATGATCTCATGGTTCGTGGGTTTGAGCCCCACATAAGGCTTTGCACTGACAGCAGGCAGCCTGCTTCAGATTCTGTCTCCCTCTCTCTCTCTGCCCCTCACCCCCTCTCTCAAAAACAAACATTAATTTTTTTTTTTTAATTTTGAAACTTCATGTTTGTCAATCACTGAAATAACAAAGTGCACATTATAGGTTAATGAAATTTAATATTCAAATTTAAAATGTTTATTCTATTTTCTTCTATCTCAATTTATAATGAGTTCAACTTTTTAAAAAAAAAGTTCAGCTTTCATCACATACTTTCTTAAATCATTGTGTGCAAGTTTGTCCCATTTATCCCAAATATAAAGTTAAGAGTAGCACTTTCACTATCAGTACCATTTGGGAAAATATTAGAAGAGGAGATAGTTAAGGAATATAAATAAAATAATTTTCATTTGTGTGTAATACTGTGTGGTTAAACGGTAATTTCACTGCTGCTGCATCCATCCACCTCCTCCAGAACTTGAGGTCAGTGGAGTTAGCAGAGAAGGAACGAAGCATGATTCATTTATTGACCATAGGAACATTCTTTAGATCTTTACTCATATATTATTTTCATATATGATATGGATCCTTCCTGGTTATTCTATCCAAAATTACCCAGACATTCCCTATGCCTTTCCTACCTCATTTTTTTTTTTCTTAGCACTTATCATTGTTCTGCTTATTCAATTTTCTTATTGCTAGATTTTAGGTACAAAGCGGCTTTCCAAACCTTCAAAGGGGGTGCAATCTTTCCCTACTCATACCCAACAGCTGCCCTTACATCAGAGACAAGGGATAGCCAAGGAATTTATAGAAAAATACCTTCCATCTCCCAGAAGTCTGATTTTCCAAATACAACAAAGAGATCAAAGGCTTTGTTTTATATCCTAAGCACGAACATTAATATATAGACTAGCTCATCATCTTCTTAAATCACAGCACTATATATTATATTAGATATTTCTGTTGGCCCTTGTATTTCAATGTCTCAGCAACTCAAACCACATTTTTCAATCACTGCTTTGGTCCACTTCCAAATTCAATCGTCTTGACAACATTCATCATTTTCTGCAAGATGCCACCCTAAAGAAACTTAGGACCTTATTTATTTCAGTTCTCTGATCCCAGATGCTAACCTCCTCTATATAATTGCCAGTGTACTCCCTGTCATTCCACCCTAAAAAGGTAGACCAGATGCACAGTCATCATTCCTCAGATCTGTGCATCACATTTTGCTTTTCAAAGCACTTTCACTCTCAGTATCTCACTGGACTGTGTGAGATGGCTGAGAAAAAGTGCTATTCTGCCATTTTACAACCAAGGGAACTGAAGCCTATTTGCTCAGTGACTTAATGGCAAAGACTCTTTTAGTGTTCTCACTGCCTCATCATTTAGTCCTGATGCCAGCATGTTCACACGTTTTTGTTGTGGCCACTCTTGCAAAGTGTGCTAAAACTATCACTATTTTAAAGTTGTAATGTGCTTATATTCTTGACTTGGTTCAGTTAAAAATTCTCAACATAAGTTTTTTGAAGTTACAGCTTTTCTTGAGTTCAAAATACAGAAGATTTAAAGATATATTTCAAAATTAGCAGAAATTTTCTGACCCTCCTCCTGGCCAGCCATGTCTCATAGGTATGAGTTAAGATGCAGCAACTTGTAATCACACCTGCCAAGGATAGAAGATGCAGTCTGGGATTGGGGTAGAAAGGACAGTGGAGGTGGCAGTGTGGGTAAGAAGAAATAGACAAAAACCCCTAGTGAAAGCAAGCAGGGGAGATGACCATTCCATTATATAAGCAGGCAGTCTGGAGCAAGGTTACTAAGTCCAAACAGGGAAAGATATGAGGATATGCTAAGATGTGAGACTGTCAGAAAGTGACACGAAGAATAATTACAAAATTTCAGAATATGCAGTTACAGTATCATTTTGCATCATTCCGATGGCTAGAGGGCTTAAGGATAGTCTGGTAACCAAAGACAAAGTACCACAGATTTGGACTTGGGGATCTTTTGACTAGGGAACAAATTCTAGGAATTCTTTTAGTTCACAGTTTTAGCAAAGATATTGAAGGATATTTATGAATTCCAAGTGTTGTATTCGGTGAAATTAATTTGTTCTGAGAGGCAATATAAATCTGCGTTTTTAATTTATTCATTTTTGAGAGACAGAGTATGAATGGGGGAACGGCAGAGAGAGAGAGAGAGGGAGACACAGAATCCAAAGCAGGTTCTAGGCTCTGAGCTGTAAGCACAGAGCCCAATGCAGGGCTTGAATTCATGGACCGCAAGATCATGACCTGAGCTGAAGTCAGATGCTTAACCAACTGAGCCACCCAGGCAACCCTAAATCTGGGGGTTTTTTTTAAGAGTGTGGCCACTGTAAATACTAAAAAAAACAATTCATCCAATAAATGTTGGAAATGAATTATTCTTTATGAATGGCTTATATCTGACTAATTCTTAAGGAATGATTATTTTTATGTCTTTATTTCTGAATGTCTTATGTTTATTTGGGACCATGTGTAACTTTTTCAGATATACTAGATACAATGGTCATGTACCATGAGATTGAAAACTAATTACAACTGCATATTAATCAACTACTACTTTGATGTTGACAAATTTTTTACCTGTGATAATAGATGCAGCTTAAGAAAGAGAACATCCAGACAATGAAATATTATTCAGCACTAAAAAGAAATGAGTTGCCACATCCTGTATAGGCATAAAAGGTCCTTAGGTATACAATACCTAAGTAAAAGAGCTAATCTGTAAAGACTACATACTGTATGGCATTATGGATAAAGCAAAACTATAGAGACAATAAAAAGATCAATGGTTGCCAGGGTTATGCATTTTGAGGGATGAGTAGGCAGAGCACACAGGATTTTCAGAGCAGGGAAAATATTTGTATGGATGAATAATGGAACATGAATACATATAATGATGGATAGATGCCATTATGTACTTGTCCAAACCCACAAAATGTACACCAAGAGTGAACCCTAATGTAAACTATGAACTTTGGATGATTAGATGTATCAGTGTAGGTTCACAAATTGTAACAAATGTTGTGCTCTAATGAGGGATGTTGACAGTGGGGGAGTCTCTGCATGGTGGGGGCAGGGAGTATATAGGATATCTCTGTACCTTCTCTCTGTGTGTGTATGTATGCACATGTATACATATGTTATATATAAATATATATATATATATGTACTGTCTCATAAAATGAGTACCTTTCTTGTAAGCTTAAAATCTGCTTTATGAGTATTATACATTGACTTAGGTAACAGAGTAGGTTCCTTGTGAGTTGACACTGGTGAAGATAGAACAACTGAAAAGGAATGGGCAGAGGTCAGAGGCCTGAAAGAATGTGTGGATGCCAAAGGTACATTGAATGGTGGACTGAGGGCATTTATCAAATATACAAAGGCACCATGGGAACTGCAGGACTCTCAACACATAACAATTCCATCCAAACCACTGCACTAAGAGATCTGGCCAAACTCTAGCATGGCTCCTAGCAGCATGAAGCCCTGTACCTAGGATGACTCCCTATTGACCACTGTCCACCATTAAAATGTCTGCCTGAGAAGCACAACACTGCCAGAAGAATTTCCTGCTTTTCTAGCCAACACCTGGCATAGGCTTCTAACCTCCCTTTCTTAGAGAATTTACTAAAAAGGACTTACATGTAATGTATCCCTTGAAACTCAGAAGTGTCTTCCTCAAGGATCTGAGAACTGTTACTCTAAAATGCAATCATGAGGCAGTACAGGGCCTCTGTCTCCCACTCTCTGTGGGAGTAACTTTAAATTTTAAATTTTAAATTGTAACTTTTAATTTTTCTGGCTCTGCTGAGTCCCCTGCTCTCCCCCCTCCCTCATTTTCTGCATCCCTATTGTCAGTATATTCTGATTAAAATCTGTTTTCAGTACTTTAACTAATTCCCAGCTATATGTACCTTTGACACCGTGTCTATAACACAGTAAGAACATAAGCTGGAGTCCAGGGACAAGTCCAAGATCAAATCTTGAGAGGCTGATCCAGGAATCAAACCAAGGACGTAGAATGTTCTGCAGTAGTCCAGAAGAATTTGTGCATTTCTTTGTAGCAGGACCTCATTTCTGAAGCCATTGAGGACCTCTATTGTTTTGGCAGTGCTATGAACTGAATTATGCACCCCCCCAAAATTCATATTTTGAAGTCATGACCACCTCCCCCATGTGATAATATTTGGAGATGGGAACTTAGGCTTAGCTGAGGTCATGAGAGGGGGCTTTCATGATGGAATCTGTGTCCTTATAAGAGACACCAGAGAGCTCCCTCTCCTTTCTCTCTCTCTCCAACATGTTAAAACACAGTGAGAAGGTGGCCTTCTGCTAAGAAGTAAAGCCTACCCTGGAGAACTGAATCAGCCAGTACCTCAATCTTGGACTTCTAGTCTCTAGAATTGTGAAAAGTAAATTCCTGTCCTTTAACTCAAAAAGATACATGCACACCAGCCTGTTCAGCACTGCATTATTTGCAATAGCCAAGATATGGAAACAACCTGTGTTCATTAACGGATAAATGGATAAAGAAAATGTGGTCTATGTATACGATAGAATGTTATTCAGCCATAAAAAATAAATGAACTACTGCCATTAGCAACATGATGGATGGACCTTGAGGGCATTATGTTAAGTGAAATAAGTCAGAGAAAGACAAATACTGTGTGATCTCACTTATATACGGCAAACTTAAAACAACAAAACAAGCTCCTAGATGCAAAGAACAGATTGGTGATTGCCAGAGATGGGGGTTGGGCCAGCGGATGAGATGGGTGAAGGGAATCAAAGGTACAAACTTTTCCAGTTATAAAATAATCATGGTGCAAAGTGACTACAGTTAATACTATATTGCATGTTTGAAAGTTAAGAGAGTAGATCTTAAAAGTTCTTGTCACACACAAAAATTTTTTTTTAACTATATATGGCTACAGATGTTAACTAGATATACACAAGTGTTGAATCATACTGTACACTTGCTGTACCCATGTTGTATGTCAATCCTGTTGTTTAAGCCACACAGTTTATATTTTGTTATGGCAGCCTAAGAAACAGGAAGAATTGTAGGCACATAGGACATTATCCAGATTTGTGAAAAGTATCCCAATAAAACAGTTCAAAATCTGCTTTCGGATAGGAATTTTATGTTCACAAATACTACAATGAAGTACTAAAAGGCTAATATAGATGTTTATATAAAGGCCCAAAGGAGGGACTATTTACATCCATGTAAAAAAGGAATAAGAAAATGGTCATACAGCAAGGAGTACGGTCTCTGCATGCTTTTGACTGTTCTAAAGGCCAGAAACTCTCCAGTTACTATGTTGTACACCTGAAACTAATGTAACATTGTGTGTCAAGTATACTTAAATTAAAAATTAATTAATTATTTAATTCAGGGAACTCTGAATGTGCAAAGTGTCCATTGAAAAATCTCCTGCTAACTTTTAGGGCATTCCCTTGTACGTTACTGAGTTCTTTTGTCTTTTTCGTTTTAAGATTTTTTTCTTATTACTATATTTTGCCAGTTTAATTACAAGATGGCTTGGTGTTGGCCTACTTTTGTTGATTTTGATGGGAGTTCTCTGTGCCTCTTGGACCTGAATGTCTGTTTCCCCAGATTAGGGAAGTTTTCAGCTATTATTTCTTCAAATACATTTTCTGTCCCCTTTTCTCTCTCTTTTTCTTCTGGAGCTCCTATAGTAAGAATATTATTACATTTGACAGAATCCCTGAGTTCCTTAAGTCTATTCTCATTTTGTGTAATCCTTTTTTCTCTCCTTTGTTCAGCTTGATTACTTTCCATTACTCTGTCTTCTAGGTTACCAACTCATTCCTCTGCTTCTTCCATCCTGCTATTCTTTCCATCAAGGCTGTTTCTCATTTTGTTTTTGAGCCCTTTATCTCTGCTATGTTATTCCTTATTTCTGTGTTAAGGGTCTAATTCATGTCTTCCACTCCTTTTTTCAAGTCCAGTGAATATGCTTATGATGATTTCTTTAAATTTTCTATCAGGCATGTTACTGTTTCATTTAGATCTCTGGCCATGACCTTTTCCTGTTCTTTCATTTGGTATAAATTTCTCTGTCTTCTCATTTCATCTGCCTCTCTGTGTCTGTCTCTGTGAGTTAAGAAAGTCAAATAAGTCTCCTGCTCTTAAAAGTAGTGACTATGAAGAGGAGATCCTGGAGTGCCCTGCAGTGCTGTGTCCCCTGTTCACCAGATCCTGGTACTTCAGGAGAGTATCCTATGTGTGTTGCTTATGCCTTGCTGTTGTGTCTAAGTGACTTGCAGTGCATTTGCCTGCACTGACTCTGCCTGACGCTGCCTGTTGTGGGTTGTTCTTGACTTCTGCAGTATTAGTGGGACCTAGGCAGGCCAGCTCTGAGGACATGCCTGATGGGGAACTTGGGAATGGGGTGGCAGTGCTAGCAAAACATGTGTTGGACCTATGCCAGATCTCTGAAGCACTGCAGTGGCTGGGGACTGCACAAGGAGGCCAAGGGCAGGAGGCTAGGCATGGTGCATAAGGATGGCTGTGCTTGGCTGGGCCCAGCACATGATAGGGATTGGATGTGTACAGGTAGGTGTGGTGGGCATGGCATTCAAGACAGCAGCTGTGTACCTAGCACCTGAGTGCAGTGTGTGAGGCACAGCCTCAGGGTGCACAGCTGGGTAGGGCATACATGCAGCTTTAAAAAAATTTCTCTGAGCCCTGGACCAAGGGTACTAATGTCTATGCGGCCCTGTGTCTGCAGGTGGCTCTGTGTTTACGCTAGAGGGCAAGGAAGAAAATGGCACCTGCCAGCTCCCTCATTTCACAGAAGTCCCCCAATACACTCTGAAATCAGTATGAACAGATCTGTCTCATGTTTGACCCCAGTGTTGTGTAAACTGCTGTTTTTATGTGACTTTCCAAGCAGGCTGCAGTCTCTTTAAGGGCAGCAACCCAGCTTTCACTTGCCCTCGCAGCTCACCCAGTGATGAGTCAGCTGACTTTTAAAGCTCCAGGTTCCAAGTACCACTGGTTTTATAACTCATGGAAGTCAGCCCCTGTGGGTTTTAAAACCAAACATTACAGGGATTAGTCTTCCCCCATGTAAGCTCCCTGGTACAAGGGCCCATTTCTCTGCCCTCTCTACATGTGCCACTCCCTCTCTCTTGCAGGCAGCCTCCCTCCACTTTTCTGACCTTCCTAACTTTCAGATGCAGCTTCTTCTATTTAGTTGTGGAGTTTGTTCTGCCAGTCTCCTTATTGCTTTCCAGTTTATTGTCTTGGATGTAGACAATATCTAGTTGTAAACATGAGACAGGGTAGGCTCAGGGTCCACCTACTCTGCTGTCTTCCCAAGATCTTCCCAAATTAATTTCTCTTTAAAATTCATAATTATTACTCTACATACCCAGATAAGTCAGATGCCCTAAATAGTTAACTACATATTAGTTTTCTTTTTTTTGTACTGTATCAGTTTTATGTATTTATTGATCAAACATTTATTGTCTGTCTGCTATGTGTCAGTCACTGGATTAGTTTCATGTATAATTAATATCTTATAATATGTATATATATTCTGTTTGGCAAATTATCATAGCAATATACCTATTTCAAAATGTGTAGTCAATTAATGCACTGATTTTTAAATAAAATGATGAAAAAAATAACCCTTGAAAAGTTACACATGCACTTACCTTGGGATAATACAGTTTAAATTCACTGCCCAATTTTGGAGGTTCATTCTCATGTTGAATGTATTCTTTTCTTACAAAAGAAAATATTATTCATCCAATACTTATCACATAATTGTTTAGTATTTGCTTGCTCCCAGTCCTCTTTTAGGCATTTGAAGATACAAAGATGAACAGATAATAGAGCTTACAATTTAGCAATAGAGAAATATAAGCAGCTAACCACAATTAAAAGTGATAAGAGCAATAATCAAGGACACAGTTAGCAAAGCTAATAAACTTTAAGCTTCAGGATCTCTCTCTTAGACAACTTTCCTCCAAGCCCTATGAGGAACCCTGAAACATGTCTTCAGTTTTGGTAAGTTATATGTTTCTAGGAATTTATCCATTTCTTCTAGGTTGTCCAGTTTGTTGGTATATAATTTTTCCTAATATTCTCTTACAGTCCTTTCTTTGTATTTCTGTGGTGTCAGTTGTCATTTCTCCTCTTTTATTTATGATTTTGAGTTCTCTCTCTCTCTCTCTCTCTCCCTCCCTCCCTCTCTCCATCTCTCTCTCTCTTTCTCCCTCTCTCTCTCTCTCTCTCTCTCTCATGAGTCTGGCTACAGGTTTATCAATTTTGTTGATCTTTTCAAACAATCAACTCCTGGTTTCATTGGTTCTAATGTTTTCTGAGTTTCTGTACCATGTATTTCTCCTCTATTCTTCATTATTCCTTTCCTTCTGCTGTTTTAGGGTTTTATTCTTCTTTTTCTACTTCCTCTAGGCATAAGACTAGGTTGCTTATTTGATATTTTTCTTGTTTCTGAGGTAGGCCTTTATTATTATGAACTTTCCTCTTAGAACCACTTTTGAAATATTTGTGGACTGTTGTGTTTTCATTTTTGTTTGCTTCTTTGTACTTTTTGGTTTCTTCATTGATTTCTTGGCTGACCCATTCATTGTTGAGTAGCATGTTATTTAACCTCCATGTATTTGTGGTCTTTCAAGACTTTTCCCTGTGCATTTCCAGTTTCATAGTGTTGTGGTCTGAAAAGATTCACTGTATGACTTCAATCTTTATGAATTTGTTGAGGCCTGTTTTCTGGGTTAATATGTGATCTGTTCTGGAGAATGTTCCATTTGCACTTGGAAAGAATGTATGTTCTGCTGTTTTAGGATGAAATGTCCTGAATAGATCTGTTAGGTCCATCTATTCCAGTGTGTCATTCAAAGTCATTGTTTCCTTGTTGATTTTCTGTTTAGATGATCTATTGACGTAAGGGGAATGTTAAAGTCCCCTACTATTATTGTATCATTTTGATTAGTTCCTTTATGGTTGTTATTAACTGTTTTAGATATTTTGGTGCTATCATGTTGGATGCATAAATATTTACAATTGTTATGCTTTCTAGTGGGATTGTCCTGATTATTATACAGTGCCCTTCTTTGTTTCTCATTACAGTCTTTGTGTCTATTTTGTCCAATAAAAATATTGCTACCATGGCTCTCTTTTGACATTCATTTGAATAATAAGTGTTTCTCCACATTCTCACTTTCAATCTGGAGGTGTCTTTAGGTCTGAAATGTGTCTCTTGTGGGTAACATTATAGATGGGTCTTGTTTTTTCATCCATTCCATCACTCTATGCCTTTTCATTGGAGCATTTAGTGCATTGACATTCAAAGCAGTTATCAATAAGTATGTATTTATTTCCATTTTGTTACTTGTTTTGTGGTTGTTTTTTGTAGTTCTCTGATCCTTTTCTCTCTGCCCTTTCATGATTTGTTGGCTTTCTTTAGTGATATACACAGATTTCTTCCTTTCTAAATCTATTGGTTTAGAAAAAAATAGATTTTATTTTTTGTATATCTACTACTGATTTTTGATTTGTGATTACCATTAGGTTTGTATATGACATCTTCGGCATATAGCAATCTATATTAAGATGATGGTTACTTAAATTTGAACTCATTTTTTACTCTTCTCCTCCATGCCCCATGTTTTAGGTATATGGTATATACCCAAAATCCTTCCTCTTACATCCTTCTATCTTTGTGAGACTATAATGCTAAAGGAGATAAGCCAATGAAAGGAAGACAAGTATATGATTTCATTTATATGTGGAATTTAAGAAACAGAATAAATAAAGAGAAAAAAGAGACAAACAAAAAAATGGACTCAACGATAGAGAATAAACTGATGATCGCTTCTCGGCCTTTTGGCTAAGATCAAGTGTAGAATAAACTGATGGTTACCAGAGGTGGGGGATGGGAGAAAATAAGAGAAAAAAAAAAAAGGTCTTCACATGGTCATATGTTTTTGCAAACTTTGTGAAAAAAGTAAGATATTTAACTACAAAGTTTAAAATCTTTGTATCCTTTTATTCCAATTTCTCCATTATATTTCCCTTGTACAAGGTATCTTGAGTGACCAAAGGCATTTTGGAGACGTATCAAAGGACTTATTGAGTTGGGAATACATTTAGTTTCAGCTTAGTAGGATGGATTTATGAAGTTCATGATCATTTCTATTAATAGATTGTTAGCCTTCTCATTGTAAAAAATATTTCCTAGGTACACTCCTACCATCCACTGTGGCAGGAACAGAGGTGGCACTATGATATGAATATGTCTTATAATGCCTGGAACCAGAAGTGAGAGGAAAGTAGAGGAGACAAAAGTCTGAATATATGGAGTCAGAAGTTAATGGAAAATTCTTCCCATCATCAGACATGTATTATTGTAAGCAGAATATTCAATTTTCATTAATACCTAGTAAAAATGAAAGTTCTCACTTGTCACAATTATACTTAATTATGCAACAAGTACAGTTATAAGTGTTCCATATTTTTTTATTTTTTATAGAAATAAATGTAATAGACATTATATCAGAATTCCTATGCTTAAACAGTAAAAATTCATAGTAATTACAATAAATCATAAGCATGTCTCTCACAGCTCATTTATGAAAAAAGTGATACATGTTTTACCAAATTTGAAGATCCTAAAATATCCTAAATTTTACTAATTAAAATATACAAATTACAAATTAATATACAAATTATAAATAACAACTGGTGAAGTGGAAACTTCAAAATGATGAATAAAAAATAAATTTTGATAAGCAATACCATAGGCAAGTTTGAAATATGCTTCTATTCTCTATAGGAAAATAATATTATAAGTTTTGGGCCCTTCTTAATAGAAGTTATTAGTGACCATTAGCCAATAAAATAGGGGAGAAAGTATTACAGAAGTATGTTAGGTCATAATTAAATAAAATATTATGTAATATTTTATGATTTTGTTATATACTCAGTTATTTTCCACTTTTTAAAGTTGTGATTTACTGTAACTTCTAAATTCTAAAGAAATGTTCACCTTTTTGTTTAATTTTGTATTGGTAACTTTATATTCTTTACAGTTAAAGACAGGCTCCCAAATTATAAATTCTTTAGGCCATGCAAAACTGGATCTACTATAACAGTTGTTTCTTTTGTCCAAATTTTCTTCTCCTATAAGATAGCAAAGGTCAGTGCCCATTGAGGAAGGGGTCCCCACAGGCCAAAGCTGGTTGGTAAAAAAAGAAACAATTAAAAAAAGGCATTAAGTGAGATCTGAGCTGGGGAAGGGAACCCAACTGTGCAGACAGCCCAAGGAAGTTTTTACAAATGATGTAGAAACTAAAGTTTTTCAGTCTGGGGTATCAGAGTAGCAGCACAGAGTCAACTGAGTAAGATGAGGGTGGTCTTTGGTGAATGTCTGGAGCCACTGTTGTGGTGTAAGAAAGGAATGGCTACAGAATGATACTGACAAAATCATTCCAGTGTATATTCTTATATATCAATTTGCACAATATAAGTCAGTGGCCAGTACTTGCAGATTTGTATGGAATTGAAAGTATCAGAAAAGATTTAGAGGAAGGGTAAACATGAACTGGTAGAAAGGATAAAAATATTTTTTTAATGTATTGGTAAATATCAGTTTGAATATCTAAGGTACTCTATCTAATCTAACTCTGCAGTAATTGAAAACTAATTAATCTAAACCATTGTTTGTAACATTTTATTTTATTGTATTGTATTTAGAAAGAGAAGGAGAGAGCATGAGTAGGGGAGGGGAGGAGGGGAGTGAGAGAGAGAGAGAGAGAGAGAGAGAGTATTAAATAAGCTCCACACTCAGTGCAGAGCCTTACATGGGGTTCGATCCCAATGACCTGAGTTGAAATCAAGAGTAGGAGACTCAACCAACTGAGACACCCAAGCACCCCAAACCACTGTTTCTAAAACTGAGACTCCTGATGTAACAGGAGTTCCTAAGTTCTCAAATCTCCGGAAAACTAGTCTAAACTTAGTGGTAAAAATCTCTGAAAAATAGTCCATAACTTATATTGCATATTTATGATTGCATGCACACAATAATTTCTATCTTTGCAAATATATTTAAAAGGAATGTCTTATATTCTAAATAAATTTCCATTTTCCCTATGTAATTACCTAGCATATTCTTTTTTTATTTTTTAATTTTAATTCCAGCTAATTAACATACAGTGTTACATTTATTTCAGGTGTACAGTATAGTGATTCAACAATTACATACATCACCTGTACTCATCACGACAAGTGCACTCCTTAATATCTATCACCTATTTCACCCATCCACTCAACCCCCTCACTTCTGATAACCATCAGTTTGTTCTTGACTGTTTCTTGATTTGTTTTCTTCTTGGTCTCTCCTTTTTGCCCTTTGCTCATTTTTTTTTTTTTTTTTTTTTTTTGTTTCTTAAATTCCACACATGAGGGAGCGCCTGGATGTCTCAGTCGGTTAAGTGCTTGTTTCTTGATTTTGGCTCAGGTCATGATCTCACTGACCATGAAGAGCCTGCTTGGGTTTCTCCCTCTCTCCCTCTCTCTCTGCACTTCTCCTGCTCATGTTCTCTCTGCCTCTCTCAAAATAAATAAATGTTTAAAAAAAATTCCACATATAAGTGAAATCATATGGTATTTGTCTTTCTCTGGCTTATTTTATTTAGCATTATGCTCTCTAGCTCCCTCCATGTTGTTGCAAATAGCAAGATTCACTTTTTATGGCTGAATAATATTCCATTGTGTGTGTGTCTATCTATATATACACACACACATATATATATACACACACACACACACACACACACACACATATATATATATATATATATATATATATATATATATATATACACACATGTATATGTATATATATATATACACCACATCTATATCCATTCATCAATCTATGGACACTTGGTCTGCTTCCATATCTTGGCTATTATAGATACTACTGCTAGAAACATAGGGGTGCATGTATCCCACTGAATTAATATTCCTTCATTCTTTGGGTAAATACCCAGCACTGTGATTGATGGATTATAGGGTAGTTCTATTTTTAACTTTTTGAGGAACCTGCATACTGTTTTCCACAGTAGCTGCACCAGTTTGCATTCCCATTAACAGTGCCCAAGGGTTCCTTTTTGTTCACATCCTCGGCAACACCTATTGTTTCTTGTGCTATTAATTTTTACCATTCTGACAAGTGTGAAGTGATATCTCATTGTAGTTTTGATTTGCATTTCCCTGATGGTAAGTGATGATGAACATCTTTTTATGGGCCTATTGTCCATCTAGATTTGTCCTTTGGAGAAATGTCTAATCATGTCTACTGCCAATTTTTTAATTGGATTATTTGTTTTTTAGGTGTTAAGTTGTAGAAGTTCTTTGTGTATTTAGACACTAACACTTTATTGGATATGTCATTTGCAAATATCTTCTTCCATTCTTTAGGTTGCCTTTTAGTTTTGTTGATTGTTTCCTTTGCTGTGTAGAATTTTATTTTGATGTACCTGAATAGTTTATTTTTGCTTTCATTTCCCTTGCCTCAGGAGACATATCTTTAAAAAATGTGGGTATGGCTAATATGAAAGAGGTTATTTCTTATGTTCTCTTCTAGGATTTTTAAGGTTTATGTCTCAAATTTAGGTCTCTAATCCATTTTGAATTTATTTTTGTGTATGATCTAAGAAAGTGGTCCAGTTTCATTTTTTTGCACGTTGCTGTCCAGTTTTCCCAGCCCCATTTGTTGAAGAGACTGTATTTTTCCCATTGGATATTCTTTCCTCCTTTGTCAAAGACTGACCATATAGTTGTGGGTTCATTTCTAGGTTTTCTATTTTGCTCTATTGGTCTACGTGTTGATTTTTGTGCCAGTACCATACTATTTTGATCACTTCAGCTTTGTAATATAACTTAAAGTCGGGAATTGTGATGCCTCCAACTTTGCTTTTCTTTTTCAAGGTTGCTTTGGTTATTTAGGGTATTTTGTGGTTCCATACAAATTTTAGGAACGTTTGTTCTAGCTCTGTGAAAAATGCTGTTGGTATTTGATAGGGATTACACTAAATCTATAGATTGTTTTGGGTATAGACATTTTAACAATATTTGTTTTTCCGATCCATGAGCATGGAATGTCTTACCTTTTTTGTGTGTCATCTTCAATTTTCTTCATCAGTATTTTACGGTTTTCACATACAAGTCATTCACCTCTTTGGTTAGGTTTACTCTAGCTATCTTACTGTTTTTGGTACGACTGTAAGTAGGATTGATTCCTTAATTTCTCCTACTGCTACTTCATTATTAGTGTATAGAAATGCAACAGATTTCTCTACATTGATTTTGGTACCCTTCAACTTTACTGAACTTGTGTATCAGTTCTAGCAGTTTTCTGAAGTCTTTCAGGTTTGTTATTGTCAGTATCATGTCATCGGCAAAGAGTGAAAATTTTACTTCTTCCTTAGTGATTTGGATGCCTTTTATTCCTTTCTGTTGTCTGATTCCTGTGGCTAGGTCTTCCAGTACCTAAGTTGAATGAAAGTGGTGAGAGTTGACATTCTTGTATTGTTCCTGACCTCAGGGGAAAAGCTCTCAGTTTTTCCCATTGAGGATGATAATAGCTCTGGATTTTTCATAGATGGCCTTTATCGTTCTGAGGTATGTTCCCTCTAAACTTACTTTGTTGAGGGTTTTTTATCTTGAATTGGTGTTGCACTTTGTCAAATGTTTTTTTCTGTGTCTATTGAAATGATCATATGGTTCTTATCCTTTCTCTTATTGATGTGATGCATCACACTGATTTGTGAATATCGAACCAAACTTGCAACTCAAGAATAAATCCCACTTGATCATGGTGAATGATTTTTTTAATACATTGATGGATTTGGTTTGCTAGTATTTTGTTGAGGATTTTTGCATCTATGTTCATCAGGTATTTTGGCCTACAGTTCTCTTTTTTAGTGGTATCTTTATCCAATTTTGGTATTAGGATAATGGTGGCCTCATGGAATGAATTTGGAAGTTTTCTTCCTTTTCTATTATTTTAAATCATTTTAGAAGAATACATACTAATTCTTTAAATGTTTGGTGGAATTTGCATGTGAAGCCATCTGGTCATGAACTTTTGTTTGTTGGGAATTTTTTGATACTGATTCAATTTCTTTGCTGATTATCAGTTTGTCCAAATATTACAATTATTGGTTGTATTGTTTGTTTTTTTTCCAAAGAACCAATTCCTGGTTTCATTGATTTGTCCTTTTTTTTTTTTTTAATTTGTATGTCATTGATCTCTGGTCTACTCTTTATTATTTTGCTCCTTCTGCTGGTTTTAGCTTTGTTTGTTGTTCTTTTTCTAACTCCTTTAGGTGTAAGGTAAGGTTGTTTATTTGAGATTTTTCTTGCTTCTTGAGGCCTAGCATATTCTTGGTTTATTCAAAACCTTAGCTTTCTATCATCTACTATGAAACATACAAACATAAAATATTCTTACATTAGTTAATGTTTCTCTGACATATATTTTTTTTAGCACTGAAATTATAAAGTTCCTGACCAGTAACCTCAGCAGCATTGCTGAGCTAAAAAGTTCAAAGAGCCAAAGATGAAAGCAAATTCACACGTATTTGCAGCTTAACTCAGCACTAAAGGTGGACACAAAACTTGGGTATTGTCCAACTCAGTGATCATGGATTAAGAACTGTCTCAGAAGAATGAAAATATGGAAAATAGAGTAACTTATTTTTAAAATCTGAGAGAAATGGTACAATATGCATAGTTATGAAAGTAAAAATTAAAGAGGTGGTTGACCCAAATATTCCACTTCTAGGAATTAATTAAGGAAATAATTACATATGTGGCAAAACAAAATTAATATACATATGACATTTTGAGGATGAATTACTTATATAGTGAAATACTATAAATGAATTCAATGTAAAAACAAGAAACTATTGTTAATGTCCATCCAGAGATGACAAAAACAAACAAACAAAAACAAGAAACTGTTAATTAAAATAAGGTACATAGTACCATGATTATCGTTAATTCACTAAAAATCATACGGGCAACAATATTTATTAAAATGGAAAATTATCAAAAAAAGGAAAATTATCTATATTACTAAGTTAACAGTATTACATGATACAATTTTGTAATAAATGTGTGCATAGGTTTACATAGGAAAATATTAGAAAAACACTCTATAAAAAGTCAAGTCTACAAAATGCCATTACGTTGTTTAATGGCATTATTAATGATTTGCTCTTTCATTCTGTTTTTAATTTAGGCACATTTATATATTCTAAGCTTTCTTTTTTTATTTTTTTAAATTTTTTAACGTTTATTTATTTTTGAGACAGAGAGAGATAGAGCATGAATGGGGTGGGTCAGACAGAGAGGGAGACACAGAATCTGAAACAGGCTCCAGGCTCTGAGTGGTCAGCACAGAGCCCGACGCGGGGCTCGAACCCATGAACTGCGAGATCGTGACCTGAGCTGAAGTTGGACGCTTAGCCAACTGAGCCACCCAGGCGTCCCATATATTCTAAGCTTTCAAAATTAAACATATATTATTTTCTTATTAGAAAAAAGTTATAAAAGGAAAATAGGAAGAAAGTCATCAAATTATAGTTGAAAAGTTGAAAATATTTAAGTCTAGCTCTTGCCTACATGATTTCACAAGAATCTTGGCACAGGTTACTGTTGAGGAAATTTTTTCCTCCAACATCAGTCATTTATGTTTCTAATAATTATAGTTGCTTCTGTGCAATTATTTAGTGAATCTTAAATAATTTTATAAAAATTGAATGAAAATAAAACTAAAATTATATTAAATAACCACTTTTTGCACAAATAATCCACTATAGTCATTAAATATCTGAAATACATTTTCTATAACAAAGTAAAATTGACAGTATATCCTTTTGTGGGCTTATAATTAAAATGACTCCTATTTAACTCAATTACTATCACACTATTATAAGTATTTTAGTTTCTTTTTTTTAATGTTTATATATTTATTTTTGAGAGAGAGAGCACAAGTGGGGCAGAGGCAAAGCGAGACGGAGACACAGAATCTGAACCAGGCTCCAGGCTCTGAGCAGTCAGCACAATGCCCGCCATGGGGCTGGAACTTACAAACTTTGAGATCATGACCTGAGCCAAAGTCCAATGCTCAACTGACTGAGTTACCCAGGCTCCCAGTATTTTGGTTTCTAATGTTTGCCAGTATTTTTATTCTACTTTGATGTTTGCAATTAACTTTAATTTATAGAAAGGAAATTATACACACAAATAAACACACATGTGGACATTAATACCCACATTCATATACACGTAAATAATTATGTATAAACTGTATTAAAGAATGCCATATAGGGGCACCTGGGTGGCTCAGTCAGTTAAGTATCCACTTCGGCTAGGTCATGATCTCATGGTTGCTGGGTTCGAGCCCTGCATGGGGCTCTGTGCTGACAACTCAGAGCCTGGAACCTGCTTAGGATTCTGTGTCTCTGCCTCTCTCTGTCCCTCCCCCACTCACACTCTGTTTCTCTCTCTCAAAAATAAGTAAAAATTTAAAAAATTATAAAAAAGAATGCCATATATTCCTTAAAATGTTTAAACGTTTAAATTAATTTTACTTAAAATTCCAAATATCTAATTTTCAAAGAACTCAGTGAAAAATCAAAGTTTTCACTCTTTTAGAAGCACTTCATGATTGCCACTCAGTTATTTTGTTACATCTTTTACTACTCTGCACCCCTGGTAACACAAGGCAATCTAAATAGATCTAAGTACATCTGAAGAGCAATATAAAAAACTCAGGATGCAAACATATCTCTTACACTTCTAAATTTGTAAATGACTTCTAACTATCCATATGATCTTTGGTTAAATTTAAAATTATATTTGTTCATGGCTAGAATTAGAAAGAAAGAAAGAAATACAAACAGAGAAAATATAAAGAAACAAGACAGAAAGGGTGGGTGGGGGGAGGAAGGAAGGAAGGAAGGAAGGAAGGAAGGAAGGAAGGAAGGAAGGAAGGAAAAGGAAAGGAAGAAGGGAATTAGGAAAGGAAGTAAGGGGAGAGAGAGAGAAAGAGAAAGGGAAGAAGGAAGAGAGAAAGAAAGAGAAAAAGAAAAAAAGTTATCCCTTTAAAACCAGGTAACCTGGAAATCTGATCAAGCTATGCTATAACCGTGGTCAGTGGTGATCAAAAGAGGTACAAAGAATTTTCAGGAACATTATCAGCATCTTTAGCTAAAAACGACTAGATAAGGAAGGTGCTTTACACCCTTTGGCTATTTTTAAAAATTAAAGCCTTAATAGAAAATCTAGTGGATTATTTTTTTCTTCTTTTGCACATGTGTGTTTGGGTTTATTTCTTTTATTTTATTTTTTTCTTTTTGGGTTCTGGTGCATTATTTACATTAATACATCTAATACTATTATTTGCAATACTCCTGCAGCATATTAAAATATAGTCAGAAACATAAGTGTAAGTTTAATCCCCCTTATCTATTTCACCCATTCTCCTACCTACCTGCCCTCTATCAACTGCCAATTTGTTCTCTCTGTTTGAGTCTGGTTTTGCTTATTTGTTTGTGTCTTTTTTTATTTGTTTTGTTTCATAAATTCTACATACGAGTGAAATCATGTGGAATTTGTCTTTCTCTGATTGACTTATTTCACTTAGCATTATACTCTCCAGATTCATCCATGTCATTGCAAATGGCAAGATCTCACACTTTTTTACAGCTGAGTAATATTCCGGTGTGTGTGTGTGTGTGTGTGTGTGTGTGTGTGTGTGTGTGTATGTATCACATCTTCTTTATCTATTCACCCATGGATAGACACCTGGGTTGTTTCCATATCTTGTCTATTGCAAATAATGCTGTGTTGAACATGTGTCTTTTTCAGTTGGTTAAAGGATAGGAATTTCTTTTTCACAATTCTGGAGTCTGAGAAGTCCAAGATCAAAGTACTTACTGGATGATTCAGTTCTCCAGGGTAGAGAACTTACTTCTTGGCTGATGGCCACCTTCTCATTTTCTCCTAACATGGTGGAGAGAGAGAGAGAGGAGAAAGAGCTCTCCAGTGTCTCTTATAAGGACAGTAATCCTATCATGAAGGCCTCCCTCTCATGACCTCAACCAAACCTAATTACTTTTCAAAGACTCCATCTCCAAATAACATTACATGGGGCAGGTGGGGGTTCATGGCTATAAAATATGAATTTTGGAGGGGATGTAATTCAGTCCATAGCAATGCCTAAAATGACAGAGTTCTCAATGGGTTAAGAAATGAAGTTTTGCTACAAGGTAATATGAAAATTCATCTGGACTATTTCAGAATATTCTAGTTCCTTGGTGTGATTCCTGGCTCAGCCTCTCAAGATTTGATCTTGGATTGTCCCTGATTCCAGCTTGTGTTCTAACTGTGTTGTGGAATTGTAAATAATGTTGCAATAAACATAGAGGCGCATATATCAGTGCAATAGTATGTGAAGCCTAAAAACTGCACACCATTAGGAATACTCTCTGTGACACTGTCTATAATAACCAAAACACTTGAACCATCAGAACATTATGCAATCACGTTCTTTTTAACATAGAATGCCACCTTATATTATTAAATGGAGATATTGGTCAAAAAAAGAAAAGAAAACAGAGATGGTAAGAAAATCTACATTCATATAAGCTACCTAATATGAAATAATTTATAATTACCTGAATAAGTATGCTATACTTATGCAACATAACTCCAAATTCTTAAGGTGATTAAATAGACCAAAAAAAAAAAAGCATGACAATAAATTACTTAGGCTGAAATAAAAAATGGAAATAAGTACATGTGAGCTAAATTTTAAAAAATGAAAGAGCAAAAACAGGGAAGAAAGGAATAAAATGATGTCAGCCTTTATTGATGTAAGATAAAGATTGATGCATGCTATATACAGCGAATGAGTAATTTTATTATGCTTAATGATACAAAAAGTGGATCCTGAGCCATCTAGACACATTTACTTAGTTCTGGGAACCAAAAATCATCACTGCTATGAAAATAGCCATGAGGTAAAAATCACATCCCATTTATTGGCATACAAATGTGTACATCAAGCCTAAGAGGGCTAATATTTCTTGGTCAAATGAAATCTGTTCAAAATAATGTAGAGGGAGTTAGACTTAGAAGTGCATGCTCCTAAATAGAAGTGTATGGAGAAAGAAAACATGATACAGCTATTTATAAGAAGCAAAATAGCAGACATTTGGAAATCAGTGTTAGATTTTTATATTTGGAGGATTTCTGCAACTAGATAAACTAGACAAGCACAATACAGATGTGTCTGTGAGAAATGTTATTTACAATTCAACAGATTTTCCATTGACAAAAATGTGATTAGAATTTTTAAATAATGCATTAAAGCTTTTTATAAGGCTAAAGATGAGAAGGATGAAGGAACTTGCTATTTTGTATATGCTGTACTGAGAAATTATAATGGAAATATTTAGGCAATAATGACCTATATCTATTTGTACAGCAATGAGGTAGTAGATGAACTGATGTCATCTTATTTTGTACAATGACTCTTTCAAAGCTTTGGTTGAGTTTGCTACCTTCCCAGGAAAAGAACACTTCCAGAAGATTAAAACAACTACAATATTGTAGAGGATTTAAGTTTATAAACTGTGTTGATATATAATACTATTTGAAGAGTTTTACAAATGAGGGAATGGAGGTTTGTAGAGGTTAAGAAATTTACCAAAGTTCACAAGATAATATATTACAAAGTCAGGATTCAAATGAAGTTTTGAATAGTTAGAATCTGGCTCTGTAGAAAATCTCACATATGCCTTTTTGTCTGAGGACCCAGGAACTGATACTGTGGTGGTCTTGCAAACAGTTTCAATTTTATTTTAAGTTTATTCATTTTTGAGAGAGAGAGAGAGACAGCGTGAGCAGGGGAAGGGCAGAGAGAGAAGGGAGACACAGAATCCGAAGCAGGCTCCAGGCTCTGACCTGTCAGCACAGAGCCCTACACGGGGCTCAAGCTCACGAACCGCGAAATCATGACCTGAGCTGAAATCGGACACTTAACTGACTGAGCCACCCAGGTGCCCCAAAACAGTTTCAAGAGAGGGTTTCACCTGCATTTGTCATATTACCAAAGGATTAGTTTTCTCCTTTTAAAAAAACATGTATCAAAGGAACAAATTTAGAGCAATATGCAATGTATGATCTTTCATTTCTTTCTTCCATGACAAATGCAATTTCCAAACATCTTTTCCTGCTCTAGAAATACTGGATACAGATTATTTGACCCACTTATTCAAGATGTCCCTCTCTGCCATTCCTTATCCTTTTAAAACTGGAATTGAAAAAGCATAATCTTGTGGGTATTTCCTGTTATTGTGTAAGTAATATTTAAGTGACAGGGATCAGCAAATCAAGA
This sequence comes from Panthera leo, assembly GCF_018350215.1. Lineage (NCBI taxonomy): Eukaryota > Metazoa > Chordata > Mammalia > Carnivora > Felidae > Panthera > Panthera leo. The sequence continues at coordinate 47,187,185 of NC_056688.1, read as the reverse complement.
AATGGTTGAGGCACTATCTTAAACACATTTTTAGGAAAATATTTAAGTCAATATATCAGACCTAGTATTCTGCTTAAAGAACAAAATTCAAAGAACTGAAATGTTATTTCTTGGGATATACGACTTTACTGTCAGAATGTAAAGCCCTGAGCATCTTGATTGACCACAATGAATTTCAATATACTCTTACTGAATTGACTTCTAAGATAAGTGGACATCCAGAGGTATATTTTTAATGTTTATAGGCATGTACCAGGTAATAGTTCTGAAAGAGGTCCTCTAAGAGAAAATAACTAAAAGATCAATATACTCTTCTCCCAAAAATCCTTCTATAATAGGCAATTGTGTTCTATCCAAACATCTAATTTTTATGGGCTCATATAAAATGCGAGTTAATAAAGGGGAGGAAGCATTTTAGGATCAGCAAGCATCCACAGGGGGAAAGGGAGGCTCAAGCTCTGTCCTCCTCAAAGTCAGACACTGAAGAAGGGAACTAACATTTATTGAGTACCTACTTTGTTCAGGAAAGTGTTATGTTTTGTCTGAATTTAATCTCATTTAATCCTCCCAATATCTTTTGATATGAGTATTATCATCTCTAGTTTGCAGATAAGAAAACTGAGGTTCAGAGTAAAGATCATACACCTAACATAAGGCAAAACTGGAATTCAAAATCAACTGGTTCATTCTGCCTTCTCTAAGTTTCTGTCATAGCTCTAAGCCCCCTCAGTTTGAAACTAGTTGTGTCATGTCAACCATGGACAGTCCAGCTGTCCAAGAAACTTTCTTTGGAATCTCTGGATTCTAATGGGGATTTCATACTCACTGTGCTTATTTTGGGGTGCTATCAAAGCCTTGGCCAGTTTAGGTTCCAGCTCTTCTTGCTTGACTCTGACTCCAGTTCCCCTCTCAGCCTCTCTCTGTCTTACCCTCTCCTTGAATTCCTGACCAGCAGTTGTAGACTATTCAATAAATCCACATTAGCATTCCCCCTAATTATTGTTTTCAGGCATATTTGACACAATTCAGAGCTACTGACAAGATAAGCCCCTTGAGGGTAGGAAATGTTTTATATTCATTTATATATCCCATGTATCTAACATAGTATCTGGTACATGTAGGCCCTTAAATACTTTTCTAACAAATAATGGATGGATGGATGGATGGATGGATGGATGAATATATCAATAAGCACTGGGTTAAGGTACCTGAAACTGACTCTTTGAGTTTTCTGCTTCCTCTGACTACAGGCCCTGTGAACAGAATTTTTGGATTTCAAGCCCTTCCCACCAAGGGCTATATTAACTCTGGCATGTAATTTAACTTCTTTGCCTCAGATTTCTGATTTGCTAAAAGGGGGATAGTGATAGAACCCACATCATGGGTAGTCGTGAGAATTAAATGAGAGAATTCATGTGGCATCCTTAAATAACCTTGACAAAATATAAGCACTCAAGTGCATCTCTCTTTTACCTTATATTGTGTATAACTGTAACCACTGTCAATAGAGTTCTACTTCTTGACTTTTAGTGGACATTTTTTGGATAGAATATCCATGACTATAATATAATGAAATTGACTGTTGGATGATTATTTCTTCCATCAGGCCTATGGCAGCCTCCATACAACCTCAACACTTTTGTTCTAGATCTGTCCTTTGAGGATCTTCTTCCACATGAAAAGTCAAGACTTTCATGTCCTATGGTCATTACTTTTTCGTTTATACATCCCTAATAATTAAAAGTCTAAATTCCTTATATGTGTTCATTCATTGCCTCCCTCATTCACTCATTAAAAAAACATCTATCATCTATTGTTCTCCTACAGTATGCCAGGCATTCTGCTACAGAATGTAGAGATGAACCAAATACAATTTCTGCCTTCAGCAAACACATTTCTATTTTGTGTACTTTGGCCCTCCTGGTCTCTCTCCTTCAAATGCTCTCAAGTTTGTCTATATTCTTCACAAAAGAGCATGACATCTGATCAGCATTAAGTAAAGCATCACTTTTTTATTACATTGATCTCTAGCTGGAAGGGAACCCTAGGCTAGGACACATCAGTCTTTTCAATATAGACATAGTCCCAGCCCAGCCCACATGGGCCATGGTAGGGGTGGGATGCATAGGGAAGGAGTTAAAAGCTAGTGGATCCAAATGGGGGGTGCCTTTTTATTTAAAGTTTTTCCTGATGTTTTCCCTTTAAGGGATTCACTGTGTTTAGAGGCTCTCATCTCATATATTCAGTGCAATAAACAAAAAACAAAAACAAAACAAAAACAAAATTGAACAAACAAACAAGCCTAGAATCTCCATCTTCTTGACAGAAAGACCTTCTTCTTCCCCCTTGGCCCTTAGAAACCAATCAGAAACCAGGGATAAGTCTCAGGACACAGGAGGCAAAAACATACAACTTAAGCTTAAAGTTCTAGGCCTTATGGAGAAATATTTTCTTTTCTTTGGCAATTTTCCCCTTAGGTTCATCTAATCCTGCCTCTTGTTATTAATAAAGCAGTAACATCTCAAGGGCTAACATAAGGATAAAGGCCTAAAACAAAGCCACCAAAAGAAGCAGTTCAGCAAGCTTTTTTGTAGGCCTTAGGCTTAACATAAACAGAAGAGCTCCAAACTCTGCAGTACTACTCACCTCAGTAAAATACCAAACCAGAGCCTGGGGCTAAAAGCCCATATAGTAACAAAGTGTCTATTTGCCTATTCTCTGCCTTTGTGAATTTCTCCCTTCAAAGGAACTTCAAGGTATGGCAGCTGCAACAAGATGCAACTTTACCAGCAAGAGCAGTATTTAGGATGCCAGTCATAGCCTATCATTAGGTACATTTCTGTCTGAAAGTAACAGACACTCAGCTTTGCTGTACTACATTCACCAAAGCCATAGATAATGACTGTTGATGGTCAATGCTATTGACAGAGTACCATTTTAGCTAAAAAGACCAAAGCCAAGCCAAGATTGCAGCACTCTATCCACATGGAATTTGCTGAGGACTCCAAGAATGCAGCCCCTTCTCAGACTCCGTGGTGCTGGACATCTTTCCCTCTCAAAATCAGTATTTGTCACAGGGTTTTTTCACAAGGAAAGTAGAGTAAAATTTTGGCTTGCGAGCATAATTCATTCTGGAAACATGCTACTGATCCAAAGCACTTGTATATCAAAGCGAATTTCAAGAACCATTGGCTCAGTTGTGATCATGTGACATTCGGCGTCATGTACTACTCATATTGCAAGACATTGCTTGTTTATAAAGATAAAATTTATTAGAAATGCTTGCTTATCTCATTGAACACTCTCAGAACAAGTCATTCAGAATCTAAGTGTACTTTCTTTTAGGTCTCATGGATGTAGTTTCCCAACAGTCCAAACTACTGCCATTGAATTTCTGCTTTATTTTGTGCTTAAAAGTGTCCCATGCCTTCCCACTACCTAAATCCTTACAGATCACTGCAAGGTTCTTAGTCTGATCATGTCTATGCTCCAGTCTTAACCTTGCACCATGCACCACCATGCCCTAGCCATGCTGAGGTTCTTACAGTTCTTAGGGAAAAAAAGAAAAAAAGATATGCTGTCATTCAAATGCCATGCCTTTCCCAATTTTGTTCTTTCTTCCACTCTATTTACTGCCTTTATTCAAGACTTCTCTCAAATTGCTGTTCTGAGAAGCCTTCCCTTTCCTACTCAACAAACAGGCACTCCTTATTTTGTGACATCATATTATGGATGGTATATCTGCATGCCCTCAGTGGACTATGAACTTCAAGCACTGTCCTTTATATAGCTTCCATCTATTGAGCACATACGATGTGCCAAAACCCAAACACATTAGGTGTTTTACATTTGCAACTCCACCATCCAAATAACTATCAAAACAAATATTTTTTTATCCTTATTGTACAGAGTAGGAAGGGCAGGTTCAAATCACATTGCTGTAAGTAGAGGAAGCAGAATTCCTACCCGAGCCCATTTGGCTCCAAGGCCTTTGCTCCTTCCACGCCTGCACTCTGGTTCCCAATACATACAGTGAAGTCTCATTCATCTTTGTATCCCTAGTATGTGGCACATAGTAGGAACTCTAGGCACTCAATAAGAATGTGTTGATAGAGTGAATAAATGATTATTTAAGTGTTTCTTATGCACACGTTACTTTCTTTTCCTCTGAATCAATCAATGCTGATGAAGAAATAGTTGCCTCAGTGTGAGTCATTTTACCACAGCCCCAGCAAAATGTTAGAAAACAAAGCCATTTAGTGCTGTACTACAAGTTCTAGAGAGCAAGAACTTTCTGTTCTAAGTAATAACATTTTTGTCATTATTTCATTGGGGAGCACTTACATAATTCATATTTAATAAACCTATCCATCTCTATGTTAGCACTTGATATCAAGTTACAAGGAAGCTTAAGCCACAGGCCTTCCTTCTAGAGGGCAAAGATATGCCCTCATAGTCCCAGTCATTTCCATGTCCCCTAAAACAACCAACAGTGATCCTGGTACAAGGTATTTAATCTATGTATGTTGAATGGGTATAGTCAATTAATCTGACACAGTAACACCAAACCAACCCAAGCCAAACAAATGCCTGGATATCTGATACCATGTAAAATAATTCATTTTAAAAAGAGGAGTTCCCCCCCACCCCGCCACACACACACACATATGTTAGAGTTTAAACCTTTATGATAAATTTTTTATTTTTATCTTGTATGGAAATATTTCTAAATTCCTCTTAAGGAAATCACACTTAAAATAATTTAAGCTACTTTGAACCTTAGCTATTTGTTTACTCTGTGGTAGAATAATTGCTTCAGTGAGTTTACCACACACAAAATGGTCTCATACTATGGTGCTTTTTGTATTTTTCTTTTTTTTTTTTTTTTTTTTTGCATTTTCTTTTTCTTTTTCTGCCTTATTTTGCTATCAAGCTTTCAGATTTCACTCCTTGGGATATGAATGTGTTTGCCAATAGCAATTGTTCTCTATATTTAATGACTTTAATTTTTTGAATATTTACTGACAAGCAATGTGCTAAGTACTTTATTTGCGTTACTTTACTTAATCCTGACAAATTTCTAGGAGCCTATGTAATTGGCTCTGGCTTCTCAGAGCTCTTTTTCTGTTTTCACTGACATATTCCCCATGAATAAAGTGGGGTAGTTTATTTTAGATATCTAGGCCATCACTAAACATGACTGAATTGTTATGATCCCTTTTTCAGAAAGCTTTATCCCAATAATTTTCAGCTAGCACCATTACAATGAGAGTAGACACTTCACTGTTTATCACCCTATTTTCTTACTTAATGTTTTAAATAACACATAACTGGAGCTGCTAATGTCTCTCAAAAAGCTCCATGTGATGCCTATATATCAGATAAATACTTGGTAAGAAAGATTGGGAGAAGAATAAGGGAATAATTGGTGGCTTTCAAACTGATGGAAAAGAACATATTTTTGCACTGTGTTACAGAATTACAGCCAATGGGTAGAATTTTAGGAAAGCATGCTTTTATTCCATCTATGGGAGAAATTTCTAACAGCTAGAACACTCTCATTATGGAAACACTAAACTCTCTATCTCAATACTATACTTTTGAAATAACCTGACATTCCAGTCATGAAACTACTGCCCTGTTATGGTATCCCAGGCAAGTATCTGCTTTTTTTTTTTTTTTTTTTAAGTTTATTTATTTATTTTGAGAGAGAGAGAGAGAGCAGGGCGGGGGGGGGGGGGGGGGGGGGGGGGGGTGGAGGGAATCCCAAGCAGGCTACACACTGTCAGAGCAGAGCCTAATGTAGGACTCAAACTCAGGAACTATGAAATGGTGACCTGAGCCAAAATCAAGAGTCAGATGCTTAACTGACTGACCCACCCAGGCAGTCCAAGTATCTGCTGCAATCTAGTCCTTTCTTACCTAGATCCTTTCATTTACAAGCCTACTACTACTTTGTTGCAAACGCATTTGCATCTTTTTACTCACTCTCCAGATTTTCACATCCTCCCTTGTGAGCTCCAGCCCTTGCCACACTCTCTGCTTCAGACCTGCCTCAGAAAATAAGTCTGACCTGTTCTTTATTCTACTAGCTAACATTTAGATGACCTGCTCAGGCTTTTGCAATGGTAGAGAGAGTGCACATAATATTGGATGAATATCAGATGGGATTCAAGAGAAAACACCCTGCTTTGGCTAAGTCCTTGGACTATTTGAACAAGAAGACTCCTCAAAATTCTTAGTATTCCATGATTCCCCAAGAGGCAGAAAGATTCAAAACTACATATTTCAGGATCAAAGTGAATTGAGTTTGAGTTTATAATCCTCTACTACATTGTCAAATACAGTTAAATAATAGAAACGATTTCACAGCATTGAGGGAATTAAATGAGATTGTGCGTATAAGAGTTTGGTGTATAGTTAATAAACTTAATAAATGTTAAAGGTTCATAACAGTGTTAATATTAGAACACTAGCAAGTATAATGGTACCAGTTTGAACCTCAAATCCACCATAAAAAGAAAAGAAAAAATAATCAAATGAAGCTCTGCTTTTGATCTATTTTGTTTTGTGATTTGTGTCCAGAAACACAGTCTATTATTTGAAAAGTATATAGCAGAGTGGTTTAGAAAATGGACTGTCTAGGATTGAATCCCACCTCTTCTATTTACTAGCTATTTGACCTTGGGCAAATCATTTAAACTTTCTGCATCTTTGTTCATTCATCTGTAAAATGAGAGTAATAGTAATACCTCTCTTGTATAACTGTTATGGGAATAGATAATATATGCAAAATGCTTAATAATTGCCTAGAATATAATAAGCACTGTATAAGTGTTACCTATTATTAAAATGGGTTAGTGCTTACATTAGTCGGCATTCTCCAGAGAAACAGAACCAAAAGGAAAAAGAGACAGAGACAAAGTGATTGATTTTAAGGAACTGACTCTTGCAACTGTACAGGCTCACAAGTCTGAAATCTATAGAGCAAACCAGCAGGCTGGAAATCAGGCAGGATTGGCATTTCAGTCTTGATGCAGAGTTCCTTCTCTGGGAAAAACCAGTTTTTGCTCTTAAGGCCATCAACTAATTGCATGAGGCCCACCCACATTCTCAAGAGTTATCTCCTTTACTTAAAATCAACTGGTTCTAGATGTGAACCACATGTACAGAACACCTTCACAGCAACATCTAGTGTTTAATTAAATAACTGGGTACTATAGCCTAGCCAAGTTGATATAAATAACTTAACATCCCTGAGCTATAAAGAAGTCTCATGATGATTTTGTATTATGTGTTTCTTTAAGAAATTAGTTTAGTAAATGACTTAAGGCATTAATGGCTTTGGGTTTATGACTCACTCTTGTAGACTCTGTACAAGAGAACTCAGGTTTTTCTGCTACTATAAAATCTGGCATCATATTAATTGATGCATTTTTCATCAGGTTGTAGAGGATGACAACAAATGTCAAAATAAAACAACTTTCTCTCTTTAAAAAAGTAACAAAGGTTATTCATACATTAAGCCATGATCTTATGTTATTTGCTTTTGATCACAGCTACATAAATACAAATAAATCATATTTACTAAGGTAATAATGACATTATAACAGAATAGTAATGTCTGTGAACATTTCAGAAAGTGTTTAATTCATAATGTTTCAATAGATTTTCTGGTCCTCAAACTACTTTCAGGTCGTCTGGTCCTGGAGCTACTACCTGATTCTGTTCTTTGACAAGGTTACAAGCTGGATCATCATAGATATGAAATTTTCTGAAACACCACCAATTTCAACTACCCCTAGATCCATATGTTTATATAGTTTGAAAACTATAGTCCTTTTAGATAAGACTAACATAATCCACTTATTTATCTAATGAACATTTGTCAATTGGCCACTAGACACAGAAATCCAGACTAGTACCAAGAGGACATAAGAGCACATATTAAGGCACAGTCCCTGGCTATATAATATTGAAGGGGAATTCTAGCCTGCCCACAAATAATTATAATACAGTGTGGAAAGTGGCAAGCTTCCTAAAGGAGAAAGTAAAAACTCAGCTACTCAAAGCAAGAACAGGCTCTCCTTACCTATGGTTTTACTTTCTGTAGTTTCAGTAACATGCAATCAATCACAGGCCTGAAGCAGGTAATCCTACTTCTGACCCTCAGAAAGTTAGCAGTAGCCTAAAGCTAAGTCACAATGCCTATGTCATTCGCCTCATTTCATCTCATCATTTAGGCATATTATCATTTTATATCATCACAAGGAAAAGAATGATGAGTACAGAACAATAAAAATATTTTGAGAGTATGTGTGTGAGAGAGAGGGACTATATTCACATAACTTTTATTATAGTATAATATTACAATTATTCAATTATATAATTAGTTATTATTGTTAATCTCTTACTGTGCCTAATTATAAATTAAACTTTATCATAGATATGTGTAGGAAAACACATAGAATGTATAGAACTCAGTACTATCTGTGGTTTCAGAACTGCACTGAGGAGGGCCTTAGACCAAATTCCCTGCAGATAAAGGGTGGGGCTACTGTATACTTCCAGATAAGAATACTAAGTCCTTTTGAGGTTTCCATATAAAGCTGCCATGCACAGGGCCTAAGGCAGGTAGACTTCCTTAGATGTATTGTATTGGTATATAGGTAGCATCCCATTGAGCTTGTAAAGTATGGATATTTTGAAACATTTTCACTGTTACATTTTTATCAAGTTATTCATAGTTCTGCCACATGAACAAATCTCACTCCCTCACCATAATATTTTGAGAATTGCATTGGCTACCATATAATGTAAGGTCCTTTCTCTATGGGAGCAAAACTTTAGGGAATGTGAAGCCTCCTCTATGTCTTGTGCCAGGATATCCTGTTGAATAAGGAACAGGAATGTAAAATTGCATAATTGCTAAAATGGCAAAAAATAAATAATTTTTAAAAGAGAACAAGTTATCAAAATGGGTAACTAATCAACCCAAATCAAGTGTATAGCAGGAAAAGGGATAGTTCTTGCAACCTAACCATCTTCTCTCAAGACTGCTAAGGAACGACCAAGTAACATCTCTGATAGTAACACAATGTGCTAACATGGTTTGATACACAACAAAGGATGTAGAACTATGACATCATTTAGCCCATCATTGTCCCATATTCTGCCACATAATAAGTATGTAAAAGGATGAAGTGAGCTATGGACAACCATGACTCATTTCTGTACTTAAAACAACTTCTTTTAGGATCTTACCCGGGACTAGAAATCTTTCCCCTGAGCCAACCAGGAGATTTTAAGACACGCTTCTAGTACAATAGCTATATATTTAGCAGGACAGCATATTTTTCTCTGACATCAAGGTAACTATAGTCAATCATCCACTCAATAAACATTTATTGAATACTTACTGCCTAAGCTCTGAATTGCATTATAGCTACATGAATAAATATAATAATTGATATCAGGATGTTCACAATTTAACAAGTGAATCACTTGAGCAACCAGTTCTATTACAATGTGATGAACACTGTAACAGAGGCTTTGAGAAGCACACAGGAGAGAAGAATTTGTTATACTTGAGGTCATTAGAAGATTGTTGATAAACAAGTAGGCCTTTAAGAGATAAAGTTGGAAATTTCCAGATGAAAACTAAGGGAAGAATATTCTAGTCCGAAGAAACAACAAGGATTAAGTAACATTTAACTCAAGTTTGGACCAGACTATAAAAGCTATACTTGGGGCGCCTGGGTGGCTCACTCAGTTAAGTATCTGACTTCAGCTGAGGTCATGATCTCATGGCTTGTGAGTTTGAGCCCCACGTCGAGCTCTGTGCTGATAGCTCAAGCCTGGAGCCTGCTTCGGATTCTGTGTCTCCCTCTGTCTCTGCTCCTCTCCCACTCATGCTCTGTCTCTCCGTCTGTCTCGCAAAAATAAATAAACTTTAAAAAATTTTTTTAATAAAAATTAAAAAATAAAATAAAAGCTATACTCAAGTAAATGTGATGCTCAGGAAATGGAACAATAATAAACAATGAAGATCAATAGGTACTTTTTAATTTTTTTTTCATGTTTATTTATTTTTGAGAGAGAGATAGAGCACAAGCAGGGGAGGGGCAGGGAAAGAGGGACACAATGAATCCAAAACAGGCTCCAGGTTCTGAGCTGTCAGCAAAGAGCCCCACGCGAGTCTCAAACCCACAAACTGTGAGATCATGACCTGAGCTGAAGTCAAATGCTTAACCCAGTGAGCCACCCTGGCTCCCCAGTAGGTACTTTTTAAACTGTTGGCTTGTGGAGGTAGAGTTAGAAGATTTCACACTAGATGATGATCAGTTAGCCTGTTGTTACATCTCTCAGTAAGATTCTATATAAACCTGTATTAGACCAGCACCATTGAAATGAAGAAGAATGTCAAACTTAGAGAAATTTCAAAGTGATTAACATTAGTGGAATTTTACACTTACGTATTTTTTTCACCATCTCAATAATATATCCTTCATGGTACAGTATTTCTAGTAAATAGGAATATGATCCAGTTTCAAATTCAATTACATTTGAACAGTATTAGGTAGAAAACTAACATACTCTCATGGTTTGGGATCATATTAGGGGAAAGTCAGCTAGCATACACCAAAAAATATATATAAACTATAAATTATTCATAGATAAATGCTGAACTAACATTTAGCCTCAGCAAAGTAACCACCAGCTCTGTAATTACTCACAGGCTTCCTTAGGTAATTAATTTTCTTTTATAAGTTTGGGTGCATTTTCTAAATTTAACATAAATTTCTTTTTTATAAATCAAGTTACTATCCATGAGAAATGATACTTAAAAAGAAAAATCCACTATTCAGTATCCTCAAGAAGGATAACGTATAGGTCTCCAGGTACCCAGGTGAATTTTCCTAGTGTGACAGCCATCTAATTGGTCTCCCTGCCACCAGTCTCTCCCTTCTCTGATCTATCATGCATGATGCTGCCAGCTTAATCTTCCTCAGCAGAACTGATAATGCCACTTCCTTGCACAGAAACTTTCTACGGCTCATAATTTCCTAAAGAACAGAGTCTAAACTCTATCATATTGTAATTAAAGCTCTGAATCAGACAGCTGGAATCACCTAATCAATCTTATAACTCTTGACTCCACTGTCTGCTAAACCTGACTACTGACCACTCACTATTCATAAAGCCTTTCCCATCTTTCCTGGGAAGGGCCATGGAATGTCAGGCATATGCTTATTAATCCCCATGACAGCACATTTTCCTCTGTGACTTTGCTCAAGTTACTCAACTTCCCTGAGGCTTAGTTTCATCTTCTGCAAATTAGAAATAATACCTACCTACCACCTCAAATCCTATTTAAAACAAGGTAAGCAATCAAGCAATCTTGCTGGATTGCTACAGAGATTAGGAGGTAATACATTAAAAGTGCCTAGCCTGGGGGTGCCTGGGTGGCTTAGTCAGTTAAGTGTCCAACTCTTGATTTTGGCTCGGGTCATGATCTCATGGTCTTGAGTTTGTGCCCTATGTCAGGCTCTGTGCGCTCTCTCTCTCTCTCTCTCTTTCTCTCTCTCTCTGGCTCTCCCCCACTCACAGGTACATGCTCACTCTCTCTCAATAAACAAACAAACAAACAAACAAACAAACAAACATAATAAAAGTGCCTAGCCCAGACTTCATTTGTAAGTAGCAGGTTCTATTACTCTTCTAAACTTCTGCTCATGCAGTTTCCTCTTCCTGGAATATCTGTCTCTTCAACCCAAGTCTTAGCATCATACATAGCCCAGGGCTAACGCCACCTGGCCATGACACTATGCCTAATATCCTTGTGAAAATTAGTCTTTTTCTCCTATACTGTCATAGGGAAATTCTTGACTTAAAGTCAAAACTCTGACTCTATCACTTTCTAACAAAATAATCCTGGACAAGTTGCTTACCCACAGCTTCCTCATTTCTAATATGGATAGTGACATCAATTCTATCTGGATCACTAAAGCCATTTTGAGAACCAACTAAGATAAGTGATATTTTTAAATTATATAATGGTCTACACATATGAGACATGTTTCTCCTACTAAAGTATAAGATCAAATAAAGAGCCTTGGTCTTCCTCATCTTTGCAACAGATATAAAGAAAGATAACAAATCCAAGAAAAAGAAAACCACTAGTATCCAGGTCAGGTACTAGAATACTGGAAGAAGGTACCAAGTGAAAGGAACAGGTCAAAGAAAGCTGGGCAGAATGAAGATATGAAAGAGGACTGCATATCTGACGTTCACGTTTACACACCAGCCAACATGTGCAAAGGTGGGGGATAGCTTAAAGATGCTAAGCAAAGATGAATACACATAAGCAGATATTCTGTAGGTGACAAGGGAAGGGAAAGCAGGAGAAAGTAGACAGGAAAGAAGGGGAGAAAAAGGAAGGGGAAAGGAAAGGAGGCCAGTTTTCATCATTTTTTATAAGACCTAATTTCTGTGCCACTTGCAGGGCTGGTATAATTTTTAAAAAATTAAGTAGAAGTTAAAGTTTGTTTGAGACTATTCACTTGTCCTTTAAGTTCTCTTTCCATGACTATGCCTCTTCTCTCTTATTCCACACCTCTCCCAGCTCCCATTATCATCAGGTGGTTCCCTCTCACCATCACTCAGGTTCCCTGAGGCCACCTAAATACTCTTTTCCTCCCACTCTCCCAAACAAGCACAAATAAACAAAAACAAAATACAAAAAAAAAAAAAAAAAAAAGACTTTGCTCTTATTTAAATGTCAATAGGGAGCTCTGATAAGCTCATTCAAAAGCATACTGACAGCAGTATTGTACTGTCCTAGAGAAGATATGCATATTTTACAATAACAAGAACCACTAATACTCTTCTCTTCTTCAGCCCCACCAAAATATCCAAAGAAAGAATTCCAAGTAACAGCAACAGGCATATAAGAAGGTACTTGCATACTATATAGTAATGATGATGAGATTATCTATGTTCACATAATGCTTTGGCTTTGTAAAATGCTTTCTCATCTGTTATTTGATCTGAATTCCCAGGGAAAAATGATGAAATACAGAAATAAAATCCTATTTTTAACATACATTCTAATATAATACAGTTTTATAAAATTCAGTTTTCAAAGCTGAATTTCTTACATACATCTTTACATTTGATTCTCCCCAACATATAGGTTTTTTTCCTCCATTTACTGGTGATGAAAGCGAGACTCAGAGATGTGGAAGGACTTTCCACAAGATCATTGTCAATATAGTCACTATTTATCCCATATTTACTAGGCTCAGAAAGTATACTAAGCATTTTACATGCCTTACATATTATTCATCCTTCAAAATAATTTGTATGGTAAATCTCATTATTATTATTTTCACATTTAACAGATAAAGAAATTGAAGTCCAGAGAGGTTAAGAAATTTGTCCATGACCATACAACTAGCAAATGGAAAAACCAAAATTCAAACACAGAGCTCTCAGATGACTCTTCATTTTTGCGTTATGCCAAGCTGCCTCCTTCCTGGCCCAGTGCTGCTACTGCAACATGGTTCAATAATTGTTCAGTAATATAAAAATGCTTTCTTTTTGTTACCCAAGTGAGAACTGCAGGTTTCAGCACAGCAACTCAAGCTCTGTGGGAAAAATGGCTAATATATATAAATTCTTAAAGCAGAACTGGGGAGAATGCTATGTCCATTTCTTTCACAAAAGAATAAAAGATAGTTAAGCCAAAAACTCTCCATAACTGGGAGCTACAAATCAGTTAATATAGTGTTGCCAGACAATAGGAGAGTGATATACACCTCAGTACAGAACACTAAAGAAGAGAGAGAGAAATCACATACAGCTCAGGAAAAAAAAAAAACCTAAGAAACAAACAAAAAATCAAAACTCAGATTGTTTCAAAACAAGGAATTTCTTTGTTATATTCCTAAAATAAAGGTTGAGTGAATATTTTCCATTTTGTTTCAAAAGCTCAACAACATAGAATAGCAGCTCAGTGATGACTACTGCTACCACCTTTTGATATCAACAACATATTACAAGTTAAAATGCTATAAAGAAGCAACAAAAACCTTTCTGATTTACATCTTCTAAAAACCTTATATAAATCAGAATTTAAATTAAGCAGTTATAATTTTTATCACATAATATGCTGATGAAGTGAGAAGAGAGATCTTTCCCTCTAGGCAGCTGAAATGAAATTGCAAGAACTAGTAGGTGAAGCTTATATTTAAAATGATCCAGGTTGGGGGCTCAGTCGGTTGAGTGTCCAACTTCAGCTCAGATCATCATCTTGCAGTTTGTGAGCTCAAGCTCCACAACAGGCTCGCTACTGTGGTGGCAGAGTCCACTTCGGATCCTCTGTCTGTCTCTGTCTCTCTCTCTCTCTGCCCCTCCACCACTTGTGCATGCACTCTCTCTCTCTCTCAAAAATAAACATTTAAAAAAAAAATAAATCTTTAAAAACTAAACTAAACTACACCAAACTAAACTAAAATAATAAAATGATTCCAGGATGAACGCAAACAGGTAAATGTCACTTTATTTCAAGACAAGAAAAGTCTAAATCTTGATCTCCAAGTCTTTTAAAACTACATACTATTAAAACTATATCATCGCTTTTCTTTGAGAACTCATCTGATTTTGTTTCAAGGGAGAAATCAATCACTGGGAGGCATACTACAGGGACATCACAGGATCCAAAACAATGACCCCATTGTCCTTGCTATCCACTTCAATATACACTAAATATATAGCTACAATAAAGAAGCCTATGAAAACTAATGACAAGTCAACCCAATGCAGGTAAAAATAAAATATTTCCCATTTTCTAAAAATAAAAGAGGTTTTGCATGCCTTTAGGGAAGGTCAGATCAAGTTATTCATATGCTCAAAACCTTCCAGTGGCTTCCCATTTCTCTCGAGTAAAACCTTTCCAATAACCTCTAAGGTTGTACATAATGTGGCCTCCCTCTTATGTCTTGTCCTTACCTTCTATTTTGCTTTCATTTGTTCTCTTGACTATAGCCAAACAGACTTACCCCCAGTATTCTTTGAATATACCAGATATGCTCTCCCTAGACGACCTGCATGCTGGCTAGTCCGTCTACCTTGAATGGTCTTCACCCAGATAATCTCACGAATAACTCCCTCATATCCTTCAAGCTTTTTGCTCAAACATCACCTTGTCATTGAGGCCTATGCTGACTACTCAATTAAAATTGCTATCTCTTGTAACCAGCACTCCCAATGCCTATCAAACAGATTTATTTTTCCCATACCAGTCATCACATATTAATACATCATATACTTGATTAAAAAAAATTTTTTTAACGTTTTTTATTTTTGAGACAGAGCATGAATGGGGGAGGGTCAGAGAGAGGGAGACACAGTATCTGAAACAGGCTCCAGGCTCTGAGCCGTCAGCACAGAGGCCGACGCGGGGCTCAAACTCACGGACCGTGAGATCATGACCTGAGCCAAAGTCAGCCGCTTAACCGACTGAGCCACCCAGGAGCCCCAATTTAATTTTGCTAATCATTTACTGTTTGTCCCCTCCACTAGAATATAAGCCCAATGAAGGCAAAAATATTGTTGATATATATCTACTACTTGACATATAATGTATACTCAACAAATATTGATAGAATAAATTAATGAATGAATGCTAAGAACTGAGGCTTAGTGACTCATCCAGAAAATGCCAGTTTTATAAACTATGACTATGAAAATTGGAGTCAGACAATGCGGAAGGATAGTTTGAAGAACAAGATCTTCAGCTGGAGATCTTAGGAAAAATGTTGCTTCATAGGGCTGAAAATAGCAGAAATCTTTCCTTCTCTAGGACCCTCAGTCCTAGGACCCTCAGTTTGTTAAACTAAGGGATAAAGCCCTGCTTGTTAAACAATTACCCCAAACCCACACCCAGGAATTCTCATATCAACAGAGTAGTCTCTTTCTTGGTAGATTATAGACAGAAGATTAAGCAGAGAAGCTGATGCTGGTCATTTCTCTCTGCCTTAAGAGCCTTTCCCTGGATATGTAGGGGGTGGGGGTGGGGGTGGGGAAGAGATGAAAAAGAGCTTTTTTCTTCATCTTCTTGCAAAGTGGTAATATGGAGAGACAATACTACCAAATAAGGGTCAGAGGGAGAACCAATATAGAACATAAACTTCATTCTAAAACTCTTTGTAATGGATAACACCTGTACTAGCCAACTTCTTTCCCCTTCTAATAAAAGAAATGTTCTAGGGGCGCCTGGGTGGTTCAGTCAGTTAAGTATCTGCCTTCAGCTCAGGTCGTGATCTCACTGTTCGTGAGTTCAAGCCCCGCGTCGGGTTCTGTGCTGACAGCTCAGAGCCTGGAGCCTGCCTCGGATTCTGTGTCTCCCTCTCTCTCTGCCCCTCCCCCGCTCATGCTTTCTCTCTCTCTCTCTCTTTCTCTCTCTCAAAAATAAAATAAACATTAAAAAAATTTAAAAAAAAAAAAAAAAAGAAATGTTCTAAAGAAAACTGTACTCCAAAAAATAACTCCTATTATAAAAACGGAAGTAGACTGAATCAGACAGTCAGTCATATTAAAAGACTATTAGGGAAATACTATCAAACAACCAGCTATGGAGAGTCAAACCAGGATTATTTTATGTATGGAGATACATACTACCTTCAGAATATTTCAGAGTACATTTCTCTTGTTGTTGTTGTTCTTTTCTTTCTTGAAGCCAATCTTAGAAGAGATCACAGATCTGTTGCAAAGGCCCATAGGGAATGCAATAGGGATTAAATACATGTAAAACATTTAGAACAGTGTCTGGCACATAAGTAGCACTATATAGGTATTTATTGTTACCTGTACTTCTAATCTCAATTCTTTGAGATAAGCAATCTTTCACACTAACTTTTGCCATATAAATAAGTTGCCAGAAGGAAATACGTCAAAATGCTACCAGGGGTTACTTCAGGGTGAAGAATTACATGACTGAATTTCAATCTTCCTACTTTTCCTACCTACTTAAAGTGTTCTACACTCCAGTCGAACAGAACCAGTTGTAATTTCCCAAATGCAGACCATGCCTTATCACTTCTCTGGCTTCACTGAACTGTTTTTCCTGGAATGCCCTTTTTGCCTATTTTATCCACCCTCCAAGTCATTCTTTGAGGCAATAATAATAGCAGATAAGAATTATTGAACGCCTACTATGTGTCAGGCACTGTATTAAGGATATTATATAGATAATCTCATTTAACGGATTTAAAGCCCTCTGAAATAAATACAAATATTATCCTGCTTTAGTGATTAGGAATCTACAGTTTAAAATGCTTATATAACTTATTCAAGGTCATATAGCTAATGAATGGCAGAAGTGAGATATATAAGGCTACATTTGTTGGACTATGAAGTCAGTGCTCCACTCACCATTTCCATGGATTCATCCTTAAACATCCAGACTCTCAACTGAAAAACAAACTTCTTGATGTCAGGGTCAATGGAAAAATATATTTTAATTTTAGTGTCTCCCAATGAATGTATCTAGCACAGAACCTAACAAAATACAGTAGCTTCAACAATAAATATTTAAATGAAAGAATTAATGGATGAGTGAGTCATTCCATCAACTGTCACTTGTACTATGCATTTATTCTAAAAATACAGTGGACTCTCATGGAAGATTCAGATGGCCCTGGCTAAAAAGGAAAGGTAATTTTAGTATATTTCTTCTTAGGAAAAAAAAAATTCTGTAAGTTAAAATAAGAGAACTAAACTTTTCAACAAATGATTGATAAAATGGGGAAACATTCTAGATTCTGAAGAAAGGGAAATAAACAAAACAGACAAAAATCCCTTCCCTTATGAAATTTACATTTCATTGAGAGCAAATGGACATTTAATTCTTATGACTCCCATTTTAGAGGAAGAAACTATGATCTAGAGGGGTTAAGTAATTTCCCCAAGTCACATAGTCAGTAAGTGGTGGAGCCTGCATTCCTCCCAAAATGTTCTGACTGTAGAGTGCTTTCTCTTAACAACTAGGCCATAATGTCTCTCTGATAGACGATGACAAGTGCTTGAACAAAAACACAGCAAGGAATTGTAACAGGGAGTTCTGGGTAGGTGAGGTTATTTTTTTTAATGTTTATTTATTTATTTATTTTGAGAGGGAGAGAGAAAGAGAGAAATCAAGCAGGGGAGGGGCTGAGAGAGAAAGAGAGAGAGAATCCCAAGCAGACTCTGAGCTGACAGCAAGGAGCCTGACTTGGGGCTTGAACTCATAAACCATGAGATCATGACCTGAGCTGAAATCAAGAGTTGGTCAGTAAATGAACTGAGCCACCCAGGTGTCCCTAAGTGAGGTTGTTTTAAATAGAGTGGAGTAGGACTCACATGAAAAGAGTTCACCCTCATCCCAAGCAGATATCTGAAAAAACAGCATTTCAGGCTATTCCTGAAAACAAGTGCAAAGAAATAAAGGCTCTATGTGTTTAAGGAGCAGTGAAGAGGCTAGGGAAGTCAGACAAGAGTGAGTGAAGATAGAGTAATAGGATTAAATCGGAGAGGTAACTGGGGTTATGACTTGTAGAGCTCTACAGGCAATTGTAAGGAACTTAGCTTATACTTTGAGTGGGAAGACAATGGGATGTTTTTACAAAGGAGTGACACCATATTGTCTATATTCCACTGGAAATGCTAACGACCTCACTTTTACAAAGGTTTCTCAATTGCATGTACACTGTTTGAAGATAGGGCAGTAGAAAACCAATCACTTAAAATTATATTAAATATTATGAAGTGTCAGTATATGCTACAAAATTCCAATCTCAATTCCATCACTCTTGACTTATTTTATAGCAAAAATTGAAAGCTTGGAAATATTACCACACAGTCAAAAATATCAGTCTACTAAGTTGGATTGAGAGATAAGATGTGCAGAATTTTTCACAAGGATATTTTAAAAGCAAACTCTTCACAAGGTACAAATTTCCAGTTATAAGTTTAAAAAGTACTGGGGACATAATGCACAATATGATGACTACAGCTAACAATGCTGTATGGCATATTTGAAAGTTGGGAAGAGAGTAAATTCTGAGTTCTCATCACAAAGAAAAAAGACATTTTCATTTTTCTTTTTTTGTAACTATATAGATAATGATGTTAACTAAACTTACTGTAACAATCATTTCACAATACATATAAATCAAGTCATTATCCTGTACACCTAAAACTTACACAGTGCTTCATGTCAATTATATCTCAATAAAACTGGAAGGAAAAAAACTTTCGTTGAGTCTTAAGATTCACTTTATTTTTTTTCTTGTTTTCTAGAACTTGATTAAGGGATTTCTACTATCCTCTTTTTCTCATAGCAAATTTTCTTGCAGTAAGCCAAACATTAAAATTCGAGTTGCAGGATGATGTGGGAAACAAAAGGAAAAGAAAGAAATTAAATTTCCTTACCACTTATAGCTCATTGACAAGTCCTTGAGACAGGCAGAGTGACCTTCCTCTAGGAACTCAACTGCGTCGATATTAATATTTTGTTAAGAGCAAAAGGCAATCTTAGCTTAACGTTATCCTCACCTTCAGGATCCTGTCTCCTTTGACATATAAATATTCCTTTGTAAACTTTCTTTATCTCTACCCCCTCTCCAAGATATATATTAGTAATTATCTTCCAAGAATATGGTCCACTGATACACATCTGAAGGGTCTCATGATTAAGGCTTTATTAGACAGCAATAAATGACCTTTTCTTAACAATAGCTAGCCCCCATCAAGGTCCTGGAAACCTTGCTTCCAAAATTCCTTAGACCCTTATGCTATCCCTAACCCTTTCCCAACTTGAAAGTATATGATCATTCATCTGTCACAATCCCAGTGCAACTCCTTCTGCCCACAGGTCCTGCCCCCCTCTGCTTTAATAAACCCAACTTTTGCACAGAATATGTCTCAAGAATTATTTCTTGACCATTTGTTCTGAACCCCAACATTACCACAACATGAGGTATCTTCTATAAAAGCAGCAAATCATTCTGCCCCTATTGTAGAAGGATAGAGTGACTTAATAATAATGGATTTTCTTTGCATATCCTTATTACCCTAACCATCCTACATTTGAATTGCTTTATTAGAGGCTTCCAGAACTTCCAAGGACATAACAACAGAACAGATACCATATTCTTATTTTTAAATTCAAAAGCTATCATCCAGTGTAAGACTAGAAAGATTTACAAGAAAATGCAGTCAAATGGAATATATTTCTTCCAATTACACACTCTACCTCAGACTAATACACCCATGCTAAAAATAGAACTACCCTACAAACCACCAAATTGCACTACTAAGTATTTATCCAAGGGATACAGGTGTACTGTTTCTTTTATTTTTTTTTAATATATGAAATTTTATTGTCAAATTGGTTTCCATACAACACCCAGTGCTCATCCCAAAAGATGCCCTCTTCAATGCCCATCACCTCCCCTCCCCTCCCTCCCACCTCCCATCAACCCTCACTTTGTTCTCAGTTTTTAACAGTCTCTTATGATTTGGCTCTCTCCCACTCTAACCTCGTTTTTCTTTTTTCCTTTCCCACCCCCATTGGTTTCTGTTAAGTTTCTCAGGATCCATATAAGAGTGAAACATATGGTATCTGTCTTTCTCTGTATGGCTTATTTCACTTAGCATCACACTCTCCAGTTCCATCCACGTTGCTACAAAGGGCCATATTTCATGCTTTCTCATTGCCACGTAGTGCTCCATTGTGTATATAAACCACAATTTCTTTATCCATTCATCAGTTGATGGACATTTAGGCTCTTTCCACAATTTGGCTACTGTTAAAAGTGCTGCTATAAACATTGGGGTACAAGTGCCCCTATGCATCAGTACTCCTGTATCCCTTGGGTCAATTCCTAGCAGTGCTATTGCTGGGTCATAGGGTAGGTCTATTTTTAATTTTTTGAGGAACCTCCACACTGTTTTCCTGAGTGGCTGCCCCAGTTTGTATTCCCACCAACAGTGCAAGAGGGTTCCCATTTCTCCACATCCTCTCCAGCATCTATAGTTTCCTGATTTGTTCATTTTGGCCACTCTGATTGGCGTGAGGTGATATCTGAGTGTGGTTTTGATTTGTATTTCCCTGATGAGAAGCGACGTTGAGCATCTTTTCATGTGCCTGTTGGCCATCCGGATGTCTTCTTTAGAGAAGTGTCTATTCATGTTTTCTGCCCATTTCTTCACAGGATTATTTGTTTTTCGGGTGTGGAGTTTGGTGAGCTCTTTATAGATTTTGGAACTAACCCTTTGTCCGATATGTCATTTGCAAATATCTTTTCCCATTCTGTTGGTTGCCTTTTAGTTTTGTTGATTGTTTCCTTTGCTGTGCAGATGCTTTTTATCTTGATGAGGTCCCAATAATTCATTTTTGCTTTTAATTCCCTTTCCTTTGGGGATGGTTCAAGTAAGAAATTGCTGTGGCTGAGGTCAGAGAGGTCTTTTCCTGCTTTCTCCTCTAGGGTTTTGATGGTTTCCTGTCTCACATTCAGGTCCTTTATCCATTTTGAGTTTATTTTTGTGAATGGTGTGACAAAGTGGTCTAGTTTCATCCTTCTGCATGTTGCTGTCCAGTTCTCCCAACACCATTTGTTAAAGAGACTGTCTTTTTTCCATTGGATTTTCTTTCCTCCTTGCCAAGGATTAGTTGGCCATACGTTTGTGGGTCCAGTTCTGGGGTTTCTTTTCTATTCCATTGGTCTCTGTGTCTGTTTTTGTGCCAATACCATGCTGTCTTGATGATTACAGCTTTGTAGTAGAGGCTAAAGTCTGGGATTGTGATGCCTCCTGCTTTGGTCTTCTTCTTCAAAATTACTTTGACTATTCGGGGCCCAGACCTTTTGTGGTTCCATATGAATTTGAGGATTGCTTGTTCTAGCTTCGAGAAGAATGCTGGTGCAATTTTGATTGGGATTGCATTGAATGTGTAGATAGCTTTGGGTAGTGTTGACATTTTAACAATATTTATTCTTCCAACCCATGAGCACGGAATGTTTTTCCATTACTTTATATCTTCTTCAATTTCCTTCATAAGCTTTCTATAGTTTTCAGCATACAGCTCTTGTACATCTTTGGTTCGATTTATCCCTAGGTATTTTATGCTTCTTGGTGCAATTGTGAATGGGATCAGTTTCTTTATTTGTCTTTCTGTTGCTTCATTATTAGTGTATAAGAATGCAACTGATTTCTGTACATTGATTTTGTATCCTGCGACTTTGCTGAATTCATTTATCAGTTCTAGCAGACTTTTGGTGGAGTCTATCGGGTTTTCCATGTATAATATCATGTCATCTGCAAAAAGTGACAGCTTGACTTCATCTTTGCCAATTTGGATGCCTTTGATTTTCTTTTGTTGTCTGATTGCTGATGCTAGAACTTCCAACACTATGTTAAACAACAGCAGTGAGAGTGGACATCCCTGTTGTGTTCCTGATCTCAGGGAAAAAGCTCTCAGTTTTTCCCCATTGAAGATGATGTTAGCTGTGGGCTTTTCATAAGTGGCTTTTATGATGTTTAAGTATGTTCCTTCTATCCCGACTTTCTGAAGGGTTTTTATTAAGAAAGGGTGCTGAATTTTGTCAAAAGGCCTTTTCTGCATCGATTGACAGGATCATATGGTTCTTTTCTTTTCTTTTCTTAATGTGATGTATCACGTTGATTGATTTGCGAATGTTGAACCAGGCCTGCATCCCAGGAATGAATCCCACTTGATCATGGTGAATAATTCTTTTGATATGCTGTTGAATTCGATTTGCTAGTATCTTATTGAGAATTTTTGCATCCATATTCATCAGGGATATTGGCCTGTAGTTCTCTTTTTTTACTGGGTCTCTGTCTGGTTTAGGAATCAAAGTAATACTGGCTTCATAGAATGAGTCTGGAAGTTTTCCTTCCCTTTCTATTTCTTGGAATAGCTTGAGAAGGAGAGGTATTTCTCTGCTTTAAACATCTGGTAGAACTTCCCTGGGAAGCCATCTGATCCTGGACTCTTACTTGTTGGGAGATTTTTGATAACTGATTCAATTTTTTCACTGGTTATGGGTCTGTTCAAGATTTCTATTTCCTCCTGGTCGAGTTTTGGAAGGGTGTGGGTGTTTAGGAATTTGTCCATTTCTTCCAGGTTGTCCAGTTTGTTGGCATATAATTTTTCATAGTATTCCCTGATAATTGCTTGTATCTCTGAGGGATTGGTTGTAATAATTCCATTTTCATTCATTATTTTATCTATTTGGGTCATCTCCCTTTTCTTTTTGACAAGCCTGGCTAGAGGTTTATTAATTTTGTTTATTTTTTCAAAAAACCAACTCTTGGTTTCGTTGATCTGCTCTACAGTTTTTTTAGATTCTAATTGTTTATTTCTGCTCTGATCTTTATTATTTCTCTTCTTCTGCTGGGTTTGTGGTGTCTTTGCTGTTCTGCTTCTATTTCCTTTAGGTGTGCTGTTAGATTTTGCATTTGGGATTTTTCTTGTTTCTTGAGATAGGCCTGGATTGCAATGTATATTCCTCTCAGTACTGCCTTCGCTGCATCCCAAAGCATTTTGATTGTTGTATTTTCATTTTTGCTTGTTTCCATATATTTTTAAATTTCTTCTCTAATTGCCTGGTTGACCCACTCATTCTTTAGTAGGGTGTTCTTTAACCTCCATGCTTTTGGAGGTTTTCCAGACATTTTCCTGTGGTTGATTTCAAACTTCATAGCATTGTGGTCTGAAAGTATGCATGGTATGTCTCAATTCTTGTATACTTATGAAGGGCTGTTTTGTGACCCAGTATGTGATCTATCTTGGAGAATGTTCCATGTGCACTCGAGAAGAAAGTATATTCTGTTGTTTTGGGTAGCAGAGTTCTAAATATATCTGTCAAGTCCATCTGATCCAATGTATCATTCAGGGCCCTTGTTTACTTATTGACCATGTGTCTAGATGATCTATCCATTGTTGAAGTGGGGTATTAAAGTCCCCTGCAATTACTACATTCTTATCAATAAGGTTGCTTATTTTTGTGAGTAATCGTTTTATACATTTAGGGGCTCCTATATTCGGCACATAGACATTTATAATTGTTAGTTCTTCTTGATGGCTAGACCCTGTAATTATTATATAATGCCCTTCTTCATCTCTTGTTACCGCCTTTAATTTAAAGTCTAGTTTGTCTGATATAAGTATGGCTACTCCAGGTTTCTTTTGGCTTCCAATAGCAAGACAAATAGTTCTCCATCCCCTCACTCTCAATCTGAAGGTGTCCTCAGGTCTAAAATGAGTCTCTTGTAGACAGCAAATGGATGGGTCTTGTTTTTTTATCCATTCTGATACCCTATGTCTTTTGGTTGGTGCATTTAGTACATTTACATTCAGTGTTATTATAGAAAGATATGGGTTTAGAGTCATTGTGATGTCTGTAGGTTTCATGCTCGTTGCAATTTCTCTGGTACTTTGTCTCACAGGATCCTCCTTAGGATCTCTTGTAGGGCTGGTTTAGTGGTGATGAGTTCCTTCAGTTTTTGTTTGTTTGGGAAGACCTTTATCTCTCCTTCTATTCTAAATGACAGATTTGCTGGATAGAGGATTCTCGGCTGCATATTTTTTCTTTCATCACATGGAAAATTTCCTGCCATTTCTTTCTGGCCTGCCAAGTTTCAGAAGAGAGATCAGTCACGAGTCTTATGGGTCTCCCTTTGTATGTTAGGGCACGTTTACCCCTTGCTGCTTTCAGAATTTTCTCTTTATCCTTGTATTTTGCCAAATCCACTATGATATGTTGTGCAGAAGATTGATTCAAGTTACGTCTGAAGGGAGATCTCTGTGCCTCTTAGATTTCAATGCCTTTTTCCTTCCCCAGATCAGGGAAGTTCTCAGCTATTATTTCTTCAAGTATCCCTTCAGCACCTTTCCCTCTCTCTTCCTCCTCTGGGATACCAATTATGCGTAGATTATTTCTCTTTAGTGTATCACTTAGTTCTCTAATTTTCCCCTCATACTCCTGGATTTTTTTATCTCTCTTTTTCTCAGCTTCTTCTTTTTCCATAATTTTATCTTCTAGTTCACCTAGTCTCTCCTCTGCCTCTTCAATCCGAGCTGTGGTTGTCTCCATTTTATTTTGCAACTCATTAATAGCATTTTTTAGCTCCTCCTGGCTGTTCCTTAGTCCCTTGATCTCTGTAGCAAGAGATTCTCTGCTGTCCTTTATACTGTTTTCCAGCCCAGTGATTAATTTTATGACTATTATTCTAAATTCACTTTCTGTTATATTGTTTAAATCGTTTTTGATCAGTTCATTAGCTGTCGTTATTTCCTGGAGGTTTTTTGAGGGGAATTCTTCCGTTTCATCATTTTGGATAGTCCCTGGAGTGGTGCAGGACTGTGGGGCACTTCCCCTGTGCTGTCTTGAATAACTTGTGTTGGTTGGCGGGCTGCAGTCAGACCTGATGTCTTCCCCCAGCCCACCGCTGGGGCCACAGTCAGACTGGTGTGTACCTTCTCTTCCCCTCTCCTAGGGGTGGGATTCACTGTGGGGTGGCATGGTCCGTCTGGGCTACTTGCACAGTGCCATGCTTGTGGTGCTGGGGATCTGGCATATTAGCTGTGGTGGATCAGCAAAGTGAACAGAGGCAGGAGGGGCAGGCTCAGCTCACTTTTCCTTTGGTGATCCGCTTCAGGAGGGGCCCTGCAGCACCAGGAGGGAGTCAGACCTGCCACCAGAGGGATGTATCCGCAGAAGGACAGTGTTGGGTGTTTGCCTAGTGCAAGCAAGTTCCCTGGCAGGAACTGGTTCCCTTTGGGATTTTGGATGGGGGATGGGCGAGGGAGATGGCGCTGGCGAGTGCCTTTGTTCCCCGCCAAGCTGCTTTCTGTCGTCCAGGGCTCAACAACTCTCCCTCCCATTGTCCTCCAGCCCTCCCACTCTCTGAGCAGAGCTGTTAGCTTATAACCTTCCAGATGTTAAGTCCCGCTTGCTGTCAGAACACACTCCGTCAGGCCCCTCCTCTTTTGCAAGCCAAACTCAGAGGCTCTGCTTTGCCAGCGGGCTGCCCCTCTGCCCCGGCTCCCTCCCGCCAGTCCATGTAGCGTGCACCGCCTCTCCGCCCTTCCTACCCTCTTCTGTGGACCTCTTGTCTATGCTTGGCTCCAGAGAATCAGTTCTGCTAGTCTTCTGGTGATTTATTTAGGCAGGTGTGGGTAGAATTTAAGTGATCCGCAGGATGAGGTGAGCCCAGCGCCCTCCTACTCTGCCATCTTCCCGGTGTGCTGTTTCAAAGGGGCACATGCACTCCAACGATTATAGCAACACTATCAACAATATCCAAAGTCTGGAAAGAGCCCAAATGTCCATTGATGGATGAATGAATAAAGAAGATGTGGTATATATACACAATGGAGTATTAATCAGCAATCAAAAAGAATGAAATCTTGTCATTTGCAACTACGTGGATGGAGCTAGAGGGTATTACGCTAATCAAAATTAGTCAGAGAAAGACAAATATCATATGACTTCATTCATATGAGGAATTCAAGATACAAACAGATGAACATAATGGCAGGGAAGCAAAAATAAGATAAAAACAAGGAGGAGGTCAAAACATAAAAGAGTCGTAAATATAAAGAAAAAATTGAGGGTTGTTGGAGGGGTTGTGAGTAGAGGCTTGGGCTAAATGAGTAAGGGGCATAAAATAAGACCGTTGTTATTATGAGCATTGGGTATTATACAAAGAGGATGAAATCATTGGAATCTACTCCTGAAATCATTATTGTACTATATGCTAACTTAGATATAAATTTAATAATTAATATAATAATAATAAATAGTGAGAGAAAAAGATTAAAAGAAAAGGAAACTTTGCTGCAAACACTTCAACCTGCATCCTTCTCTCAACCCTAAGTCTTTAAAGAAGTTCCCTGGCACCAATAGGGGTTAGGAGAATAAAACAGAAACATTGGTAAAGGAATATGATCCTGTGCAACCTCACAAGATGTTATTATACCCCAGGAAGAATAGGGGGCAGCCAAATGCTCATTTTGCTGCCAGTTTTTACTCATGTAGCCATGAGATACACTGATGGAGATTCAAAAAAAATTTAAGTGAAGAAGCTTTGTGGTTAGAATGAGGAAGAAGAACAGATGGTAGAGTGGACCTAATAGCTAGAAATCAAGTGGAAATATGCATCTCAGTTGCATATGCCAACATAAAGGAGTGATGACTCTCAAAGATTAGGAAGGAAATGTCCAAACAGGAATTATCTTGTTTTGGATGCTGATTGATAACCATGATGTTTCCCTGCATGCCTCCCCCACCAACATCATTCAATCCACCAGGAGTCATTGAGGCTCTGTCCTCAATACAGTGATATACAATATTACACAGTGTCTCTACTTTCACTGACATGCTCTGAGAGAATATATGCACCAGGGAATTGTTCCTTCAAAGAAAAAATGATGGCAGAGGGAAAATGTGGGAGTGATTAAATGTAAAGCAAAAATGTCTTAAGAAAACCCCGAATTGACTAATATTATGTTTTCTGCCCCCATCATATTCTAAAATTAGCACTAAGATCATGTTGATTTACAGAAAAATAAAGTTAAAAATTCTATTCAGTATTATAGTTCTTTAAGAGTCCTCCAGTGCCAGGCACTGTGCTATACACTAAGTGCACAATAGTGCCCTTCTTTGTGAAGCCGTCTACTGGGGGTGACAGATACCTTCTTGGCAAGAAAATATTACTGACATCTTGCAGCCAAAGCCATCTTAATAAACCTTTAAAAAATAAATAAATGTACTAGAACATATATAATCCACAAGAAAGCAGTATCCCAGTGGTGTATCCATTGTCTTAAGTGTTTTTGAAACTTCTGTTTTCAGAGCCAGTGTACCAGCCACATAAGAATATCATCCTTATTGCTTCAGAGGATACTATCCATGACCTCATATGCCAGCTTTGATAAACTAAGGCACACCTGTTTATTCTCTATTCTGGCCTAAATCCTGGGGAGATCCAGCTAACGAATAGAAAAGAAGAAGCATAATGGAACAGGCAAGGAGCCATATGGCCAGACTGAAGGGAACCAGAAGATGTGCTTACAGACTTCTTTCTAGTTCAATAGTTGCTTCTTGAGCCTACCATGTGATAAACACTCTTGTGCATACTGAAGAATCAAAGATAAGGAAGATTTTTGAGTGCTCCACTTAAAGAGTTTATATATCCTTCCAACAGCTTTAAATAAACTCGGCTTGTACAAATAAACTCGACACAAGGTGAAAATTAAAAAACATAACAAGTCTGTGTACTACATCAACAGAATCTACCCAGGATAATGTCCCTCATTTGAAGGTTTCCCAGTTATAAATTTCATTTTGGTTCCATTTCTCCTTTGGACTCACTCTCCAAACTGTGACCTTGGAAAGCCAATCCCAACAAAACAAGAGCCTCAGTTTCCCTGGCCTGGTACACTGAGACCTCAAAAAAGATACACTCTCCTGCTGTGCTCATCTCCATCTTCAGTGAGACAGACCAGTCAAATCTGTCTCTTCAGCTTATATAATCCATTAAGGAAGAACAATCAGACTCAATTCAGAAGCACACGGACTGAGTTAGTGAGCATTCATGTTCTGATGTTTTGGATATAATTAGATAATCACCATAAGCTGAGGACTTCCTAAACATTGGGAAAATCCACATTACATTAATTCTGTCTTGCCTATCTAGATTTTGATATTCAAAAATCTTATACTCATGTGATTTTTTTCTCACCATTCATCTTTATATCACCATCATCTGTTCAAAAGCCAAGTAAAAGCCCTGATCTAGGGGCACCTGGGTGGCTCAGTCAGTTAAGCATCCAACTTTAGCTCAGGTCATGATCTCACCATTGGTGGGTTAGAGCCTGCATAGGGCTCTCTGCTGTCAGCAAGGAGCCCACTTCAGATCCTCTGTCCCCTTCTCTCTGCCCCTCCCCTGCTCATGCTCTTTCTCAAAAGTAAATAAACATTAAAATAAGTCTTGATCTACACGCATTCAATCAGACAATCTTAGATAACTACTGAGTAAACAGCCTAAAGCTTTGTTTTTGTTTTTAATAAATCAGTTATCTAGTTGATGTATTTGTTGAAAGGATATTAATATAAACCAAAGGCATCACATGCCTTTACATGAATTTACATTTCAGGTAAAATTTTTATCCTTGAGAAAATCTATCTATCTATCTATCTATCTATCTATCTATCTAGCGAGAGTGTGTAAATTGAATCATTTGAATATACAAAAAGCCCATAGAAATGGACAACAAAGAGACATACAACAGAAAAATGAGAAAAGAATATGAATAAATTCACAGAAGAGCAGATTAATATAGCCAACAAACATAAGAAACTCCTCAAATTCACTAATATTCTTATAATTGGAAAGTAAGTTAAAGATGATGGATCACTAGGCCTATTGAACTGGCAAAAATTAAGAACAGCAACACCTACAGCTGGGATTAACATGAAGTAAAATTGTACCAACGTGCATTGTTAGTGAAAATATGAAAGGTGAAATCAGTCTGGCAACAGTTATTCAGATTAAAAGTATGTATACCCTTAGAGCCAATAATATTACCCCTAAGAATCTATCCTGTAGAATAAAAATATCAGTATGTTCAGAAATACATGAAATCATTAGATTGCAGTATTAATAGCAATGAGAGAAAAGTGAAAACAATAAATTTACATTGAAAGGTGAATACTGAATAAACTATGATACACACACACTATGAAATTATGCATCCATTAGAACAATGAATTAAAGGTATACCAGACAACTTGAAAAACATTCATATAATATGAAGATTTTTTGAGAAACAATTACTTTTCAAAATTCTGTATCTACATATTATGTGTACATGGATATGTATAAATTGTATATAGATATACATATAGATACATGTATATGTTTATACATGAATACTCATTTTATGAGTACAGAGGATTAAGCACATTAAGTTGTTAAGATAGGGTACCTTGTACATAGGGAGGGTAGAACTAATACAGCATAGGGTGGGGAGTGAGTAACAGGGAAAACATGCAAAAATGGAAAACATAAAAGGAGCACTGACTTTAAAACAAAAAGTGTATATTTGATCATATATGTAAAATTAGGCATATGCATGGGACTATTAAATTGACTAAAAATAATTTCAGAAAATTCAAAAAAAAAAAAAGGAATAAGAGCCTAGAAAAAAACATCAGAGAATAGCTAACTAATGCTGGAATGGAAAAAAAGAAAAAAAGAAAGAAAGAAAAGAAAAAGAAAAAAGAAAACATGGTGGTAGATTTCATCATTAAAAAAATTAAAAACACTTTAAATGTCAAAAAACACTATAAGCAGAATTAATAGAAATCAAGAAACAAGAAATGCAATAATTATGACAATAGGATGACATATTTCATACATAAAATGCTCTTACAAAACAGTAAGAATTTTATACCACTTTGAAAAACAAAGAGCATGAAAGAATAACAAAAGAAATAAATAGAGGGAGAAGAAGATGGCAATGGAGTTGAAGTACCCTAGGCTTGTCTTGTCCAATGAACACAACGAGATAACTACCAAATCATCTGAAATACCACAGAAATTGACCCGAAGACTGACAGAACAAACTCCAAAACTAAAGGGAGAGAAGAGGCCACACTGAAGAAGAAGGCAGAGACTTAGACAAAATACCAAGACAGAGGTGGAGGAGCCTGGGTGGTTCAGTCAATTAAGCATCCAACTTCAGCTCAGTTCATGGTCTCAAGGTTCATAAATTCAAGCCCCACATCAGACTCTGCTAACAGCTCAGAGTCTGGAGCCTGCTTCAGATTCTGTGTCTCCCTTGCTCTCTCTGCCCCTCTCCTGCTCACACACTCTCGTTCTCAAAAATAAATAAACATTAAGCATTTTTCTAAAAAAAATACCAAGACAGAGGAATTCATCCCAAATCAATCCCAAATGAACAGCCTAAAGCTATGCCCAGAGATCTAAGTAAAACAGATATAAGTAACATGCCTGATGGAGAATATAAAACAATAATCATAAAGATATTCACTGGGCTTGAGAAAAGAAGATATTATTGAGACCCTTACAGCAGAGGTAAAAGAGCTAAATACCCCAGAAATTGGCCTGAAGCCTGACGGAAAAAAAAACACAACTCAAAGGAGAAAAGAGGCCACATTGAAAAAGGTAGGAAGTACAGAGATGTAGTATAGGGGAGAAATGGATCATAAGTGCTGCAGAGGGGAGGAAGCTGTGGTCCTGGAAAAAGGTGAGAGAAAGAGGAGCACAC
Source organism: Panthera leo (assembly GCF_018350215.1). Lineage (NCBI taxonomy): Eukaryota > Metazoa > Chordata > Mammalia > Carnivora > Felidae > Panthera > Panthera leo. The sequence continues at coordinate 47,155,822 of NC_056688.1, read as the reverse complement.
AGGGAAACACAAAAGGAGAATGTTTCCCCAAAGCCATTGGGTTGGAAAACAAAAGGAGATAAATTTCATGAGTTCTTGCAACGAGCTGGGCTTAAAGCCTGGAGTTTGAAAGGTCAGCAAGCTTGGCTAGGATAGAGACCTGAGGGTATGCCCTGCTCATGGAGAGAAGGCAGGCAAACAACAACAGGGGCAGACAGTGTGAAAATAGCAACTGGAAGAATGTCTGGGGCAGAACGTTGCTGGTAGGCACAATTCACAGAGACACCTCTCCAGGAACAGGGGAGCTGGATGGCACCATTTCCCTCCCCAACCACTCAGTGTAAACACAGAACAGCACAGCTCCAACACTGGCTTCCTAACTTGCTTACATCTCCAACACTGGCTTCCCAAATTGCTTACACCAAGCTCCACTGCCCTTTGCTCTGCCAGGACTGCCCTTCTGAGTCAAACTTGCCTCAGTCCCAGTATGATGGGCCCTTTCCCCAGAAGATCAGCACAAACCCCTGCCCACTCTACATCTCCTAGCCAGAAAGTTCTGCAGGGCCTCATACTGGTGAAGTTGGTGTCAGATCTCATTTCACAAGCAGATGAAAACATACCCACTTAAAAGTAACCACATTAAGGCAAGGGACCAAACACTGCTCATAGAAGGCAAGAAGAGCCTCTACAGATGTCTGGTCTGAAGGACAGAGCAGCCACAACACAGCAGCAGAGCACACACCTGAGAAACCCCACGAAGCACCAAAACCTGGGCACTACAGGACTTCTTCATAAGACCATTACTCTCAAGAGCAGGAGACATAACTGGCTTTTCTAACACAAAGAAAAATGCAGAGACTTAGGCAAAATGCCAAGATGGAGGAATTCATCCCAAATCAAATAATAACATAAGGCAATGTCCAGAGATCTAAGCAAAACAGATATAAGTAGCATGACTGATGCAGAATTTAAAGCAACAACCATAAGGATACTCACTGGGCTTGAGTGAGACTCTTATAAAAGAGATAGGAGTTAAAAAAAAAAAAAGAATCTATCAGACATGAAAAATGCAATAAATGAGATTGAAAACAAGTTTGATGCAATGAACAGTAAGCTGGAAAAAGCAGAGGAATGAATTAGCGACCTAGAAGACAATATAATGGAAAATAATGAAGCTGAATCAAAGATAGAATTATGGAACATGAGAATTGACTTAGGGAACTCAAAGACTCCATCAAATGTAATAACATTTGTATTATAGGAGTCCCAGAAGAAGAGAGAAGAAGGTGGGGGGGGGGGGAGAATTTATTTTAAGAAAGAATAGCAGAACTCTCCCTAAAACTGGGGAAGGAAAACAGACCTCTAGATCCAGGAGTCACAAATAACTCTCATCAAAGTCACCAAAAGAAGGACAACCCTAAGACACTGTAATGAAATTTGAAAAATATAGTGATAAAGAAAAAAATCTTAAAAGGAGCAAGACAAAAGAAGTCATTAACTTATAAGGGAAAACCCATAAGGATAGCTGAAGATTTCTCAACAGAAACTAGGCAAACTAAAAGGGAGAGAAATGATATATTCAAAGGGCTGAATGGGAAAAATCTGCAGCCAAGAATACTTTATCCAGCAAGCTATCATTGAGAATAGAAGGAGAGATAAAGAGTTTTCCAGACAAACAAAAACTAAAGGAATTCATGACCACTAAACCAGCCCTGCAAGAAATACTAAAGGGGACTCTTTGAGTGCAAAGGAGAGAACAAAAGTGACAAAGATAAGATAGGATCAGAGAAAACCTCCAGAAACTATGAAAAAACAAGTAATAAAATGGCAATAAATACATATCTGTTAATAATTCCTTTGAGTGTAGGGGCACTTGGGTTGCTCAGCCTGTTAAGCATCTGACTATGGCTCATGATCTCATGGTTCATGAGTTTGAGCCCCACATCTGTCTCACTGCTGTCAGTACAGAGCCCGCTTTATATCCTCCGTCTCCTTTCTGCCTGCCCCTCCCCCACTTTCACTCATTCTCTCAAAAATAAATAAATTTTAAAAAATAATTACTTTAAATGTAAATGATTTAAACACTCCAATCAAAAGACATAAGGTGTCAGAATGGATTTTTAAAAAAAGACCCATAAATATGCTACCTACAAGATATTCATTTTAGACCTAAAGACACTTGCAGATTGAAAGTGAAGGGGTGGAGGGGGCGCTTGGGTGGCTCAGTCAGTTAGGCGTCCAACTTCAGCTCAGGCCAGGATCTCAGAGCTCATGAGTTCAAGCCCAGAGTCAGGCTCTGTGCTGACAGCTCTGGGCCTGGAGCCCTGCTTTGGATTCTCTGTCTCCCTCGCTCTCTGCCCCTCCCCCATTCCTTCAAAAATAAACATTAAAAATTTTTTTTAAAAAAGAAAGTGAGGGGGTGGAAAAACATTTATCATTCAAATGGATGCCAAAAGAAACTCAGAGTAGCAATACTTGTATCAGACAACCTAGACTTTAATACTAAGACTGGAAAAGAGGCAGAAAAGGGCATGATGTTAATCATAAAGGGGACAATCCAAAAAGCAGGCATAACAATTGTAAATATTTATGCACCCAAAACAGAACAATCCAAATGTATAAAACAATTAATAACAAACAAAAAGGAACTAATTGGTAATAACACAATAATAGTAGGGGACTTTAACACCTCACATACCTCAATGGGCAGATCTAAACAGAGAATCAACAAGGAAATGATGACTTTGAATGACACACTGGACTGGATGTACTTAACAGATATATTCAGAACATTCCCTCCTAAAATAGCAGAACATACCTTCTTTCCAAGTGCACATGGAACATTCTCCAAAATAGATCACCTATTACATCACAGATCAGGCCTCAATAAATACAAAAAGGTCATTTTCATACCATGCATCCTCTGACCACAATGCTATGAAATTAGAAGTCAAACTCAAGAAAAAATTTGGGAAGACCACAACTATATGGAGGTTAAATAACATGCCACTAAAGAATTACTGAGTCAACCAGGAAATTTAAAAATACATGGAAACAAATGAAAATGAATATACACGGGCCAAAATCTTTGGAATGTAGCAAAAGTGGTTCTAAGAGGTAATTTTACAGCAATACATGTCTACCTCAAGAAGTAAGAAAAATCTCAAACAACCTAACCTTATACCTAAAGGAGCTAGAAAAAGGAAAACAAACAAAGCCTAAAGCCAGCAGAAAAAGGGAAATAAAAAAGATTGGAACAGAAATAAAATGATATAGAAACTAAAAGAAACAATAGGACAGACTGATGAAACCAGGAGCTGATTCTTTGAAAAAAATTAATAAAATTGATAAAGCTCTAGCCAGGCTTATCAAAAAGAAAAGAGAAAGGACCCATATAAATAAAACCACAAATGAGAGAAGAGAAATAACAACCAATACCACAGAAATACAAACAATTTTAAGAGAATATTATGAAAAACTATATGCCAACAAATTGGACAACCTGGAAGAAATGGATAAATTCCTAGAAACATAAACTACCAAAACTGAAAAAGGAGAAAATAGAAAACTTGAACAGACTGATAACCAGCAAAGAAATTGAATCAGTAATCAAAAATCTCCCAAAACACAATGGCTTCATAGGTGAGTTCCACCAAACATTAAAGAAGAGTTAATATCTTTTTTCTCAAACTATTCCAAAAAATAGAAATGGAAAGAAAACTTCCAAATTCATTCTATGGGGCCATCATTACCCTGATACCAAAGCCAGACAAAGACTCCACTAAAAAAGAGAACTACAGACCAGTATCCCTGATGAACACGAATGCAAAAATTCTCAACAAGATACTAGTAAATCAAATCCATTGGTACATTAAAAGAATCATTCACCACAATCAAGTAGGATTTATTTTTGAGCTGCAAGTGTGGTTCAATATTCACAAATCATATCAATCAATGTGATACACCACATTAATAAAAGAAAGGATAAGAACCCTATCTATTGAGAACCCTCTCAACAGATGCAGAAAAAGCACTGGACAAAATACAACATCCATTCATAATAGAAACCCTCATCAAAGCAGAGCAAGAACATAAGAAAGGCTATATATGAACAATTCACAGCCAATATCCTCAGGGGGGAAAAACTGAGAGCTTTTCCTCCATGATCAGGAACAAGGCAGGGATATGCACTCTCACCAATGTTATTTAACACAGTACTGGGAGTCCTAGCCTCAGCAATCAGACAACACAAAAAAATAAAAGGAATCCAAAACTGCAAGGAATTCACCAGTTACAGATGACACAATATTCTATATAGAAAACTCAGAAGACTCCACCAAAAAATTGCTAGAACTGGTAAATGAATTCAGTAAATGAATTTGCAGGATACAAAATCAATGTACAGAAATCTGTTGCATTTCTACAAAACAATAATGAAGCAGGAGAAAGAGGAATTAAGGCATCAGTCCCATTTACAACTGCATCAAAAACAATAAGATACCTAGGAATAAACCTAACCAAAGAGATGAAAGACCTGTATCCTGAACACTATAAAACACTGATGAAAGAAATTGAAGATGATGCAACGAAATAGAAAACATAGGTAGATATGCCTTTTCAAATACTGCTGGTAGTATCTTTCTGCAAAGCACTTTGACAATTTGTATCAAAAGCATTACAAATGTCAATGTCCTTGAACTCAGTAGTTTCATTAATAAAATTAACCCCAGTGAAATCATCCGAAAAGACTCAATGGTTTATATATACAGATGTCTATTATAGCATTATTCATAGCAGAAAACTGGAGATGGCCTAAATGTGGAATGGAGAATTATTTAAATAAATGCCAAAAGACGGAATATTTTTGTAGCCATTAAATATTTAATGTAGCCAAAAATATTTAATGACATGATATGGGCAAATATTAGTATAGCATTAAATCTAAAAGTCATGAAAAAATACTCTATATTCTGGTGTACCAATTTTTGAACATATATTTGTACATAAAAAAAAGACTAAAAAAGTGAAAATAATGTTATGTATTGAAATTGAGATTTTTTAATGCTTTTAGTATTTTATAAACTTCATATAGTTGGTATCAATTAACACATTATTGTTAATTAACACATATTGTTAACATTTTCTTCAAGTAATTAACTAAGGCAATCATTAGTCTTAGTCTTTTCTGATTTCAAATCAATTTTGAGCAGGATAAAAAGTATATCACAGGCCTCAGTTAATAATCCAAAGATTCAGCAAAGTGCCATTGATTAGCACTAGGATTCCATGTACCTTCCAAGTCAGCTTCACTATACCAGTCTTGACAGATTGTGTGTTTGGGTGTGTGTGTGTGTGTGTGTGTGTGTGTGTGTGTGTAGTACTACCTGCTTTCCAAGTACTGAATGCCACTTAAAAATATCATTGATCTGCCCCTGCTTCCATATTAATCTTCTGTTATGAACCTGAGACATTCCTCGAATTGCCTTACTCTTGGTAAGTGTTAATTCTAACAGTAGTCTCCAAACATTTGATCTCATAACCCTATCTATAAAAATCATTTGAACATACAACTCTACTAGCCTTATATTTATTTTTAAATGTATATGTATTACTGTTAATACACTATATAATATAAATTATTCAAAAATTAAAAAAAAGAACATGATAAAAAATATAAATGGAAGTTCTAGTATTTTGTCCCTAAACCTTAATGGATCATTTTAAAACTCCTAAAGATATAGGGCCCTGCTATGGAGATCACAGCCATAGACCACACTTTCTACTCCCACTGCCCATTTTATTGCCACACTGCGTCTAGAGCCATGTTGTGAAATTCCAGAATGCCTTAAACTTGAGTTAATTCAAACTATCACAATATGCATAACAGAGCTCACTTGTACTATGGAAGAATCATGTCCTTCCTATGCCCTATTTTCTCTTGGCAAAATCTGGATTTTTATATATAAAACACTGCATACAGTATAGTATAACTATGTTTATATTATTGTTGTTGTCATCTTTTGATAATGATTACTACTACTATGACTGTGACCACTTTACAGGTATAAGTAAGGGATAATATTCTTTAGTTCTTTTAGATGTTTCAGTATATACCTCTCCAGATTTTTGAAGGTTTTCATGGCATGGAGCAAGAAGGGATGCCTTCTCCCATTTCTGTGCAACTTGATTGGCTTCTTCTATCTTCTGATCACAACTTTTTTGAGAATTTAGCAATGTCAACTCATAAAATTCTTGAATATCTGTGAAAATATTTAAGGAAAGGATCAAATGTCATGTACCATCACAAAAATTGCTTCTGCATATATGTATATATGAAAAAATTTGCTAATTAAAAGAACTACATACACATGATCCCAAAGAACAATAACAAAAATAAGGAAATCATGAAAACTGCATTTTTATCTGCATGAGAATTCTTATAGGAGCTATATTCATAATTGCAAAAGCTGGAAGCAACCAAGATGACTTTCAATGAATAGATAAAATATAGTAAATTCATATTCAATGATAAGGAGGAATGAGGTATCAAGTTAAGCAAAAACATAGAAGATTCTTAAATGCTAAGTTTAAAAAGCCAGTCTGAAAAGGCTACCTATTGTTTGAGTTAACTTATATAATATTTTAGAAAAAGCAAAAGTAAAGAGACAGTAAAATGATCAGTGGTCACTAGAGGTTCTGCGAGTGGGGAGGAGGATTAAATAGATAAAGCACAGGGTGATGAAAATATTCTGTAATGATACTGCAGTAGTGGACACCTAACAAGAAGCATTTGTCAAAGTCCATAGAACATTACAGCACAGAGAGTAAACCTTAATGTATGCAAATTTTTAAAAATAATTTTGGAGGTCAGGGAATCCCAAAATGAAACACAGATTAAGACAAAAGAATCTAACTGTATTACAAATGTATGAAACAACCTCCCTGAAGGCAGTAGGAGAAAAAGGTGTCCTACAAATGAGTAGAAACTGTAAAACCAAAGACAAAGGAATTATTACAAAAGAACCCTCTCTATTTTGTAGTTGGCAAATTTGTTTCCCATGGAATAGTACAAGTTAGGAACTTTGGAACCACTGTACATATATACTAGAATTGAACAGTTAAATGGATGGAGGATGGTGGGAACCAGGTTTCTCACTATTGGAGTAGGGGGTTACAGACAAGTAGGTGGAGACAGGTGGGGAGTAGGGTACTAGAATGATCTATATGATTTTGGATTAGATTGGAAACATCAGTATAAACTCTTTTTTAGCTTAATATGGGTACAAATGAATACATATAGAAATATTTACAGATCTGTATGTACAAAGGTTAGTACACACACAGATGTTTTCTTAATCAATATGCTGAAAGGACCTAGAATTAATGAAACCCCAGTAAGAATAAGCACAATTAATATCCAGACTTTGGCCTCTATATAGCATTCTCCGTTATATAGAATATGTATATCAAAGAATAATGAATAAATAAAGTAGTATTGGATTAGAATTGAGGCTATGTGTATAAATTCAAAATTTTTAAAAGGAATGGAAGGAAGGAAGGAAAAAAGAGGAAGGAAGAAGGAGGACAAAGGAAGAAAGAGGAGGAAGGGTAAAAGGGAGAAAAGGAGTGAGACAGATACAGAAAACTATGATTGGAAATAAAAATGATTATGTATCTATATGTTTCCTAGTTCTATTATACATTTGTAGGCTGAGAGGGCATAGTGGGAAAAACAATCCAAGAGCAAGTACACCTAGGTCCCAGATCTTGGTTTCAGTAAAGAAATCAGGGCTTCTTAAGTTAAAAACTCAATTGATGGGTTAAACAGCAGATTAAATAAAGTAGAACTGGAAAATATTCCCAAAGAAATTACCCAGAATTCAACATAAGAGAAGATGAAATAGAATATATGAAATTATAATTTGAATGTATAAAGAATGGATAAGAAAGCCAAGTATTTTTCTAATAGATATCTTTGAGGAGAAAATAGGATAAATAACAAATCCTAAAGAGACGATAGATATAAAAATTCTAGAACTTATGAAAATATGAATTCACAGATACTGAAAGTAAGAACTTACACAAAAGAGAATAAACAAAAGCTATGTACATACCATAATAAAATTGCAGAATACCAAAGACAATGCAAGGATCTTAAAATCAGTCAGAGAAAAAAGACTAATCAGACTTCTCAAAAGCAATAATGGAAGCCAGACAACAGTAGAATAAAAACTTAAAATTTTTTAGAGAAAATAAATATGAGCATAGAATTATGTTCCTTTGCAAATCATATATCTGATTTAAAAAAAAAAAAAAACTTTGGGGCACCTGGGTTGCTCAGTCGGTTGAGCGTCTGACTTTGGTTCAGGTCATGATCTCACAGTTTGTAGGTTTGGGCCCCGCATCAGGCTCTGTGCTGACCACTTGCTCAGAGCCTGGAGCCTGTTTCAGATTCTGTGTCTCCCTCTCTCTCTGACCCTCCCCCACTCGCGCTCTGTCTCTCTCTGTCTCAAAAATAAACATTAAAAAAAAAGAATATTTGAAGTCGGAGATCTGAATATGCAATGTCTTCAGCACAGAAACCATTCTTACTAAAATGGAGTTCAATTGACTGGGATGTGGATAAGAGTACAAACACCAAGCAGCTACCATCAAAAAGGAAAAATGCTGGTTTGGGGAGTTGTGGCAGCAGGTGGACAATGCTGCTTCTCTCCTCCCATTCCCACAATGTATTGCTTAGATCCTTTTAATAGTTATCATTCTACCTTGTATTACAAGTAGTTGTTCACCCACCTGTTCTCAATTCAACATTTCAATTCAGTAAGTCATTTTTAAATTCCAGGTAAGGCCTTTAGGAGTAAAGATGATGTCCTAGCCAATCATGTTACTGTCTACTATCTAGCCTCATTCTTTACATTTGGTAAGCACACAATGAATGCTTGCTAATTTTAGTTTATTTGCATTCCCTCTCTATTGAAATCTCAAATAAAATAAAAACCATAGAATAAAGGCAAATCTCCTCACACTAAGGACCGCAGAAAACCTGCAATTCTTTAGATTATGTTTCTATGTGACTTAACCAATTTGATTACAACTGCTAGCACTTTTTATTTTGCAAAATTCTCCCACAAATAAAAAAGTTTTGCCACCTCTGAGGAAAGAGTCAAATTCCTCAAATTCTTGAAGGCATATGCATTTTGACCTCACAATTGTTTTTTGAAATAGCTTATAAATTATTGCCAAATTTACAGGTAAGCGTTCTCGAACTCTAATGTATACATGAATTTGAATCATCTAGGGATCTTGTTAAATTCAAATTATGATTAAAGGTCAGGAGTCAGACCTGGACCTCTGTATTTCTAAAAAGCTCCCAGGTGATCCACCAACTTATGATCCACCAGTAACACTAGACCTAAGAAATAGCACCTATGGAATTAGAACCCAAGGTTTCATACTCTTATTTCAAATATCCTTGCTGAATTCTTAAAATACTCATCTTCTTCAGAGTTGGGGTGGGGGTGAGGAGGGTACAGAAGGATGGAGGAAAATCTCATTAAGAGGATCCAATTGTCAAAAGAAGAACTCTGCCCATTGATTGAAAAATGATAATAATAATAATAATAATAATAATAATAATAAATACTCAGTAAATATTATTGACTAAACTGATTCAGATTCAACTAGCTAGAAACTCAATTAAAAGGTACTATATTTCAGGGGCATCTGGGTAGCTCAGTTGGTTGAGTGTCTGTCTTCAGCTCAGGTCATGATCTCATGGTCTGTGGGTGCAAGCCCCAGGTCAGGCTCTGTGCTGAAAGCTCAGAGCCTGGAGCCTGTTTGGATTCTGTGTCTCCCTCTTTCTCTGCCCCTCCCCCACTTTCACTCTGTCTCTCTCTCTCTCTCTCAAAAATAAATAAACATTAATTTTTTTTAAATAAAAGGAGCTATATTTCAGTACTTTGACTTTAGGACACATTAAAACAAACAAACAAAATCAAGTTCTAGGTGATATCTGAAACAGTCTCTACTTGGTCTAATCTCTCTCTTTTTTTTCAACCTAATAAGATGATGATTCTGTAACATTAGGTCTTCAAATGTCAAATAGCATGATCAAGGGCATCCACTAAAAATAGGATTGTCTGTTTAAGCACACCCTTAAAAGCTCATATACTTAAGATATTTCATCTCTGTCCAAGCACAGACATTCCAACATGGCATATTTATTTCAATGATGTTGCTATATCCTCAGAAGACCCTTAGAGCTCCTCTTTGAGAAGTGCCTTCAAGCATCTGAAGAATTTATTTTGAATATCCTCATTCTCAGAAGTGGCAAGTCTTTTTTCATATAAGGAAGATTTGGGGATTTTTTGGAAATGACCAAAATTCATTGGACAAATTGTGACTATGGTAAGTGATGGAGAATGGATTTCCTTACATGACTTGAATTAAATCATGAAAATATGACTCTTAAATCATGAAACTTTTTTCTTGTATGACTCACACATTGCTCTGCAATTATCTACTTAACTAGAGTAAAACAAAAAAGTAACCAGAATGCAGAATGTTTAACATATTTGCATACTTTCTTATCTATTAGCTCACAGGCTGGAATAAGAGTGACTAGGGAAAAGCTCTTTTTGCTTCCTCCCATCCCAGTTTTCATTCTGTGAGGTATAGTATTGATGGGGACAATTGTAGCCACCTCTACCCCTGCCAAGCAAAAACCTCCTTGGAGCCTGTTATTAATGTTGGTTAGTTTCTGTGATTGGTACATGTGGCCATAACTCCCCAAAGCTGTTTAATCCCAGGAATTCACTGAAATCAGCTGAGGATTCTTGCCTTACACCCTCAATAAAAGATGGTAATCTTTGTAAAATGTGCCTTCTTTTAAAATATATGCCTTATGCTTCTTCTAGCATCTCTTGTTCCCTGTAGGGTTTCCATATCACATACGTGATAATTAATTCAGCTGAACAGTATAACACAGTTGATCTTGCTATATTTAAAGATGTTACAGAGTGCAGTCTTGGTGTTCCATTAGTCTTTCCTGAATACTTGGTTCTGTTTGGAGAGCCAGATAAATGCTCACATGCAATTTCCTTATGTTGCACCCAGACACCTTACTTTCTCTCCTGAAAAAAAAAAAAAATTATCTTTGCCCTGGTCCATTTGAGTCCAAGACTACTAGACAATGAAGTGCAAAAACAATTCCCAGGGCACTTGGGTGGCTCAGTCAATTAAGCGTCTGACTTCAGCTCAGGTCATGATCTCACAGCTCGTGAGTTTCAGCCCAGCATCATGCTCTGTGCTGACAATTCAGAGCCTAGCCAGACTCTGTCTCCATCTCTCTCTTCCCTTCCCCCACTTGTTCCCTCTCTCTCTCTCTCAAAAATAAATAAACATTAAAAAAAAAAAAAAAAACAGAATTCCCAGTAAAGGCTTTATCACTGTAGCAAGTGTCCTAATCTTAGGCCTGCAGCCAGAGAAGATTCTTTAAGGATATTACCCAGGACTAGAAGAATGGAGTTGAATATGAGAAGTAGGCTAAAATGTGGATGAAAAGAAAATATAAGTTAAATTTCACAGCCAAGAATAGAGAGTGGAAGCAAGGTCAGTGGTAGGCACAAATCAAGTACCAAGATAGGGAACAAAAGAGACTAAACCAAAACAGGGATAAGTGTGAAACCCAGAGTCCAGAGACTAACACATAATCAATCAAAATAGCTACTGAAAAGGCAAGATAAGAGAATGAAGGAAAGCTTACACACAAAGGTTCCAGCAAATTTGCACAATGTTCTGATATGATTGTGCTTTTTCTATGCCTAGACAAAGCACACACAGAAAGGAAGGAAGTTAGGAAGGAAGGAAGGAAGGGAGGAAGAAAAGGAGGGATGAGGGAGGCAATCTTGTTTTCAAAATATTAAATAGGGCAGGACTTTTTGGAGAAAGGTTCACTTGAATGTTAGAGCAGGAAAATTATAAGATGAACCTGGGACATTCTTTTGCACCAGAATGTAAGGAAGTAATGAAAAATTATGGGATCATAGTAAAGGACACACAAGTCACTTTAAAGTCACTTCACAGACTTTAAAGGGGCTCCTACAGACCAAATCTGGAACAATCTGAGCATTAAAATAACTTAATAATAGTGGCAGATTATAACCTATTGAAAAAAATAAGAATCCATGAATACATCTGGAAGGAAGGAAAGAACGAAAGAAAGAAAGAAAGAAAGAAAGAAAGAAAGAAAGAAAGAAACAGAAAGAAAAAGAGAAAGCTCTTCCTTACAGTAGAACCCCAGCTAATAAATACGGGAGAAATGATAGAATTAGAAAATCATTAATGGACACTGCAAGCAGTAGGTAAAAATTTGACAAGGAACATAATGTTACATAGTCTAATAGTATCTCTCCACATATTAAACTGACACCTCCCATTATCATGCACCAAGATCAACACGGCATCATTTCTGTGATACTCCTTCCAAAAATGAATGAACTGAATCTAACCATAAGGAAACATCTGATAAAACCAAAGTAGGATGTGCTACAAATACCTGGCCTATAATCTAATAAAATGTCAAGATCAATAAAAGAAAGGCTCTGGGCTAGACTAGTCTAGAGGAAGAGAATTCACTAATGACTTAAGATTATATTCTGATGGCTAGAGTGTTCTGTGACTACAATTCTTGTAGTCAGTCTCTAGAAGGACAGTCACCTTGCTATTCTAGCAAAGTTTAATTTTAAGCCTACCAAACTAAAGATCAGACTTCACAGACTGGTGCCCCCATGAAGAGAGTGACTCCTTGTAGGACACATCTGGGCAGTCTGCTAGCCTCCCAGGCCACACTCACTTTCGCCATTGGCTGCCTCTTCAGTCGTTACCCCTGATTCTATTCCAATTAGAAAATAAACACAACATCCTCCTCCACATGGTTTATTAAGGCACTACGTATCACTGTGTTACCTTACCTCCAAAACCAATGTTTTTATTTTAAAAATAAAAAAGAAAAGAAAGGTGGATGAAGTATTGCAGATTAAAGGGATCCAAAGAGGCACAGCAATTAAATGTAATGTGTGATCCTGGATAGATCCTGGACTGGGAAAATAGAGCTGTAAAAGATATTTTGGAGACAACCAATGAAATTGAATATGTACTGTGTATAAGATAATAGCATTATATCAATGTTAACTTTCCTGATTTTGATAACTGTGCTATATGTAAGAGAATATGCTTGTTTTTAGGAAGTATACATGGAAGTATTTAGTGATAAAGGGGACTAATATCCCCAACTCACATTCAAAGTGTTTATTGGTAATATGTACATACATGTGTATGTGTGTGTGTGTGTGTGTGTGTGTGTGTGTGTGTGTATCTGTGTATATGTAAACAGAAAGAAAAAGACACACATATAGAGAAAATGATAAACAGGGAAAAATGTAAACAATTGGTGAAATCTGGATAAAGTAAGTATATAGGAGCTCTCTGTTAGTACAGAGATTTGAAACTACCTCAAAATAGAACATTTTAAAAAATGGTAAGGCAACTAGGATATATTGTGGATAAGCATGGAATTGAGAAATATCCAATAACATAAATTTAAAAAAATCAGAGGCGGCACACACCAGTCTGACTGTGGCCCCAGCGGTGGGCTGGGGGCAGACATCAGGTCGGACTGTGGCCCCGCCCACCAACTCCAGTTATACACCACAGCACAGGGGAAGTGCCCTGCAGGTCCTCACCACTCCAGGAACTATCCAAAATGACCAAACGGAAGAATTCCCCTCAGAAGAATCTCCAGGAAATAACAACAGCTAATGAACTGATCAAAAAGGATTTAAATAATATAACAGAAAGTGAATTTAGAATAATAGTCATAAAATTAATCGCTGGGCTTGAAAACAGTATACAGGACAGCAGAGAATCTCTTGCCACAGAGATCAAGGGACTAAGGAACAGTCACGAGGAGCTGAAAAACGCTTTAAATGAAATGCAAAACAAAATGGAAACCACGACGGCTCGGCTTGAAGAGGCAGAGGAGAGAATAGGTGAACTAGAAGATAAAGTTATGGAGAAAGCGGAAGCTGAAAGAGAGATAAAAAAATCCAGGAGTATGAGGGGAAAATTAGAGAACTAAGTGATACACTAAAAAGAAATAATATACGCATAATTGGTATCCCAGAGGAGGAAGAGAGAGGGAAAGGTGCTGAAGGGGTACTTGAAGAAATAATAGCTGAGAACTTCCCTGATCTGGGGAAGGAAAAAGGCATTGAAATCCAAGAGGCACAGAGAACTCCCTTCAGACGTAACTTGAATCGATCTTCTGCACGACATATCATAGTGAAACTGGCAAAATACAAGGATAAAGAGAAAATTCTGAAAGCAGCAAGGGATAAACGTGCCCTCACATATAAAGGGAGATCTATAAGACTCGTGACTGATCTCTCCTTTGAAACTTGGCAGGCCAGAAAGGCTTGGCACGATATCTACAGTGTGCTAAACAGAAAAAATATGCAGCCGAGAATCCTTTATCCAGCAAGTCTGTCATTTAGAATAGAAGGAGAGATAAAGGTCTTCCCAAACAAACAAAAACTGAAGGAATTTGTCACCACGAAACCAGCCCTACAAGAGATCCTAAGGGGGATCCTGTGAGACAAAGTACCAGAGACATCACTACAAGCATAAAACATACAGACATCACAATGACTCTAAACCCGTATCTTTCTATAATAACACTGAATGTAAATGGATTAAATGCTCCAACTAAAAGACATAGGGTACCAGAATGGATAAAAAAACAAGACCCATCTATTTGCTGTCTACAAGAGACTCATTTTAGATCTGAGGACACCTTTAGATTGAGAGTGAGGGGATGGAGAACTATTTATCATGCTACTGGAAGCCAAAAGAAAGCTGGAGTAGCCATACTTATATCAGACAAACTAGACTTTAAATTAAAGGCTGTAACAAGAGATGAAGAAGGGCATTATATAATAATCACAGGGTCTATCCATCAGGAAGAGCTAACTATTATAAATGTCTATGCGCCAAATACCGGAGCCCCCAGATATATGAAACAATTACTCATAAACACAAGCAACCTTATTGATAAGAATGTGGTCATTGCAGGGGACTTTAACACCCCACTTACAGAAATGGATAGATCACCTAGACACACGGTCAATAAAGAAACAAGGGCCCTGAATGATACATTGGATCAGATGGACTTGACAGATATATTTAGAACTCTGCATCCCAAAGCAACAGAATATACTTTCTTCTCGAGTGCACATGGAACATTCTCCAAGATATATCATATACTGGGTGACAAAACAGCCCTTCATAAGTTTACAAAAATTGAAATTATACCATGCATACTTTCAGACCACAATGCTATGAAGCTTGAAATCAACCACAGGAAAAAGTCTGGAAAACCTCCAAAAGCATGGAGGTTAAAGAACACCCTACTAACGAATGAGTGGGTCAACCAGGCAATTAGAGAAGAAATTAAAAAATATATGGAAACAAATGAAAATGAAAATACAACAATCCAAACGCTTTGGGATGCAGCGAAGGCAGTCCTGAGAGGAAAATACATTGCAATCCAGGCCTATCTCAAGAAACAAGAAAAATCCCAAATACAAAATCTAACAGCACACCTAAAGGAAATAGAAGCAGAACAGCAAAGGCAGCCTAAACCCAGCAGAAGAAGAGAAATCATAAAGATCAGAGCAGAAATAAACAATATAGAATCTAAAAAAACTGTAGAGCAGATCAACGAAACCAAGAGTTGGTTTTTTGAAAAAATAAACAAAATTGACAAACCTCTAGCCAGGCTTCTCAAAAAGAAAAGGGAGATGACCCAAATAGATAAAATCATGAATGAAAATGGAATGATTACAACCAATCCCTCAGAGATACAAACAATTATCAGGGAATACTATGAAAAATTATATGCCAACAAATTGGACAACCTGGAAGAAATGGACAAATTCCTAAACACCCACACTCTTCCAAAACTCAATCAGGAGGAAATAGAAAGCTTGAACGGACCCATAACCAGTGAAGAAATTGAATCGGTTATCAAAAATCACCCAACAAATAAGAGTCCAGGACCAGATGGCTTCCCAGGGGAGTTCTACCAGACGTTTAAAGCAGAGATAATACCTATCCTTCTCAAGCTATTCCAAGAAATAGAAAGGGAAGGAAAACTTCCAGACTCATTCTATGAAGCCAGTATTACTTTGATTCCTAAACCAGACAGAGACCCAGTAAAAAAAGAGAACTACAGGCCAATATCCGTGATGAATATGGATGCAAAAATTCTCAATAAGATACTAGCAAATCGAATTCAACAGCATATAAAAAGAATTATTCACCATGATCAAGTGGGATTCATTCCTGGGATGCAGGGCTGGTTCAACATTCGCAAATCAATCAACGTGATACATCACATTAACAAAAAAAAAAGAGAAGAACCATATGATCCTGTCAATCAATGCAGAAAAGGCCTTTGACAAAATCCAGCACTCTTTCTTAATAAAAACCCTTGAGAAAGTCGGGATAGAAGGAACATACTTAAACATCATAAAAGCCACTTATGAAAAGCCCACAGCTAACATCATCCTCAACGGGGAAAAACTGAGAGCTTTTTCCCTGAGATCAGGAACACGACAGGGATGCCCACTCTCACCGCTGTTGTTTAATATAGTGCTGGAAGTTCTAGCATCAGCAATCAGACAACAAAAGGAAATCAAAGGCATCAAAATTGGCAAAGATGAAGTCAAGCTTTCGCTTTTTGCAGATGACATGATATTATACATGGAAAATCCGACAGACTCCATCAAAAGTCTGCTAGAACTGATACATGAATTCAGCAAAGTTGCAGGATACAAAATCAATGTGCAGAAATCAGTTGCATTCTTATACACTAACAATGAAGCAACAGAAAGACAAATGAAGAAACTGATCCCATTCACAATTGCACCAAGAAGCATAAAATACCTAGGAATAAATCTAACCAAAGATGTAAAAGATCTGTATGCTGAAAACTATAGAAAGCTTATGAAGGTAATTGAAGAAGATATAAAGAAATGGAAAGACATTCCCTGCTCATGGACTGGAAGAATAAATATTGTCAAAATGTCAATACTACCCAAAGCTATCTACACATTCAATGCAATCCCAATCAAAATTGCACCAGCATTCTTCTCGAAACTAGAACAAGCAATCCTAAAATTCATATGGAACCACAAAAGGCCCCGAATAGCCAAAGTAATTTTGAAGAAGAAGACCAAAGCAGGAGGCATCACAATCCCAGACTTTAGCCTCTACTACAAAGCTGTCATCATCAAGACAGCATGGTATTGGCATAAAAACAGACACATAGACCAATGGAATAGAATAGAAACCCCAGAACTAGACCCACAAACGTATGGCCAACTCATCTTTGACAAAGCAGGAAAGAACATCCAATGGAAAAAAGACAGTCTCTTTAACAAATGGTGCTGGGAGAACTGGACAGCAACATGCAGAAGGTTGAAACTAGACCACTTTCTCACACCATTCACAAAAATAAACTCAAAATGGATAAAGGACCTGAATGTGAGACAGGAAACCATCAAAACCTTAGAGGAGAAAGCAGGAAAAGACCTCTCTGACCTCAGCCGTAGCAATCTCTTACTTGACACATCCCCAAAGGCAAGGGAATTAAAAGCAAAAGTGAATTACTGGGACCTTATGAAGATAAAAAGCTTCTGCACAGCAAAGGAAACAACCAACAAAACTAAAAGGCAACCAACGGAATGGGAAATGATATTTGCAAATGACACGGACAAAGGGCTAGTATCCAAAATCTATAAAGAGCTCATCAAACTCCACACCCGAAAAACAAATAACCCAGTGAAGAAATGGGCAGAAAACATGAATAGACACTTCTCTAAAGAAGACATCCAGATGGCCAACAGGCACATGAAAAGATGTTCAACGTCGCTCCTTATCAGGGAAATACAAATCAAAACCACACTCAGATACCACCTCACGCCAGTCAGAGTGGCCAAAATGAAGAAATCAGGAGACTATAGATGCTGGAGAGGATGTGGAGAAACAGGAACCCTCTTGCACTGTTGGTGGGAATGCAAATTGGTGCAGCCGCTCTGGAAAGCAGTGTGGAGGTTCCTCAGAAAATTAAAAATAGACCTACCCTATGACCCAGCAATAGCACTGCTAGGAATTTATCCAAGGGATACAGGAGTACTGATGCATAGGGGCACTTGTACCCCAATGTTTATAGCAGCACTCTCAACAATAGCCAAATTATGGAAAGAGCCTAAATGTCCATCAACTGATGAATGGATAAAGAAATTGTGGTTTATATACACAATGGAATACTACGTGGCAATGAGAAAAAATGAAATATGGCCTTTTTGTAGCAACATGGATGGAACTGGAGAGTGTGATGCTAAGTGAAATAAGCCATACAGAGAAAGACAGATACCATATGGTTTCACTCTTATGTGGATCCTGAGAAATGTAACAGAAACCCATGGGGGAGGGGAAGGAAAAAAAAAAAAAAAAAAAAGAGTTTAGAGTGGGAGAGAGCCAAAGCATAAGAGACTGTTAAAAACTGAGAACAAACTGAGGGTTGATGGGGGTGGGAGGGAGGGCAGGGTGGGTGATGGGTATTGAGGAGGGCACCTTTTGGGATGAACACTGGGTGTTGTATGGAAACCAATTTGACAGTAAATTTCATATATTAAAAAATAAAAATAAATAAATAAATAAATAAATAAATAAATAAATAAATAAATAAATATCAGAGGCAATAGACTCAAAGATAAACAAAGTTTAAAGTACAGAATTTGAAGAGGTAGAAGATCAATGGAACGTAAGGGAAGTAATGTAATAATCCAGGAGTAAAGCATGAGCTTGTCAGACAAACAGGCTGTGGCTCTGCTACTTACTAAATTTTTCTCTAAGCCTCAGTTTCTTCACTTAAAAAATTTACATATAAGTACTACAAAGTGTTAAACAGCTACATAGAATGTACTCAAGGAATGCTAGCTGTTATTCTTTTGATTAATAGCATCATCTTTGAACAATGCCATGTACACAGGAAGTCTCATTAAGTATTGGAAACCTAAACACAGAATATGTCTAGATAGCAGTCATTTCTTCTAGAACAGTCAGGATGCAGATACTTGGAATAGTGAAATATAATTAATACTTGAGGAGGCAGAAAACTGTTATTTATAAGTAAAATATATATATATATATATATATATATATATATATATATATATAGCTAATTGAAACAGAAATTTTAATAGAAATGCAGTCAAATGTGCATGAAGCAACACACAGTATTTTTTCCTCCAAAAATGTTTTTAAAAATACAACCCCTAAAACAAATTTTAATTCAAAATATCTCTTTGATAAATAAGTGTGATACTTCAAGCTGCTCAAAAAGCAGGCACTAAATAAACTCAAGCTATTGTTAATGCAAATCAGCTACCTTTTACCGGCACATAAACTCCCAAACCACCACCAGGTGTGTCTTATTCTATATCTAGGAGATAATTAACCTTCAATTTCACATCAATCATCCAAGACACAGGAATGTTAAAAATCCTTTTTCTTTCACAAAGATTTACCATGTAAACTCTATAAATCTTGGACTGATGAGTAACTATAAGTAATATTATATGATCCTAGTACAGTTTTAAATTCCATATTCCTGCATACTTTCTGTACACCCCCTAAAAACCTTAAATATCTATGAAGCATTATTATTACACCTATTTTAGAGATAAACTGAGACTTGCACAAGGTCACCAGGCTGTGCAGCAGCAAGGCTAGGATTGGAATCCATGTTTGACGAAAAAGCCTACACTGTTTTTGCTACAACATGCAGCAGTAATCTGCCTAATGGAACATTGTGGGTTAATTGAATGGTATCAATGCTAAAACAAGCATATCTCATTGTAAATGCATGACTAGCATATCATTTAGGAACTTCTTCAGATCACCAGATGGAAGGAAAATCAAACCTAAGGAACTCTTTCAAAAACTTTCCAAGTCCTGTTACCAAGAATACTTTAACTAATCGCAACTGCACAGTGCTTAGCAGAAGCTATTTCGCTTCTCTCTCCATCAGCAAAAACTCAAACAGAATGAGAGTCTGGGCTCCAGGGACCATATCTTCCTAGCTGATGAATGCCACAGGGAGGCAAGGATGCTTCTATATAGAGGTAGCTACAGATTGTCAGCATAGTTAAGTTTGGAGACAATTAAATGTTAAAAAGAGATTACTACAGATGACTTTATTGGCATCAACAGCTTCTCAGGTTTGCTTTACACATGCCATGAACACAGTATTCAACAAATATTAATTATGCAATAATATTGTAACAGTTTTTTCCTGTGGAATTGGAGCAAACAAAAAATAAGAAGCAGAAGGGAAGACGATGGCAAGATAGGTATGGAATAAGAGATAAGACTGTGGGGGAAATTTTACCGTCAGACACATAAATATAGATTTACTTAATATTCTGTTTAATTGTGATTTTATGCAATTTCATAATCAATCCAATTAACCAACTAAATGAGGCCAGAACAGTATTCAGTCTACAGGGAGAAGTTGTCCACAGAGACATGTGTTAAGTAGGAATATAAAATTCTGTATCTGATATGCAAAAAGAAAGTGTCCCCCTCATCTCTTTAAATCTGGTATAGAGGGACTCTTACACAACTTAATACAATTTGCCAAAATATTATTTTTGGTCTTCACTTCTTTACTTTTTTCCCATTTTGGACATAAAGTTCTGAACCATAAGACAAGACTGCATAAACCTTTCTTCATAAATACCAAAAGCCTAGTCCTTCTTTTGGCAGATTAAACACCTAACATAAACTTGAGAAAAGTGTCACATTCCACTGTTCCATAAAGATTGATTCAAATGGCAGTCTGTAATCACTTCATTTGGAATTGGCCCAAGAAGTGACAGCTGATGGCTAATTTCAAAAAGAACACTACTCTTCAGTACCAGAATACCAATTTATCTGAAAGATCAACTTTAGGCTGTCAAATTGTTGAAAATATACTCCTATAAAATTTATGGTATTTTATTATAATTATGGCATAATTTCCATTACATTTAATTACATTATTATACATAAATAACATAATTATGTTATAATTCACTATAGTGTATAAATTACATTAATTATATAAAGTTAGCTATCATATGCATATCATTATAGCACAGGTATAATCATATCCATTATGTTATATTAAGCTTATGCTCCATTGTGCCAAGTAATCTTATTAAAATGTATTGCTTAAGTAAAACTGCAAAAACTACAATATAGAGCCATTGAACATGTCATTCCTTTCTTCCCAACTTCCTCTATATCTAAAGGGTATATCAGAGAAAATTTTGTGTCCAAATATCAGAGAAAATTATATCCCCAAATACAGAAATACAGATTAGAAAATATGCTACCTTATGTATTTAAGCTATTATTAGCTTATTTTTGTATTGGCTAAATAAATTATAGGGCCTTTTGTTCTGAAGTGAGTGTGGAAAGCCAGACTGGGGATGACAGGTTTTTATGGTACAAAAACCATCCAATCTGTTGCAGTCCACAAGTGTGACAGGAAACTCTGTTGCTCTCTCAGACTCCCTAATGTTGTTCAATAATCTTGAAGCAGCTGGAAAGCCACATCAGACCCTATAATCAAATCAGAAGTTTCCCAGACAAGGAAAACTTCATGGTTATAGTTCCACTCACAATCTTTGGAAAATAGTAATACTTGCTCTAGTTTTATTGAAAAATGCATTTATGAACCCCTCTTCTCATTTTCCTTTTCCTCTTCCCATTCCCTTCCTCCTTTTCCCTTCCCTTCCATCCTCTTCCTGGACAATTCAATCCAAAAGCCATTAGGTAAAGTACAGCAAGGTCTATTCTGGTTGGTAGAAGAAGTTGAGCAAAGGAGCTTTGGTGGCCCAGAGCAGGGTACTAGAGATCAAGCAAGGTGAAGAGGCTATCTACATGTAAAAGCAGCCCAGAGCTGATCTATACAGGCTGAGAAGCTGAGGAAGAAGTTCTCTCAGAGAGGTAGCCTGATAAGCTGTTGAAACCAAAACAGGTTGAAGAAGGCTAAACAGGTTAGATAATGTTAGAGCATGGGGTCAAAACCCGACCATTAAACAGGGTGGGGAGATTGTCTATGCAGAGGAGTAGCTAGAGAGGCCTAGTTTGTAAGAGCCTAAATTTGGTGAGGGGGCATCTGTGGCAGTGGTAACAGAAAATTGTTTACATATAGGGAGATTGATCAAATAAGTAAATAACATAGGGATACTGAGAGCATCAGAAAAGGGACTCAAAATATGGAAATGGAGAAAATAATAATGAACTATGTTAAACTGGGTTAGAACTGGAGGCAACAGTGTGATCTCATGGTTTTCAAAAGATATAGGTATTGCTACAGATGTAAATGTGTGTATATGTTAATATATAGCAAAGGGAAAAGAGTAACTTCACAATGGAGAAGCCCAGAATTTGGAACACAACTTCAATCAAGTGTTCAAAATAAACATCATCAGTAAATGGAACAAATATAATCATGTACCACCTAATAGGATGAATGAAAAGAACACAGCCTTGCTTCTGTGATATTCCTATCTTTAGAAGTGTCAGTCATGAGGGGCACCCGGGTGGCTCAGTCGGTTAAACCTCCAACTTTGGCTCAGGCCATGATCTCACAGGTCATGGGCTCGAGCCCCACATCAGGCTCTGTGCTGACAGCTCAAAGCCTGAAGACTGCTTTGGATTCTGTGTCTCCCTCTCTCTCTGCCCCTTTCTCACATGTTCTCTCTCTCTCTCAAAAATAAAAATATTAAAAAAACAGTGTCAGTCATGAAAAACAAGTAAAGACTGAGGAAATGTCCCAGAATTAAGGAACTAAAAAGACAGGACAACTAAAGGCAATGTGTGATGATAAACTGAATTCTTTGCTATAAAGCACACTGTATTGGGACATTTGTTAATTTCCTGATTTTGATGGTCACAATGCAGTTATACCGGAGAATGTCTTTCTTCCCAGGAAATATGCACTAATGTGTTTAGAAGATGAAACAACAGGTTGACCACTTACACTCGAATGTTTCAAGAGATAAAAACTTTTGTACTGTATTTTCAAATTTGATGTTCTTTTAATGCCTTAAAAATAAATGTTAAAAAAAATTTTTTTTTTTTAAAGACTGTATCTAGGAGATAGCAGATGTAAATTCTTCCTGGCTGCTAGATGAAGATACCTTACCTAATTTTTCAACTTTAATAGTCTATTTTTGTGTTAGTAATAATAATAAGTACTATTTTCAAGACTTTACGATTGCAAGTTAAGCAATGTGTATACATTACCTCATTTACTATTCCAAACAATTCTATGAAATAGGTACTATTATTTTACTCACTTTACAAAAGAGAAACTCAGGAAGAGAAAGGTTAAGAAGTTTCCCTGGATTTGTTTAGTTCATAACTGTTGGAGCCAGGATAGGAATCACATATGACTAACTGCAAAGTCTATGTCTTAAATATTACAAACTGCCTTTTTATGTCTAGAGTAATTGTTGGATTTTCTTTGTTTCGCTCTGGGTTTACATGGGTTTTGTTTGTTTATTTTGTTTTTCTTTTCATCTAGAGTATTTTATGGACCTTGACTCAGCAGTTCCGCCTCAAAGCTTCCTTCTCCTTGAAGTGTCTGTCACCAAAAGTCATTTCTCCCTTCCTCCCTTTATTGCCTTTGCACTTTGCATTTATCTTGTGATTCTTATAGCTCCATGTGAGCTCTTATAGCTCACTGATATACATGTTTTATCTCCCTACACAGAAGCTTTACAAAGGTAAAGGCCAAGTCACACTCCACTTTTCATCCTTTACAAGCAGTGGTTGTCTAATTTTATCATGCACCAAAATCACCTGAAGAACTGATTTTAATAAAACAGATTACTGAGCCACATCACCAGTTTCTGATTCAGTAAGTCTAGGGTGGGACTCAAAATGTACTTTTCTGATAAATTTCGATATGGTGTTGATGGTGCTGGTCCAGAGACCACAGTTTAAGAACCACTGCATTGTATGGCTTACTAGTGTCTTGCCAAAGTAGCTGTATATTGTTTTAGGATTTACAAAACTATAATACATAATTTCTTTTGTTGGGAAAATGAATCAAGTTTTACACCATAAGATGGCCAACAGGACTGAAACAAGCTCTGGTCTCTAGTTTAGAGACCTCTCTTCTGGGTTCTTCTTGCCCTGTTTGCCACGCACGAAAAGCTGCCACAGAAGTGGAAGCTGACAACTATAAACTACCCTTCCCCCCTTCATTCAGAGCTCAGATCTTTGGAAAAAGGGTCTCCTCTGAGCCCACAGGTGTTAAATAAATCTCCAATCCACCAAGATCTCCGAGTGCCACTTGGATTTTCCGCCAGGGTTCCAGCCTGGTTCCGTAACATATTTGGTTCCCTGACCGGGAAACCCAACCACACTGGCCTATTGTTGCCACCAGTTTGGGAGAACGGTGAGGCAGTGATGGAATGAGGAATCAATCACAAGGGAGAAGACGCGCCCTGCCTGAATTTTGGCAGTCTCTCACTCGGTCGCCTCAGCCCGGTCCCACTCCACCATTCCTGCCAGACTGGAGGAGACTTGGCAGGTGAGGACCTGCACCCAACATCAGAACCAGTAAGGCTGGGGCCCAATCTAGTCAGGCCCACTCGCAAGAGTGGAAGGGGGACCTGATCACTCCCTGGAGACCTCAGAGATCTCACAGGTAGGAATTCTGTAGGAGGGAATGTAATAACTTCTGGTGTGTATGTGAGTGTGAATGTGCGACTCGGTCTAGCTTACCTGCCGAGTTCAATTCTGTGGCTCCACGGGTGGGCACCCTTAAGGTCCCCAAAAGCCCACAGAGTCTGAGTGAGCTCATCTGCGATTCCATGGTGAATGGCATACAGTCTATGGTGGCATCAGAATAGTTTCCAATCGTAAGTCACAAAGCTGAGACCCTATGGCTAAGCCTCACCCAAGTTCCTTCAGGACACGGCCAGATGGGCAGATGACTGGGCTGTTCAGTAGAGGGGGCACCCCTATCCCTCTGTCTTTGCGACTCTGCCTCATGGGAACATTATGGGGTCAGGACAAAGCAAAAAAGGGGTTTTTGGGAAACTATGGAATTAAGATAACACTCACATGTTAAGGACCCTATGTTAGTTAGAATGGCCCACTTTTGGTGTAAGAGGGCCCTCTGAGGGAACCTGGGATGTCCCAATGGTCCTCTGCATCTGGCATGTTGTCTCCTGAGACCCAGGTCACCCTGATCAATTTCCATACATCAACTCCTGGCTTAAAATTGCCCGAAATCCTCCGTCTTGGGTGCGATTCATCCATAGCAAGCAGAGTCAGGCAAAGGTTTTAGCAAACTTATCCAGAGACTCACCCAGGGAACCAAAGAAGCAACCCACCACTCCCCTAGTGCTTGCAGGAGACCTGGAGGAAGATCCCATCTTTCCGCCACCTTATGACTTACCGGGCTCCCTCCCTGCTGCCCCTGAGCTTGAAATTCCTCCCCTGTCTGTCTCCTCGCTGCCGCCATGGCCAATGCTGCCCATCTCTCCTCCCCTTCCGGACCTGGAGAACCCTCCCCAACAAGGACCAGGAGCCAGATTGCACCCTCACCAGGCACAGGTGCTCTCCAGATGCCAGTCCACATCTGCCAGCACAAAGAGGCTCTCCTCTGGGGGATCAGAACAGGGACTGAGAAGCCCATAAATATGCCCAGCAGCAAGGACATTCCCCGGGGGATTATTATAAAAGACCATGCAAGGCTAACATCCTGTTTGCTCCAGAGGCACAAAAGAACCACAACAAAAGGATGGGGAAGGTCTAGCCACCAAAAGGGGGGAGGCCCCAAACCTCCTTAGCAAGGGGTCAATGAGCCCACGGCAAGGAAAAAGGACATTAAAAGAATAATGTCCCACCCAGGGAAAGTCCCAGAAACCCAGCCGATATCAGGAGGAACCTTGACAAAGGGACCTTATTGTTCTGGCTGAGATAGAACCAGACTGAAGGGGACACTGACTCTCTCTCTCCCTGTTCCTCTGCCTAATAGATGTAAGGGATTCTCCCTCATTTCCCAGGTTAACAGCTATAATTGGAGCCAACTGTGGTTAGTCTACCTCGGGATGGGGACTTTAAGGAATGTTCCCAAGCAGCTGCTGAAATTCCATTTCTTTTGGGGAAATTCCTGGTCTTCTCTGGCCTAATGTGGACTCCATATTTCCACTTTGGTCGGGAAAAAAAACATGGTTTTTGCTCCTCTGTCTGAGTTAAGGTTTTGAATTAGGTTTTCCTTCTCTGCCTTCTACTGGAACCTTGCCTCTTCTGCCTTCCCCTCCCCCTGCTGTTTCTGCACCACCCTGGGTGTGGTCTACATAACTGGTTCCTATACCCTCCTCAGTGCCTCAGGCACCATTGGCTCCTCTTCCCATCCTCAAGGTGTAAGGGTTAAATTGTAGTGTAGGGCTAACACTTAGCTTGAAAGATAACAACTTTGTTCTGACACTAAAGGTCAAAAGATAACAGCCTTGCTTTTACTCTTGTAAATCATACTTCATACTCTTGTGAATTAGGCTTTACCAACGAAGGAAACAAAAGCTCAAAAAAAAGAGCATCAGAGACAAGGTCAAGGAGATCCACTGGTTGCAACTTAGCGGCAGAAAGTCTAAAATAATCACCTCATTCAATAACTGTTTCTGACTCATCTGGCAACTGTTTCTAACTCATCTGGGAACTGTTTCTCTGTTCTGTTCCCAGATAATGATAAAACGATGTGATTGGCTTTAAAAACTCTGTACCCCGGCTGTTCGGGGCCACACTCATATCAAGAGTGTTGGGCCCGATCGGTCGGCCTTGCCTCTCATTGTAATAAACTTTGTTGCCACTGTCACTGGTGCCCGTAGCATTCTGTTTCAGGAGTCGTGTGGATGCAACAAAGGTCAAGGAGTAAAGTCCACCCCTTGGACATCTAGGTCTTTTCCAAATAGAATAAATTGCTAAAGCTTTGATTAATGAACATAGGTTTGTGTTTTTAACTTCTTATTGCAGAGAAATTAAGGCTATTTGGACCTAATGGAAAACATGCTTTGTACTTAATTGGTTCATGAATTTACCATCTAAAAAATTCTGGTGTAAACACCTCTCAGTTGGTTACTAAGTCCTCAATTGGAGACCAAGGTTTCCTAAGAGTTAAAATTCTGCTAAGTGTTCTTAAGACTAATGGAAATAAGGAAAGCAACACTGTATGTAGGAAGGTAGATATAAGGAATGGAAATACATTTTTGTTGAGGGTAGAAGAAAGTAATTTTATCCTAAATGAGACTGGTTATTTGGAGAGAAACAACTTTGGAACAAAGTTTGAAGGCAAAGGAGAGTTGTAGAAGGTTCATGAAGGGAAATCTTTGGAAAGGAATTTTATGTGTGTTCAGGATGGACTAAGGTTGAGATGAATGGAATTTTAAAAGTACACTGGTATAAGGTTGAAATTCTGCTTTTTTTGTGCTCAAATGACAAAGTTTTCTTGGACTACTAATTTGCTCTTGATAAGACAATGCAAACACAGGTTTGTCTTTCAGGAAAACCAAAGTTTTAGGTTTCATCTTTATCAGGTCTTTGATTACTTAGTTAAAACTTCTCAATGTTTAAGGAGCTAGGTTTTGGTAATAACTATATAATGGTATACAATTCACCTTTAGGATCTTTTATTGCCACCTTGGTTGAATAAAGTTTTAAGATTTGTAATGACCTGTAATCCTATTTAGGATGTACTTATAACTTCCTAAGGTTTTAACAAACTTCCCGGGATTTATATGGTAAATGAAGTCTTTTTTGACCAATTAGGCCCTTTTATTTGGGAAGCTAAGTTACTCGGAAAAGCACTGTCAAACAATGGTAAACCTTAGGTTGTATCGCACAGGTAAATGCTCTAACTGCCCAAATATATATGCAATTCCTAAAGTTTTAATTTTTTGGTATAAGGTCACACTTAATATTCTGATTATTTGAAATGTTATGTGTCACAGAAATAACCGAATTTCTTTGTCATTGCATCACAATGAACTCTCATCATATCTTTAACAATGTCTATTTCTGAGATTTTGTCATTTATAATTGTTCTTATTTTTTCACAAAACATGTTTCTTCTTCAAGGAGATTTATAAAAAGGACTTTGGGGACAAATACAGGTGTTCAACATCTTTAAGATTAATACTAAAATGGGTAAGAATTTCCAGAACTAAAAAGCCGCATTCAAATTGAACAAGAATTAGGAACATGGGATTAAATGAACTGAGGAAGATTATAGTTTTGTGATTCTTGTTGGAAATATTGCTGGTTCTCTAATGTTTGCTCTTCTAAATTAAATAAACTTTCTCTTAAGATATCTATGATATACAGAAATGTCATAAAGTATTCATTTGTAAACTTAAGCATTTATCTTTTCTCTCTATATAACTCCCCTGAAATTCAAAAACTCTCAGTGAGTATTCTTTCTTTCAAGGCAATTACAATTGTTTGCATAAATTTAATAAGAATCTGTTCATCTTGTAACAGTTCACCACTGGAAATACTGGTTATTTTTCCAAGGCTTTGACTGGAATGTCTTATTTGAGAGTGACATTCATAGACTCAGATATGACCAGACAGCTTTAAGGAACTAAGGTTGGCTTTATGAAACATAGAGCCATAAAGCACCTTGGAAATGTTGGCCTGATACCTTGCTTCCAGAGTTCCCAGCAGCCTCATCAGGTGAGTAAAGAAAGTCACTTCCCAGCAGGTGCAGGAACCTCAAGATATCTTGGGGACCTCATGAAGAGGAATTTGCCCAATTCTACAGGTATTGCAGGCCTGTCTGATGGCAAGTATTTGGCTTGGCTTCTGGTCTGGAGAGGCTACTAAAAGTTCAACCTGGAGATTCCTTACAAAAGTTTCCAGCAAAGCAAACTTTAAAAGATCCTCATGATCAATCGCTATTCCTGCTGAGCTTATGTAAATAATCAGGCCAGGTTTGTTAAGACTGGACTTGTTCTACAAATGCATTGGTCTCAATTTGGCTATCTCTGGAAAGGGGGGTTTAGAGAGAAAAATTATGCTTCAACAATGCACCATTATGGATGTTAAATTCTAGTTCTGATTGTCTTTAAATGTTTGTTGTTTGCCTAAACTAGACAATTTGAGGTAAACTTCAGAAAAATTGTCACAGTATTTCACGTATAGATAATCTTCTGTGCTTGTTATTCTGTGGGGATAATAATAAGACCCCATGGTCATATGATTACTTAAACAACTGGAAAACAGGATGGATCTCTAAATATGCAAACCATATCTTCCTTAAACCTGATCCGACAGTTACCAGAAACCCACCCCTTTCGAAGACTTAGAGATGGACTTTACAGATATACAACCAAAAAGAGGATTCAGTTTCAGGTATCACCCCATGGGTCCATCACTCCAGAGTTCAGAAGGCCAACTCAGAGGAACCCTCAACCTAGCGAAGTGATCCAGATCCAGTCAACCCACTTAAACTGACCCTCAAAAAGACACTGGCCCCTGACATCTCCTGCCCTGCTCCAGCCACACCCCAGAAGCCGGCTGGCCTGTGCACGGCAGAAGCTTGAGGAATCAATGTGTGGACCGAGCCCAGGGGTTCAGATGCAACTCTGCCAGCCCTTGCCCCTTACTTGTGTCATAGCCCTGATCTTGCTTCTTGATGTTGGGCTAATAGAGGCTGCACCAACAAACTGGACATGGAACGGATGGCAGACTCCCTGGGAACCTTACAAAGCCAAATAAACTCCCTGGCAGCAGTGTCCCTCCAAAAGAGGTGAGCCCTCGACCTCCTCACTTCAGAAAAAGGAGGGACTTGTATCTTTCTGGGGGAGGAATGTTGCTATTTTGTAAACCAATCAGGAATAACCAATAGACTAAGGTTAAGGAACTCAAGGAAAGAATTCAACGTAGACAACAGGAAAATATCAGTCAGTGGAGAGGATGGGATCTCACAGATCCTGGGCATCCTGGCTCCCTGCCCTGGCAGAGCCCCTCCTTTCCATAATTTTACTTGTGACCATTGGCCCCTGTATACTAAATACCCTGGTACGTTTTATTGAAAACACTGTTGCTCGCCAAACTGCAGCACGTATCTTAGCCCTCCGAGGGTACCAACCCCTAGAGCTAAAAAACAATGCCTAATAAAAGATTTTTAAACAGGCATCAAAGGGGGGAATGTTGGGAAAATGAATAAAGTTTTACACCATAAGATGGCCAACAGGACTAAAACAAGCTCTGTTCTCTAGCTTAGAGACCCCTCTTCCAGGTTCTTCTTGCCCTGTTTGCCATGCATGCGAAAACTTGCCACAGATATGGAAGCTGACAACTATAAATTACCCTTCCCCCCTTCATTCGGAACTCAGATCTTTGGAGAAACGGTCTCCTCTGAGCCCACCAGTGTTAAATAAATCTCCAATCCACCAAGATCTCCAAGTGCCGCTTGGTTTTTCCGCCAGCATTCCAGCCTGGTTCTGTAACACTTTGAATATTATATACTTTTATATATCTATGCTATACAACAACTCTCACTATATGGCAACAATTAATTTGTTCCTCTATCCTTCCCATCTTTTATTCATTCGCTCATTTACTTCACACATATTTATTAAGCATGTATTATGTGTCTGGTAATAGAGATACAACAGTGAATAAGTCAGATTGGTTCTAACAAAAACTAATAGTCTAGCAGAAAGAAAAAAAGGACACTAAACAGGTGAGGCAAAACAAATTTCTCTACCTCCACCTCTATTTATTTTCTATTTTGTTTTTCGGGAAGCAAAGAATTAGCATAGTAACACACTCAAGTTATGCTATAACAGGTTAAGCAGAGAAAGATCTGTTTGTATCAGAATTTTTCACTGTAAAGTACCTGAAGAGCTTAAACTAATCTTTAAAGATATGCAGACTTGAAAATATGACACTGTCCCACTAGCTCCTCAAGGACAACAGATGATATCACTGAAGGAGAAGCTAAACAGATAGGCAAAATAAAAGCAGGAAGAGGTGGGAAGACCATACAGTAGAGACCCCTTACTCCCATCAGGGATGTACTCTGTATAAACGGATGGTAAAGGAAAACAAGGGTTTTGCAGCAAACTTGGGAATTCATGTACATTCATATTGCCCAGAAGTAAACTTTCTTCTTGAACATATTATGGACATATGTAATGATTTAGTCAAGTTATTACTTACAGTGTCGTGAATGTCAGGCTAGAAGAAGTATGGGATATAATGAGAATACATGATAAAAATCCTATTTTAGGGAGTTTGTTTCTCAAAGGAGGGAGAACTTTGAACTGAGACCTAAGGATGAGTAGTGATTTGCAGGCATGGGAGTTTGGACACAGGGAAATGGAAGGGATGGAAAATGTGCAAAAACCTAAGGAAGGAGAAAGTAAACTTTGACAATGACTTTAAAGAATCCAAAAGAGAAAGAGAGCAGTGGTATGAAATGAGGTTGGAAAAGCAGACAGGGACACCGATATTTGACTTTTAGAAACCTGACAAGAGATAATGTCAATAAATTTTATAGCTTTATTGCCAGGAAGAGAGTATATGCTCAATAAAGGTAGAATAAGTGATACATAAATGAATGGATACATGCATGAACTAATGAATGAATGGAAGAAAAGAGTATATATGGTATCAAAGACAAAGGCACACAATGCATGGCATGATCTGGAAACAAAACACTAAATGGACCAATATAACAAAGAAAACAAGCCTGTGAGACTGAATCATGCAGTTTCAGACCCATGAAAGGGCTAAGAATCATCTTAATTATTCTTTACTGTACAGATGAAGAAACTGGGGCTGGTGAATTAAGGTGACTTTTCCAAGAACACAAAGCTAGTAGTAACTAAACCAGGACTTGAATCTCCTGATGCCCAAAAAAGCTTGCCACTATTTTCATGGCTTGTTCTATACCTAGAAGCATAATAATAAGTCTCTAACAGTCACTAGGCAGGCAGATGCCAAGCACATAAGAACCTTATCCCTAAACGATGCATAGCTAGCAGCTGCCACAATTTTTTGCAGCTTTAGGACATAGCTTTGGAGATCCAAGAAAAAAGCCATTCCTCCCTGTCATCAGATTCATTTAAAGTTCAAAAAAAAAAAAAAAAAAAAAAACCACTGTTACTATTCCTTGTCTATCTTCAGCCTAAAAGGATTAATACAAATGATATACTGAAAACAGCACAAAATAATTTTGAGAGTACTTGAGGTCAGACTGTCATGGGGAGAAATCTCTCCAAGCAGCTATATGACTACCTATAACTCACAGGACGTTAGTCAATAGAATTCTGAAAGGCTGACTCCACATTCTGTTATTCCTTAGGTAACTACTGTTTGTCAGAAACTTGGACAGACTCTAATCATATATCACAAATGCAGGTTTTGCCCTGAGTGACCTTCATTTAATCTATTTTATTTGTACACTTCTTTTTCTCTGCTGCCCAGATTAACTAACAATATTATTACCTAAACAAATGGCATATATTTGACTTATTTAAGCATCATATGTGTTATTAATCCAAGTGTTACAATTTGGCTCTCTTTTTTAATTCTTGCATTTTTAATGATATAAAATTCTTTATTAGACATCTTCATTACAGACATAATATGCCACCACTATGTTCACTAAGGTCACCAGAGAACTCCTGATTGTCAAATACAGTGAACACTTCTCCTTTCTCATCAGACTGGATGGATTTTTCTATTGCATTTGACTCTGATGATCACTCCTTTCTTCTTGACAATACCACCTTGGCCACCCTAACTATTCACTGTCCTAGCTCTCTTCTAAACTGCTTGCTTTTTAATTGAAGTATAATTAACATACAACGTTATATTAGTTATATATTAGTTATATATTAGTTATATATTATTTCAGGTGTACAACATCACAGTGATCTTATAATTCTATACATTATCCAATGCTAACCATGATAAGTGTAGTCACCATCTGTCACCATACAATGTTATTTTTCATCTCCACGTTTTATTTCATAGCTGAGAGTTTATATTTCTAAGTTTCCTTTATCTATTTCTCCCATTCTCCCACCCACCTCCTCTCTAGCAACCTGCAGCTTCTTTTCTGTACTTAGGATTCTGTTTAGCGATGCTTGGGTGGCCTAGCTGGTCCAACTCTTGGTTTCAGCTCAGTCATAATCCCACAGTTTTATGGGTTCAAGCCCCGCATCAGGCTCTGTGCTGGCAGTGCAGAGTCTGCTTAGGATTCTCTCTCTCCCTCCCCCACTCACACTGTCTCTGTCTCTCTCAAAATTAAAAAAGTAAATAAACTTTAAAAAAAAGAGTCTGTTTATGATGTGGTGTGTGTGTGTGTGTGTGTGTGTGTGTGTGTGTGTGTGATGGAATATTACTTAACCATAAAAAAGAATGAGATCTTGACATTTGCAGCAATATGGATGGATCTAGAGAGTATTATGCTAAGTGAAATAAGTCACAAGGAGAAACAAACGCCATATGGTTTCACTCATATGTGGAAATGAGAAAAAAATCATTTGGCTCTTTTCTTCTAAATTTCTTGTATTTGTCAAGCAACATGATAGGTACAAGCAACACTATCCTCTTTTAGGAAGTATCAGAATACCTGATTCTGGCCTACATTCCTTTCTGAGGGATTTCCTACATATAAACTATCCCAGCCTGCCTGGTGAGTGCTGAGGAACCTGATCAAGATTGGTCAATTGCTAGACTAGCCAATAGGCTATGAAATGGCCTAGTAAAAGAACTCTGCTTTATAAAGGTGGTGATAGTCTAAATCAATCACATCTTCTCAGTTAAGTTTTTTAAAAAAGCAGAAAAAGTCAGTTATAATAATGGCAGGAAGAACCCGAAGCTGAAATGAAGAATTTCATTTAGCATAGTGGTAAAGACTAGAGTTGGGAGCACTGTCTCTGAGGGTATGGCAAGATAACCTAGTACTTAATAACAACAAAACGACAATAATGATAAAGGCTTATATTTACTGAGCCCTCACTATGTTCCAGACAAGGTAAAAAAAAATTTACATGCATTATTCCATCTCTACTTTACAACTACCTTACAACTATGAGGTAGGTACTCTTCTTATCTTCATTTCACAGAAGAGAAAACTGTGGCAGAGAGAAATTAAGGAAGTGCACAAGGTCACTCCCTTAATAAGTATTCTAACCCACATTTGCTTGATTCTGGAATCCTTGCTTTTAACTACCTTCCTGAGTTAGAGCTTGTTTTAGGTCTGAAATGACATTTCAGGCTTCATACAGTGTTTGACATCCCTGCCTTTTGTATTTGCATCTTAATTGGTACAGCAAACTCTTATTACTTGAGGAAAATAGAACACAGGATAGGTGAAACTCTGGTCCTAAAAAGTATGCTCAGGGCTGAGTTTTAGAGTACCAAGGCCTCGAGTTATGTTTTCTGATCTTTGAGTCATTATCCATTTAGATTTATCTTAATCACATTCTGACATCCTACTCTGCATCAGTTTCATCATCATTCAATAACTTTTGCCATGGAAAACAGTGATGATAATGGAGGGAGAAAAGAAAAATGCTAGACCATGGGGACATATATGTAAATATCTTGGCCTATGCAATTCAGTAAATATTTACTAAGTGCTATCTACATGCATGCAAATGTACACATGCCCATGTGTGTTTTCATCTAGCCACCTACTTATTCCACATAACTCAGACTGATAAAAAAAAAGTTACAACACAACATAACTGTGTTATGTTCATGTCTCTCAATCTCTATAACTTCTCGTTACCACACTGTAATGTATCGGAGTTTACAGAAAAATCAGAAATTGTGTATGTATACATGCAGCATGAGGTCATGAAAAGATTGAGAGATCTGAGTTCTGGTATCAATTACCATTGACTAGCTACCTAGCCTTACAAAGATCACATTACCTCTCTGACTCCAGTTTCCTCACCTGTAAGATGGGGTGACTGAACAAGACAAAACATAAGAGACATTTAGATATGAAGTTCTGCTATTTTGTAATTTACTTTTTTTTGACAAAATGGTAAAATTAATTGCCTCTCTTCTACCAGATAGAAGCAGGTATACCCTTCAAGTATGTACCAGTCAATTTCTAGAACTTAATAAAATGGTATCCAAACAAGCTTACTATGGTTTCAAGAATAATTTTTTGTGAAGGGCTGGGACCAGACCTTTTTATCAAACAAAATCTTAGATAGGAAGGAAGGAAGGGAGATTGGGAGATTGGAAGGGAGAGAGGGAGTGAGGGATGAAGGAAAGAAAGAAGGAAGGAGGGAAGCTTTGTTATAGAAAGGGTGAAAAGAGCCTGATCAACAGATCCATCAGATCTTGTCTGAGTCAGAGTTATGGAACCCTATTTATTTACAGTAAACATAGGTTTAAAACTATGGCAAAAAAGAGAGGAGAGCCCAATTAGTCAAGTAAATACTACTGTCTACCCACTATGTGTATAGCAATATACAGGTGTAGACAAATAGATGTACCCTTTCCTCTCAAGTTGCTTACAGTCTTCATGGAGAGATTAGGCATAAATTTAGGAATTAATTTTAAGAGAACAACAAAGCAAAAAAAAAATCTGGGCAAACAAGGTAAATCTAGGTTCTGAGGAAATGCACAGTAGAGAATCACTCAGGGTCCAAGAATGTTATTTAACAGAACTCAAAAAAAAAAAAAAAAAAAAAAAGATTTATTATAAAACACCTATTGAGCAAAACAGATAATAGCAGTCAAGGAATTTGGCACCACGGAGGTCATTGCTAATTTTAACAAGAGCAGCATCAGTGAAGTGTTGAAGATGAAAATGATTCGTTTATGTCCCCATAGCATTTATCACTTTGTAAGCATTTTATTTCCATATGTGTTGATTCATTTATTGTCTGTCTTACCCCTATTAGAATGTAAGCTCTATAAGGGCAAGGAACTTACCAGTCACTTTCACTTCTGTATTAGCAGGGTCCTAATAGTGCCTGGAATTGTTGGTTCTCGGTAAATATTTGCTGAATGGTTAAATGACCACATATTATGCGAGGCATCAGGATAAAGTAGGGATTAAAAAATGAGAATCACACAATTTCTGTCTTGGAGAATTTACAACCTAATAAGAGACATATACTAGTTCACAACCAACTATATCACTGTTTTTCACATTTGAATAAAGTGTGTAACTATTTTAAAAGAAAAAACAATTGAAGTATAAAACACTGTCATGCTGGCAAAACATTTTATTATAGAATCATTTAAGAATGTACAAACATAAAGCTAGGTATAAACTACTAGTGCTCCTATACAACTACAAAAACTGAAATTTAAAAATTGAATAAATCAAACTATAAAAATAATAAATTTCAAATTAACATTAATCTAATGTGATGAATGATAATATCTTGCTGAAACTAAGCTGCTACTTCCAACGTAAAGGACACTTACTACTACCATACAAATTCTTTTTTATTAAACATGTCTTGATGTCTCTTGGCCTTAACTTGGTGCATAGCAGTGATTATGAATTAACTCCACTTCTGTTCTCTTTATAATAGGTTGTGACATTTAAAGAGTACCACTGGTCTGCAGCAAAACTAAACACAAGCCCAAGTATGCTCCTTCCAGTAAATCATGCAGTAATGCTCAGTTATAAAGTGGTTATCCAGACGATCCAAATTAGGCTTTAAATTTGTTTATTTTATACTATGATTGAAAGAGAAACCCAAAAAAGTTTTCATTGTCATAGAAAATTTGCAGCACTTAATATATATCTAACTCCCCTCCACCCATGGTCCTAGTTCCTCTACTTTCATGTTACTAAATCCTAAGTAAAGGATATAAAGGGGGAAAAAGATACACATTAGAATCAGACAAACCTGGATTTGAGTTCTAGCTCTGCCACAAATTAGCTGTGAGACTTTGGACAAGCTACTTAACTCCTATGAGATTAAATTTCCTCATATAAAATAGGAAAGTAATACCTATTTCATAGGATTCTTGTAAGAATAAATTAAATTATGTATAGAATAGTGTAGGACACATTAAATATAGGTTTACTTCTCCATCTCCTGGTTGCATTCTCTTCCACAGGTCTCTCCTATGCCATCACCACTCATGGTGAATTTATTCCACAAATATTTATTGAGCACCTCCTATATATCTGTCAGTGCTCTATGTACTATGGACATAGAAGAGAACAAGGCTCCTGCTTTCAGGGGGCTTGCATTCTATGAAATGCCTGGGCCAGATGGAAGCAATGAGATAAACATTTGAGATTGATATTAGTGAAATACAGCTAGTCCCAGGCTCTGGATTATGAGATCAACTATAAAATTTCAAGATTTACTTGTTTGCTTCCAGGTCAATGAGCCTGAACAAGCTTTCCAACCCTTCAGGAACAGTAAGTGGAAACTTGACCACATGCAAGTCAGTAGTAGATCCATTTTTAAGTTAGCATTACCTTCAAGCTGGAAGGCTAAATGTTCCCTAGCTCTAAGTCTGATTAGTAAAGAAACAAGTTATACTGTTATACTCTTAAGAGTCATCAATTTAGTAATTCATGACTAAGTGAATATAATCTTAAGAAGAAATGCAGAGACTTTAGGGGACCGTGGGGAGGGGTAAAAAATACTATGAGAAATTAGAAAAAAAATGGAACTAAATAAACCATTGCAGGTTAAGGTAAGTTGATCATACTACAACACAAAGAAAGTAGAGGCTAACCTGTCTCTGGGGTAAAAGTCATGTTCTCCACAAATACTGTCAGAACAACCATGCCCTTCCCAAATAGAACTGAATAAAACCAAAGGAAAAACAAAAACTGCATAAAATAGAAATCTAAGTAAGAAACTGCAGAAATATTTGAGAAAAGAAAAAAAAGAAAGATTCTTCGAGCTATAGAAAAAAAATAAGATCATTTGACAGGCTGTAGACAGGGGTGAAAAAAAGAAAAAGAATCAAATTCTCTGCCCAGATTCTAAGTATGTGGGAAAAAATCCTTTTAGTTAGTACAGAATTTAATTATGAAGAGAACTACTTTATATGGAAATACTTTTTCTAGCATTTTTAGCAGCCTTTGGCTAGCTGTCAGCAGAGATGGGCCAAATTCATGATGAGGTCATTTTTCTCTAAACCAGGATGATATCTCTGCCCAATTTCACAGAAATGTTGAATCACCTCATAGCATAAAGTAATTTCTAAAGGCAATGAGTGAAGAGGTGTTTTCTGAATCTGTGACAGCACTATCCCATTTCAAAACTGTGAAAATACATTCTCTACTATTGGTTCAGTCCCTTATCCATGTGCTAGCTAGTTTGGTCCCCTTATTGAGGCAGTTTTATTTGTGTTTAATTGAATAATAAAACCACTGACATTTTAGGCTTATAATGATTTTGCTTGTGACATGTATTCACATTAAAATAAAAGAGAAACAGAAAGCAACACCCCTTTTTGGAATGCTAGATACTAATAAAAATACTAAAGGGAAAGAAAGGAATATTTTATTTGAAAACTCACTGTCTTATACAGTATGCTGATTATCCTACCTGCCCCTTCACATCCATTCCCCACATTTCCCTCCCTTGCTCTGCACCCTGGGATGCTGACTTCTATGGACTAGGTCATTAAGATTCTTTGCCTTTTGGCTTTTGGTTGGGATCAGCTAAAGTGAGGCTCTGGCAGAAGCCCAGAGAATGGGAGGAGAGAAAGGTCAGGGTATTTATTCCACCAGCTCGCTCCCTGCCAGGGCAAGGTTTTGGCAATGGCTGTATTCGTTCCTCAAAGGCCACAGCTCCCATCAGGCAGCACCTCTCCTATGGCTGAAGCTCTTACTAAATCTTAATAAAATTTTGTCTCTCAAGCCTAAGGGTGGTAATGGCTTCCATGCCTATCTGTGTAAATAATCCTTCCAATAAATTATCTTCAATCCAACTTTTAGGAGTACCACTTACTTCCTGCCAGGACTCTGGCTAATATATAAAATTACTTTACCATGTAATAACTGCTGCTGCTGCTACTACTACTACTACTGATAATAATAGCTAGTATTTACTCAATCCTTTTCATATGGTGGACTCTATGCTGAGTACTCCACATGGATTACTTTATCACTTAATCCTCACACAAAAATACTATTGTTATTATTTTTATTCCTGTGATAGATTACATTATTGTTCAGATGTATTTATTACATCCTACTCATTTCCCTAGGACAACTGCACTTACTCCATTCATGTTGGCTTGGTCTTGTGACTTGTTTTAGTCTCTGGATAGGAAGGAAATAATGGTATGACAATTCTAAGCCTAAGTCTAAGAGGTTCCCACTTTCCTATACCTCTACCACCATCAAGGGGAGGGCATACCCAGGTTAGCCTCTTGTCCCAGGAGGAGATTTAGAAACACATGTGCCAGAGCCACTCCAGTTGAATATAACATGGATAAATCCATTCCCAGAGAGCTGTAGCATAAACCCAGCACAGACCTTAGCCAATCTAAGCCTAAATCAGATAATTTTAAGATCCACTAGATCCA
Source organism: Panthera leo (assembly GCF_018350215.1). Lineage (NCBI taxonomy): Eukaryota > Metazoa > Chordata > Mammalia > Carnivora > Felidae > Panthera > Panthera leo. Next base: position 47,116,150 of record NC_056688.1, on the reverse strand, counting down.
TGAGAACCCATAGATCCCACAGACCCAGAGATCCATGAGAATAAAAGATTGTTATTTTAAACCATTGATATTTTTGGATGCCTTGTTGTGCAGAAATTTTTTAACAATACAAACTGTTATAAACCCAATTGCATGTATCAATCACCATTGGCTCTAAGTGAGGTTTTCTACCCAGAAAATTTAGTCAAGTTCCATAAAAGTCACCCACTAGTAAAACCAAGTTATAAACCATTAGAATATCTATCTGTACTAACAGCAAAAAAGATTCCCAATTGCCATTTCAATGAAATATGAATTCATTACCATAATCTACAAGGCTCTTCACAAGCTGGCCCCTGCTTAACGTTTTATGCTCCAAATTGATATTCTCCCTGCTTTTTCCCATCACTAGAGTTGCACAAAATTATTTACAGCTAGCTGGGCATCCTCTACAGGTTCTTAATTCTATACCTTTATACATACTGTTCTCTTTCCCAGAAAAATACCTGTTACCCCTTAACATACCTCCAGTATCATTTTGCCTTAGTTCCTGCAGGCTAAGTCTGGTGCCCTTGTTTTGTGTTCTGTGCTTGCCTATTTACCTGTCTCATAGCCATTGTAGTACCATTTTTAACTGTGAGTTACCTGAGGGCCAATAATTTGCTTTCTATTCATCACCATATTTCCACGGCATAACATGCTACCTAGTACATAACAGGCTGTGAAACGTTCACACAATCATTTTAGAAAGTTATAAACTATCCAGTTGCACTGGAGGAAATAGTGCTTTGGTGACTAATAGAAAAGGGAATTGGGGAGTAATAGTTTGTCAGTCTTAATTCAGCACTATCTAGAAGAAAAGGTACTTTGATTCCTGCTTCTTGATACAAATATTCCTAGAGAAGAAAAAGGCAATCTATCAGGCTGCCTTAACTTTGGGTACATATTCCTCAAGAATATCTAATCTTCTTTTGTCTAATTCTTTGCTAACCAAGCAACCGCTGCTGTCTAAGTTGGTTTCTCAAGGGGAGGTAGTAACAGGGATGAGGGTTGGAGTGAAGAAAAAAAATACTGAAACAGTCAATGTCTTATTTTGGAGCCAACCAAACTTTATAGAAATAGGTTAGCATGAGTCTATTCCAGAAATTAATATCTTTTGAATGAACTAAAAATTTATTGTAGGATTTCCAAAGCAAGGGACCAATCCTGACCTATAAAAAGTCCACCAAGGGACTATCCCTTTCCCCCAGGAGACCTAGCTTAAAGCAACCAGCAGTTATCTTTGGATATCTCTTTTCATACAGTACTCTACAGTGGCAGCAACTGCTGGGGGAAGGCAGAGGGGGAGGGCGGGGTGTGGATAAGGGAAACTAGAAAAATCAGACTGGTGGAATAGCAAACCCAGATGCTGTCCTCCCTGTTGCTAATGGTAACAGGATTAGACTAGATGGGAACTGTAATTAGGCTCTTGGCTTTTATATCTGACATGTTTACAGCCATCGTGCTATTCTGGGGCTCTTACATAACATTTATATCTGATGCTATAATAGGCATTTTTGTAATTCTACTTTCTTCCTCTTCCATCTAAGGAGCTCTGACATACAAGCACCCCTTTCCTTTTCCAAGTCTGGACCTGAAATGTCCCATTCATATATGTATGCTCTACAAATATTGACTTTGTTATCTTAACTTAATGAGCATAGTTGCTTTCTCTTAATTCTATGCTGCTTATTATTATGTTAGTTTCTCTATTCATGTGTATCAGAGGTCAGCAAAGTACAGGCCACAGACCAGATCTATCCCTTATCCTGTTTTATATGGCATACGAACTAAGAGTAGTTTTCACATTTCTAAAGCATTGTAAAAACACAAACAAACAAAAACATAGAAGAATGTGCAACAAAGACTGCCAATGACCCATACAGCCTATATTTACTATATTTACAGAAAATATTTGCCAACCTTTGCCCTATATCAATGTTGTCCATTGCAGATCATAAGGAAGGATAATTTATCTAGCACTTGATAATGATGATAAGGATGAGGATTAATATTTATAGCATATTTATCATGTGCCAGGAACTATGCTAAGCATTTTACATAGATTATCTCAGTTAACCTCCACAAATATCCTTTGTAGTCAGTACTATTACAGCCTTATTGACAGATGTGGAAAGCTTAAATATCTTGCCTATATCCACACCTCTAGTAAATCTGAATCCTGGATTCAAATCCGCATCATCCAGTTAAACAGTCAATGTTACAATACTTAAATACAATATACTTAAATACAATACCAAATACAAAATACTTAAATACAATACCAAAATTAACAGAATCATAACATCTTAAAGTCAGCATATAATCCCTTTTGTAATAATTCTAACAAAGGATTATCTGGTCTCCAGTTACCAACACTGAGGTGAACTCTGCAATTATGTGACAGCTCCAAGATAACTCTCATCCCTTAGTCACATCTGTTTTCTCTGGACCACACAGACTAAATTTACATCCTTATTACATGCCCTTCAAATATTTAAAGTATGTCCATATTTTTCCAAAGCTTTATTTCATCCTACACATCCTTCAACTACTCTTCGAGCATTCTTCACTATTTTTCATTTAATGGAATTTCAAGGCTTTCTCACCACCCTAGTCACACTCCTTGGTTAATGCTACAGCATAATGTATGATCAGGGATGTTGAGAACTGTAAGATACCAAGTATCTCTATTATCTTCTAGCTACATGGGCTTAGTCAACACTCACTAAACACCATTCTCTTTCATGACCCTAGGACTTTGCTAATGCTATTTGCCTAGGCAAAATAATCTTTCTTTTTTTTCTTATGGACCAAACTTCCAATCAACTTTCAAAACTCAACTGTGTTTTAACCAAATTCTGTTCATTCCAGTATAACATTCCATATTCATTTCTGTATGAATGAGAATATGAATTAAGAATGGATAATACCACACACTTTCAGTTACAAGATGAATAAAGTCTAAGAATCTAATGTACAGCATGGTGATAATTGTTGATGACACTGTACTGTATAACTGAAATTTGATAAGAGTAGAACTTAGTCTCACCTGAAAATAAAAACAGTAAATATATGAGGTGATGAACATGTTCATTAATTTTATGGGTGAAATCCTTTCTCAGTATATGTATATCAAATCATTACATTGTACATTTTAAAATTTCTTATAATTTTATTGTCAATTATACCTCAACAAAGAAAAAAACGAATGGATAATACCTTATTTTGTGATAACAACATCCAAATCTAGTCAATATTATTTAGGCAGCTAATGTCAAACCTAAAAGTGAGACCTCTTGGCTTTGTAAAACTTGTGATTATAACTTATAAACTTAGAATATTTAACATTCTTTGAGGTTATATAAATATTAAATTTTACACTGGCCACTGTTTTTATTGAGATATGATTTTTCATGCTGAGAGAATGAAAAGCCTCCAAAATTCTTAAGACTTTAGATCTTAAAGTTGCAGTTTGACTCTGGAGACAAAATTCTGACCAGGAAAAATCCAAGGCAGATTTGTCTCCATACACTTTTTAAAAGTATGTTTTCACTCAGGAGCCTGAAAAATCAAATATTTTAGAGTGAAAAGAAAAAAAGCACCCAAGACTCATGAATCCTTTAAAAATTATTTTCCGTCTTTGCAGCCTGATATTCACCTCATTTTGTTTTCCATAGAGCAGGCAGCTTTTATCATTAAGCTGATGGATGTGACTTGGAAAGAATAACATTAGAAAAATGTTGAGAAATGATTCATCTTTAAAAATATCTTCAAATCCTTTAAGATCTCACGTTCTACCAACTGAACTAGCCGAGCTACCCTCAATCCTTTAGGAGCAAAACACTATTTAGGAACTATGTCAGATATTGTTGGTTAACACCAAAACTCTTGGGTACACACCCAGGCTGTAATTCCCCGCTTCCCTTTCATTTAGATGTGGTCATATAACTGACTTCTGGCTTATGGAATAGGGGCAGAAATAATGTATTTTGCATCCAGGCCTGGCCAATAAAAATTTCTCACAGGTGACCCCTTCATCATGTACACTTTTTGCTCTTAAGGATCCAACATATGGCCTTGAGATCCTCCCCCAAACTGCCTGTTGAAGATGGCAAATAGCAAAACCACAAGGTCCAAGAAGCCTAAGTTCTCAAGTCACCACTGGAGGGAAAACCCACTGTCTATGTACATTTACATTAGACTTTGATGTAAATAGGAAATAAATTATTATTGTGTAAAGCCTCTGATTTATCTGTTATGGCAGCTGCTATCAACTAATATAAAGACAGATCAACTTACTCAATTTCCTAGCACATGAAAAGAACTCCTTATTTCTTCATGGACATTTAAGCATAATGAGAGAATAAAATAATTGTAAATTCTATATTAAATAGTCAGGGTGTTTACATTGTCTTCCATGCAAGCATCCCAACAGGGGTGCTGCATAGAGATAAGCACAAAGTAATCTTTACAAAGCCATTATTAGCTAACATTTAAATGTGAATAACTCTGTTGACTCCTCATTGCAAACTGTTACATCTCTGAGGCTAAAAGAGTTCTTGGTTGTTGTTGTTATGGGTGTACCGATATGTCTTTTTTAAAAAATATTCAATAGCAGGAACATCTTCAATAATAACTACGATCCTACTGAGATAATACCTTTCTCTGAACATACGACCTCAATTGCAAAACTCACTGGGTCTCTCCAAAGTAATTTCAAAATCAATCTGATCTATAACAAAAAGTCAATAGAATTCCTGAAAAACTTAAATAATACAATCAACTCCCTCTGAGTTAAAAATTTCGACAGCAAAAGCTGTGTATAAAGAGAAGCTTTATAGAAAACTTAAGAAATGGTCCAAAGAGAGAAAAATTTAAAGAAAATCTAGGTGGCATCTAGATTTTGCTGGCTGGATGTTATTGTCATTCCTTCATTCAAGAAACATTTAATGAGAACATACAATGTGTTAGGTTTGGTAAGCAACATGAGGGCTATAAAATTGGCTCTGGATTTTTCTAGGATTGTATAAAAAATAAAAACACAAGTAATTAACTGTCTTCTTACACTATTCCGAAGTTTAAAATATTTGTGCATGATATGATAGAAAAATAAAGCAAACTCCAAGCTCATTGTTAATAAAGGATCTTTTTGAACTATCACTGAATTGTGGATAGAATTAGATGTTATATGAAGGACAAAATTATAGGATAGTTAGGGAAAGATTCAACCATAGAAGGCATCAGATTTTAAAATATATATTTTATTAAAACATATATATTATAGGGGCACTGGGTGGCTCAGTCGGTTAAAAGTCCGACTCTTGATTTCAGCTCAGGTCATGATCTCGCAGTTTAGGAGATCTAGCCCCATGTCAGGCTCTGCACTGACAGCATGGAACCTGCTTGGGATTCTCCCTCTCCCTCTCTCTCTGCCCCTCTCCCACTCATTCTCTCTCTCTCAAAATAAATACATAATAAAAATAAAAATATATGTTATATATAAATGCTTTATATAATGTAGATATAGATCTTAACTTTGTCAAATTTCAAATACTGGTATGTCTTAGCTCAGATCCCCTAGAAAACAAAGCTTGAGAAAAATTAAAATGCTCATACTTTCATTTAGAAAACAGAAGCTGTAGAGGAAGAAAATTTTTTCTCCATCATTCTAAATTCTTTTGGCCTGTATGTTAATTAAAAATGCTAAGCAATGCAGTGCAATGTGTAATAACACTATCTTCGTGAAAAGCCATGAAGTGCTCCAGCAGGTCTCTCAGCACAGGATATTTGTTTGGAAGGTCTACAAGGAGAAACTGCACCTGGAGCAGTTAATGGGGGGGGGGGGGGGGGGGGGAAGGGAAGGAAGGAAAGCCACAGGGTCTACCTTGTACTGTATTCCCATTTTCCATCTCACTCCCATGTGGAACGAATTCCCCCATACTTTGGTCATGCAGCTCCCTAGTGGCTCCAGGCCTGGTAAGGGAGAGGTGACTCAGGGTACTGGGGATTGGCACATGAGACTTACAGACATGGAGGTCTGGGGCTCCAAGTACTTAGTGTAATTGTGAGGATTTGAGGCATATATAAAGTGTATGGGTAAAACATGCAAAAAATATGACTTCCAATCTGGAAAAGATAGGGGAATGAGAGTAACTTGTCACTGGCAACAAAACAAGTCCCTGGTAGCACCATCACCAAGCTGCCACATTTCAAAGTGTTTTCCACTAATCTCAAAGTATCCCACAGCACCACAATTTTTTCTTAAGTTTTTATTTTAATTACAGTTAGTTAACATACAATGTTATATTAGTTTTAGGAATATAATACAGTAATTGAGCACACTATGCTCATCACAAGTGCATTCCTTAATCTCCACCACTAATTTCACTCATCTCTCCTTCTACCTCCCCTCTGGTAATCATCAGTTTGTTCTCTATGAGTCTGTTTCTTGATTTATATCTCTCAGTCTCTTATTTTTTTCCCTTTGTTTGTTTTGTTTCTTAAATTCTATGTAAAAGTGAACTCATATGGTATTTGTGTTTCTCTGACTGACTTATTTCATATAGCATTATACTCACTAGCTCCATCCATGTCATTGCAGATGGCAAGATTTCATTCTGTTTTGTGGCTGAATAATATTCCACTCAGTATTTACCACATCTTCTTTCTCCATTAATCTATTGATGCTTAGGCTGCTCTCATATCTTGGCTATTGTAAATATTGCTGCTAGAAACAAACCAGTGCATGTATCCTTTTGAATTTGTGTTCTTGTATTCTTTGGGTAAATACTCAGGGGTGCAGTTCCTGGATCATAAAGTAGTTCTATCTTTAACTTTTTGAGGAAACTCCCTGCAATTTTGCACAGCAACTGCACCAGTTTGCATTCCCACCAACAGTGCATGAGGATTTCTTTTTCTTCACATCCTTGCCAAAACCTGTTGTTTCTTGTGTTGTTGATTTTTGCCATTCTGACAGGTGTGAGGTGATATCTCATTGTAGTTTTGATTTGCATTTCCCTGATGATGAGTGATGTTGAGAATTTTTTCATGGGTCTGTTGGCCATCTATATGACTTCTTTGGAAAAAAGTCTGTTCATGGCTTCTGCCCATTTTTTATTTGGATTTTTTGGGTTTTGGGTGTTCAGTTGTATAGGTTCTTCATATATTTTGGATACTAATCCTTTATTGGATATGTCATTTACAAATTTCTTCCCTTCCGTAAGTTGCCTTTGAGTTGTGTTGATTGTTTCATTCACTGTGCAGAAGCTTTCTATTTTGATGTAGTTCCAATAGTTAATTTTTGCTTTTGTTTCCCTTGCCTCAGGAGACATACCTAGAAAGAAGTTGCTATGGCTGATGTCAAAGAGGTTAGCGCCTGTGTTCTCTTCTAGGAAGGATTTCTACGGTTTCAGGTCTCACATTTAGATCTTTCATCCATTTTGAATTTCTTTTTGTGTATGGTGTAAAAAGTGGCCCAGTTTTATTCTTTTGCATGTGGCTGTCCAGTTTCCCCAACACCATTTGTTGAACAGACTATCTTTTTCCCATTGCATATTCTTTCCTGCTTTGTCAAAGATTAATTGACCATAGTTGTGGTTTCATTTCTGGGTTTTCTATTCTATTCCATTCATTTATATGTCTATTTTTGTGCCAGTACAATACTGTTTTGATCACTACAGCTTTGTAATATAACTTGAAGTATGGAATTGTGGTGCCTCCAGCTTTGCTTTTCTTTTTCAAGGTTGTTTTGGCTATTTGGGGTGTTTTGTGGCTCCATAAAAATTTTAGGATTGTTTGTTCTAGCTCTGTGAAAAATGCTAATGGTATTTTCATAGGGAGTGCATTAAATGCATAGGTTGTTTTCAATAACATAGACATTTATTTTTCCAATACACGAGCAAGGAATGTCTTTCCATTTCTTTCTATCATCTTCAATTTCTTTCATCAGTGTTTTAAAGTTTTCAGAGTACAGGTCTACCTCCTTTTTGGTTACGTTTATTTCTAGGTGTCTTATTGTTTCTGGTATGATTATATTTGGGATTGATTTTTAGTTTCTCTTTCTGATGATTAATTATTGGTATATACAGAAATGAAACAGATTTCTGTACATTGATTTTGTATCCTGCAACTTTACTTAATTCATGTATCAGTTCTAGTGATTACTTGGGGGAGTCTTTGGGGTTTTCTATATAAAGTACTATGTCATCTGCAAGTAATGAAAATTTGACTTCCTTGTCAATTTGGATGCCTTTTATTTCTTTGTGTTGTCTGATTGTTGTAGCTAGAATTTCCATTACTGTGTTAAATAACAGTGGTAAGAGTGGACCTCCCTGTCTTGTTTCTGACCGTAGAGGAAAAGCTCTCAGTTTTTCCCCAATGAAGGAATATTTTTTTCCATTTTCCACAAATTATTTGATTTGTGGTTGTTTCTGAAGATTTTCTATGATCCTTTCTTATCTTTCCTTCTTTAATGTTCTATGATCCTTTCTTATCTTTCCTTCTTTAATGTTTTGTTGATTTTCTTTAGTGATATATTTGTATTTCTTACTCTTTATTCTTTGCATATTTATTGGTGGTTTTGATATATGGTTACCATTAGGTTTATATATAACCACCTCTGCATATAGCAGTCTATATTGATAGTCATTTAATTTGAACCCATTATTCTCTCCACTCCTCTTCACATTTCATTTATATGTTATTATATTTTATATCCTTTTTGTGAACTCTTTGACTGATTTTTTACAAAAATATTGTGTTGTCATTTTTCATTTGCTTCTCCACACCAGCTGCAGTCTCTGTAAGGGCAGCAACCCAGTTATCATTCACCCTCCTGGCTAGTCCAGTGCCAAGTCAGTAGACTTTTAAAGCTCCAGGTTCCAAGTACCACTAGTTTTATAAGCTTATATAATTCAGCCCCTCTGTTTTCAAAAGTAAAATTTTATGGGAATTAGTCTTCCCTGTGTGAACTCCCTCGTACAAGGACCATTACTCCACCCTCTCTCTGTACAGAGCTCCCTCCCTCCGATGGGCAGCTTCCCTCTGCCTTTATGACCTTCCTAACCTTTCCTTTGCAGCTTCATCTCTATATTGAATTGTAGAGTTTGTTCTGCCAGTCTTCAGAACAGTCTCTGGTTTGTTGAATTGGATGAGGACAGTATCTAGTTGAAAACATGGGATGTGGTGAGTGCCAGGTCTTCCTAATCTTCCATCTTACCAAGCTCCCACTCAAATACCATTTTAAATCAATAATTATTATGGCTGAGAAGTCCCAGGATCTGTAGTCAATAAGCTGGAGACTAAGAAGAGCTGATGGTGTAATTCCAGTCTGAGTCCGAAGGCCTGGGCACCAAAGGTGTCAGTGGTATAAGTTCCAGTAGAAAGCCTGAAGATTTGAGACCTAAGAACAACCAGTATAAAGGCCAGAAAAAGCCCAGAAACACTACTGATTCTTCCTATTTCTTTATTCATCTGCCTTAGCATGTGCGAAGTCTTTCCTCATCTAACCCTGTCTTACCATCCAGCTCTATCTCACAGCATCTTTAGTCAGGTTGGTAAACAGCCACTCGAACTGTAATGGCTGCCTATGTACAATCAATTCAGAGATAGCATGATAAAAGGCTTTGCTCTGCTGATCACTAGGAATGAGGTCAGTAGGAAGACTAAGTAGTGGCATGACCTTGGCATCTTAACAACCTGAGGTAAGATTACAACAGACTACTTCACATTCTTGAAGGATAGAGCAGCCACAACACAGCTGCAGAGCACACACCTGAGAAACTCCCTGAAGCACCAGACCCTGGGCACTGCAGGACCTCTTTTCACAAGGTCATTGCTTTCAGGAGCAGGAGACATAACTGCATTTTCTAACACAGAGAAAAAGGCAGAGACAGGCAAAATTCCAAGTTGGAGGAATTCATCCCAAATCAAAGAACAACATAAGGCCAAGGTAAAAGACTAAGTGAAACAGATATAAGTAATATGCCTGATGGAATGTTTAAAGCAACAATCATAAGGGCACCCACTGGGCTTGAGAAAAGAATGGAAGACATCAGAGAGACCCTTACAAAAGAGACAAAAGAGTTAAAAAAAGAATAAATCAGAGATGAAGAATGCAATAAATGAGATTGGAAACAGACAATGCAATGAACAATAGGCTGGAAAAAGCAGAGGAATGAATTAGTGATCTGGAAGACAATATAATGGAAAATAACGAAGATGAACAAAAGAGAGAAAGAAGAACAATGGAACATGAGAAGAGACTTAGGGAACTCAGTGACTCTATCAAATGTAAAAATATTCATATTATAGGAGTCCCAGAAGAAGAGAGAAGAAAGGGGGCAGAAAATTTATTTCAATAAATAATTGAAAAAACCTTTCTGAACTGGTGAAGGAAACAAACATCCAGATCAAGGAGGCACAAAGAACTCAAATCACCAGAGGCATCAAAATCACCAGAGGCAGACCAAAACCAAGACATATTGTAATTAAATTTGCAAAATAAAGAAAAAATCTTACAGGCTGCAAGACAATAGAAGTCCTTAACTTACTAGGGAAAACCAATAAGGCTAGCCGGAGATTTCTCAACAGAAATTTGGCAGGCCAAATGGGAGTCGCATGATATACTTAAAGTGATGAATGGGAAAAGTCTTTTCAGCCAAGAATACTCTATCCAGCAAAGTTATCATTCAGAATAGAAGGAGATATAAAAACTTTCCCAGAAAAACAAAAGGACCACTAAACTACCCCTGCAAGAAATATTTTTTTTAATTTTGTTAATGTTTTTATTTATTTTTGAAACAGGGAGAGACAGAGCATGAGCTGGGGAGAGGCAGAGAGAGCAGGAGACACAGAATCTGAAGCAGGTTCCAGACTCTGAGCTGTCAGCACAGAGCCCAACGTGGGGCTTGAGCTCACAGACTGTGAGATCATGACCTGAGCTAAAGTCGGATGGTTAACAACTGAGCCACCCAGGCGCCCCAAGCCCTGCAAAAAATATTAAAGGGCACTTTTTGAGTGCAAAGGAGAGAACAAAATTGACAAAGGAAGGATAGAGAAAATTTCCAGAAATTATGACAAAACAAGTGATAAAGTGGCAATAAATACATATCTATCAATAATTACTTTGAATGTAAATGGACTAAATGCTCCAATCAAAAGACATAGGGCATCAGAATAGATTAAAAACCAAGACCCATCTATATGCTCCCTATAAAAGATTCATTTTAGACCTAAAGGCATCTGCAGATCTAAAGTGAGGGGGTGGAGGGTTGTCTGGGTGGCTCAGCCCATTGGGCATCCAACTTTGGCTCACGTCATGATCTCACAGCTTGTGAGTTTGAGCCCTGCATCGGCCTCTGTGCTGACAGCCCAGAGCCCAGAGCCTGCAGCCTGCTTCAGATTCTGTGTCTCCCTCTCTCTGCCCCTCCCTGCTCACCCTCTGTCTCTCTCTCTCTCCTTCAAACATTAAAAAAAAATTTTAAGTGAGGGGTGAAGAAACATTTATCATTCAAATGGATGTCAAAAGAAAGAGTAGCACTTCTTACATTGGACAAACTAGACTTTTTTGTTCTTGTAGTTTTAGTCCTACTTTGGTATCAGTGTAGTACTGTCCTAATGGAATGATTTGAAATGTGTTCTCTCTATTTCATTATTTGCAAGATTTTGATTAAAATTGTCATTAATTTTTGTTTTAATGCTTGGTGTGGTTTGCCAGTGAAGCCATGTGGTCTTGGACTTATCTGTGCTGAGAGACTTTTGATTCCTAATTCACTTTAATTCTTGTTATTGGTCTAAGATTTCCAACATCTTGAATTCAAGATTCATGATTCAGGCTTGATAACCTGTGCATTTTTAGAAATTATCTGGGTTTTTTTCCAAGTTATCTGATTTGTTAGGATATAATTGTTTAGAGGAATCTGTTACCACTTTGTATTTCTGTGGCTATCTGTTGTATTGTTTTCTCTTCCATTTCTCATTTTGGTTTTTGAATCATTTTGTTTTTCTTTTCTTAATTACCATAGTTAAAGCATTGCCAATTTTATGGGTTGTTTTTTTCAAAAAACTGGTCATTACTTTTTTTTCATTTTAAAGTTTGTTTATTTATTTTCAGAGAAAGTATGAGATGGGAGGAGAGGCAGACAGAAAGGGAGAGAGAGAATCCCAAGCAGGCTCTGCACCATCAGTGAAGAGTGTTTCAATGTTTTGTTGCTTTCAATGTTAGGTTATTTTTTATTCTGGTCTCTATTTTATTTATTTTCTATTTTCTTTATTATTTCCTTCTTCTACTAAATTTCAGCTAAGTTTCTTCTTTTTCTGTTTCCTTATGTGTGGTGTTAAGTTGTTCACTTGAACTTTTACCTTTTTAAAAAAATGTTTTAATGTTTATTTATTTATTTTGAGAGAGAGAGTGCATGTGCAAGCAGAGGAGAGGCAGAGAGAGAGGGAGAGAGAGAGAATCTCAAGCCAGCTCTGTGCTGTCAGTGCAGAGTCCAATGCGGGGATTCAATTTCACTAACCTAGAGATCATGACCTGAGCCAAAATCAAAAGTTGGACATTTAATTGAGCCACCAGGCACCCCTGAACTTTTTTTTCTTATAACAAGCATTTATAGCATAAATCACATTCTAACATCTGTTTTTGCTGCAACCCATAGTTTTTGGAATATTTTGTTTTCTTTTTCTTTTGTTTTGAGAAATATTTTGATTTGCCATTTGAATTCTTATTGGGCCAATTGCTTGTGCAGTAGTGTGTTGTTTAATATTCACATGAAATATTTAATATTTACATTGTAAAAAATATTTTTACAATCTAAGTACTAATTTGAGATACCCTGATGTTCATTTATTTGGGCCTAAATTGGTCAGAATTGCAAGAATTTAATATCAAAATATCTGATACTGTCTCCCACAAAGTGGAAACAATATTGACATTGAGACATTACCTTGAAATTATGGGGCATAATTATGTGGCAGAGTAGATAGCAGGATAGTAGATAGTAGATAGTAAATACAAGAAAGAAGAGGCATGAGTGAGAATTACAGATGACGCAATAGAAGAAACGGAGGAAAAATATTGCTTTCCTGTGCCTATTTGGTGCTCAAAGCCAATGCTTCTGACATGCAAAGATTAAAGGAGATACAGCTAGGGATCTAGACAGAGTGGCTGGAATGAATTCTGCTCTGTGTATATAGAGGGCTTCCCTACTACATTCATGTGAAAAATATAAAATCTGCTTTTCCAGAAAGAAAACAAACAGAACAGATTTTATTTATTCAACATAATTTTGAGAAGTGTTTTCCCTGTGCCAGAGACTAAGCAGGACACAGAGGATAAAGTGACAAACAAAATAAAGCATGGTCCTCACCTTCCTGAATCTTAAAATCTTGTGGGAGAAAAAAAAATAATCAAATACATATGTAAATAAATAACACCCATATTAAGTGCAATGAAAAAAGGTAAAAAAAAAAAAAAAAAAAAAAAAAAAAAGCTCCACTAGGGAACATGACTTATTCTGGGGCATCAGGAAAGGCTTCCCTTGCTCCCAGATAAGATCCAAAGAATGAATATCAGTTATCAAGGTAAAGGATAGCAGGATGGGGAGAATGATTACAGAATTATATTCCAGGCAGAGGAAGCCAAAAGTACAAGGCTCTGAGGGAGGAAAGAACATGGTTTGTTTGAGGACTTGAAAGAAGACCAGTGGCCTAACATCAAGTTAGAAAAGCATGGAGGTAAAGGCTGCAGAAATGAAGGAGCCACATTTTGGTCTTTATTGTGAAATAATATAAAGTCATGAAAGGGTTCAGTATTAATCCTTTATCCTAAGTAAAAATCACTGAACAAACAATATCCCACCTTCTACACTTTTGAATTACAGGCACAACAAACAACTTACAAGGATCACCATCCACAGAACTTCTAAAGTAAATCACAGGATCCCCATGTCAGGAGATATAAAGGATCATAGCATTGAAGGAAGATTGATGATACAGTTTCATGCTTTGAAAATATTTGTTTCTTTAGTATGCAGCAGGCTCCGCATTAGAAGAAAATTAGTGAAGAAGAATTTAAGGATCAGCTTTCAAGGATTTCATGGCCTAGTGGTAAAGACAAGATGTTATTTGAAGAAAATATTGTGAGTGCAAAATTAGTGGTGTGCAGTGGATGCTATGAAAATAGTCTCTCTTCCGTCCTTATTCTTCTTACAGGGCAAGGATTGCACACTTAGGAGGCTCTCATCTACTTCCCAGAGTTTCTAGGGAGTCAACAAACAATCAGGTAAATAAACAATAGTGGAAGGGTGATTTCATTTGAGTGGATTATCAATAACTTGACCCTTTTATAAATGTATAGTTTTTTTTTAATTATTATTATTTTTTAATTTTCTTCCAAGTTAGCATATAGTGTAACAATGATTTCAGGAGTAGATTCCTTAATGCCCCTTACCCATTTAGCCCATCCCCCCTCCCACAACCCATCCAGTAACGCTCTGTTTATTCTCCATATTTAATAGTCTCTTATGTTTTGTCCCCCTCCCTATTTTTATATTATTTTTGCCCCCCTTCCCTGGTGTTCCTCTGTTCTGTGTCTTAAAGTCCTCATATGAGTGAAGTCATACGATATTTGTCTTTCTCTGACTAATTTCGCTTAGCATAATACCCTCTCTTTCCATATACGTAGTTGCAAATGGCAAGATTTCATTCTTTTTGATTGTCAAGTAGTACTCCATTGTATATATATAGCACATCTTCTTTTTTTCCTTTTTTTTTTTAATATATGAATTTTATTGTCAAATTGGTTTCCATACAACACCCAGTGCTCATCCCAAAAGGTACCCTCCTCAATACCCATCACCCACCCTCCCCTCCCTCCCACCTCCCATCAACCCTCAGTTTGTTCTCAGTTTTTAACAGTCTCTTATGCTTTGGTTCTCTCCCACTCTAACCTCTTTTTTTTTTTTTTCTTCCCCTCCCCCATGGGTTTCTGTTAAGTTTCTCAGGATCCACATAAGAGTGAAACCATATGGTATCTGTCTTTCTCTGTATGGCTTATTTCACTTAGCATCACACTCTCCAGTTCCATCCACGTTGCTACAAATGTATAGTTTTAAGATCATATGAACTAAGCCAGCATGTTGGCATTCCTAAATGATCACTGAATCAGGAAATGCATTCGTCCCATGCTAAATGGAGTCCTGGTAGCATAAAAAGCTAATGCAGTTTTCCAGAGTAGCCAAATCAATCCCCAAAATTATAGTTTGAGAACCAGAGGCTCCTGGTTGACATTTATCAAGTGCTTAAAACAAACAAACAAAAAACAACACATAATCAAGTGCCAGAAGGCCAGTAGACCGTGATATAAATAGTTCACAGTGCCAATAAATAGGGAAAGGAGGGAACTACATGATACATTGGAATAATGGCACAGAAAAGTTAGGCAGCCTTACCTTGGCCAAGTTCTCATTTTTCATCATCTTTGAGCTAACAAAATGTTTCATAAATAGGAAGTCAACTGGATTAGAAAAAATTAGAAAAGCAGGAATTTTGGCAAAAAGCAAATGGAAAAAAATTTCTAAGAAAAATAATTTCAAGATTCAGAAAGTAATGGGAGACCATAAGAAAACATCAAAGGTGAACACTGTTGCAATATCTTTACCTTCCATCTACCTCCTTCCCCCTTTCCCTCCCACTCTCACCACCCCTTCTGGCTACCCTCCAAATCCTTCTTCCAAGTAAGCACACCAATGAGGTTAAGAATCCAGGACAACTTCAGATTCAAGATATTAAAAATTATCACATTATGCAAATGATTACATAATCATCTACCACTGTTTATTTTATCCACAAATAAGGCCATCATGAACAAAAGCAATACAAACTAGTCTCCAGTATTCTATAGATGGAAGCAAGTTATTTCAAACAAGGAACATCTCAAATGACCACTTTTTAATTTTTTTTTTAAATGGTGTTTTTAAATGATTCTATCTCTAAGTTAATGATCTGTTTCTTTTTATACATCTCTATTTCAGGATAATGCACAGCTAAGCAATTCCTTTAGGCCCAAAATAAAAGCATATAATATATTATTTCTTTTTTTTTTAATTTTTTTTTTTAACGTTTATTTATTTTTGAGACAGAGAGAGACAGAGCATGAACGGGGGAGGGTCAGAGAGAGAGGGAGACGCAGAATCTGAAACAGGCTTCAGGCTCTAAGCTGTCAGCACAGAGCCTGACGCGAGGCTCGAACTCACGGACCGCGAGATCATGACCTGAGCCGAAGTCGGCCGCTTAACCGACTGAGCCACCCAGGCGCCCCAGTATAATATATTATTTCTTAATAGTCCCAAATCACAAAGGCTTATAACCTTAAAGAGTAATGAAAAAAAAAAAAATCAACAATGTCTTAAAATCTTTCCTTTTCCCAAAACTAAGTTGGAAATAGCAATTTCTCATCCAATTCATATGAAACTGTTAATATTAAAATTTTAACAATAGTGAACTTGAAGCATGTTCTTATGGGCCATTAACTTTATGAAATGTTGTAATAAATGCTTCCTTCATTGTGATTTTCTCCACTGCTTTATAATAGTACAAATATTTATTCAATAATTCTGGGATTGTTGTTATATAATGTTTTTGTTAGGGCTACAAGATACAATCTATTTAAACACTATCCTCTGAATCTTAAAGAAAAGCCTTTTAAGGTGCAGTTTCAGCAATTTGTGTTGAATTATGAAGCTCATGTTGTAAGAAGATATCATCTGTGAAGTGCTGTAGAGAAGAGAAATGGAACACAGTATCTGAGTGGTTTGAAAATTATTAAAGAAGAAGCAACCAGCCTGCCAATAGAGTTCACTGAGGCACCATCCATGGAAAAGTGTATGTGGATTAAATAACATATTCAATACAGTTTAATACTATTTGCACTCTCTAGCTCGTAAGGTATTAGGGTTTTAAAATAATATACCTTTGATAACCTTCTCAACTCTCTACACTCTTATTTATAGGGAGTTGTGATTTAAAAAAATTTTTTTTAACATTTATTTATTTTTGAGACAGAGAGAGAGAGCGTGAACAGGGGAGGGTCAGAGAAAGAGGGAGACACAGAATCTGAAACAGGCTCCAGGCTCTGAGCGTCAGCACAGAGCCCAACGCAGGGCTCAAACCCACGGACCGCGAGACCATGACCTGAGCCAAAGTCGGACGCTTAACCAACTGAGCCACCCAGGTGCCACAGGGAGTTGTGATTTTAAATCACTCCTAAATCAAACTCATAGCTTGGCAACATTCATTGTGCAAAATAAAAAAATGGCATCATTTTGGGGTATTCAATCATGTTTCATTCCTTCATATCAGGAAAAGCCCATGACACTGATGTAGTTACAAAAAGTTCTTAAACCATGTTCTGAGAGCTCCTCATATATTATACAAATGCCTAAACAAAAAAAGCCATGTATTACCAGCACATGCCACCCTACAGAGGGCCTCTGTAACATCATCCTGCAGACATCTCAACCACATGCTATAGTGAAACATCTGTGAAAGAGGCTAAATAATGAAGATTTATAGGATTCTGGACACTGTTTAGGGATAGAAAAGTCCTTAGAATTCATGTAGTTCTAGCTGCCCTGTTTTACAGATAACAAAGCTGAAACTCAGAGAAATTAAATGGTTTTCCTAAAGCCAAAGCTGGACTGAGAATTCAAGTCTATCTTACATTGGGTTCAGCATTTTTACTTTTGTAGGATACAGCCTCTCAATAAAGAAGATACATTTATTAACACAACAAAAATTTATTGAGAAGCACAGAGATTAGGGCAGTGAATGAAACATAATAGATGGATTTTCTATTCTAATGGAGCCTATGTTCAAGTGTAGGGGAAAAAAAACAAAAATTACATTAAAATAGATACATATGTCAGGTAGTGATAAATGCTCTGGAGAAAAGTTAAAGTAGGGTAAAGCAATAATGAGTGAAGAGTGAAGAAATGCATTATTTTATATCAAGTAGTGAGGTGAAACTTAGGCAGACATTTGAAGAAAGGGATAGAGCAAGCCATGTAATTATATAGGGATAAAGTATTCCAGGAAAAGAGAACAGAAAGTAAAAAAACAAAAACAAAAACAAAAAAACTTAAGGCAGGAATGTGCTATGCATGTTGAAGAATCAGCAAAAAAGCCAGAGAGGCCAGAGCAGAGTGAACAGAAGTGAATTCTGATAGAAGATGATGTTGAAAACATAGTGTAGCCTATTATTTAGACCTTTGGCTTTTTTTCAGAAAAAGGGAACTCACTGGAAGGTTTTAAGTAAAGAAATATCATGATTTAACTCCATTTTATTTTATTATTATTTTTTTTTTTGGTATATTATCCATCATTTTATTTTATTTTATTTTATTTTATTTTATTTTATTTTATTGTTTTTAATATATTAAATTTATTGTCAAATTGGTTTCCATACAACACCCAGTGCTCATCCCAAAAGATGCCCTCTTCAATGCCCATCACATACCCTACCCTCCCTCCCAGCCCCCCATCAACCCTCAGTTTGTTCTCAGTTTTTAAGAGTCTCTTATGCTTTGGCTCACTCCCACTCTAACCTCTGTTTTTTTTTTTCCTTCCCCTCCCCCATGGGTTTCTGTTAAGTTTCTCAGGATCCACAAAAGAGTGAAAACATATGGTGTCTGTCTTTCTCTGTATGGCTTATTTCACTTAGCATCACACTCTCCACTTCCATCCATGTTGCTACAAAGGGCCATATTTCATTCTTTCTCATTGCCATGTAGTACTCCATTGTGTATATAAACCACAATTTCTTTATCCATTCATCAGGTGATGGACATTTAGGCTTTTTCCCACAATTTGGCTATTGTTGAGAGTGCTACTATAAACATTGGGGTACAAGTGCCCCTATGTATCAGTACTCCTGTATCCCTTGGGTAAATTCCTAACATTGCTAATGCTGGGTCATAGGGTAGGTCTATTTTTAATTTTTTGAGGAACCTCCACACTGTTTTCCAGAGTGGCTGTACCAGTTTGCATTCCCACCAATAGTGCAAGAGGTTAACTCCATTTTAAAGTGTCCTTCTGGCTACTGTGTGGAGAGTAGGAAGCTATTCAACACTCAAGGCAAGAGATAATAGTGGCTTAAATTAGGGTAATAATAGACAAGGTCATAAGAAATTGTTGGATATGTTTTGAAAGCAAGAGACACTGCTGACGTACTAAATGAAGACTATGAGAAAAAAATCAGGTTTTTTGTTTGTTGGGGGTTTTTTAGCATGGACAATTGAAAAAAATGGAGTTGCTATTTATTGAAATGGAAAAGATAGTAGGAAAACAAGCTTGGAGCACAGCATGGAGAGTTCAATATGGCACGTGGTAAATTTGAGATTCTTGTTAGATATCTTATGGTAAATATTAGGTAGTGTTTGGTTTTGTAAGTCTAGAGTTCAAAAGAAAAATCATAGCTAGAGATATAGATTTAGTAGTTGGAATTATATAAATTAAGCTATGGGACTGAACAAAATAATCTAGGGAAAATAGGGTGCAGAAGGGAAGGAAATGAATAAAACTAGTGGCCTAAGTACTGAGACACCCCAGTATTTAGATATGAGGGAAAACAAAAAGAAAGATCTAGTTAAGATGACTAAGAATGAACAACTAGTGAGGTGAGAGCCAAATCAAAAGGCTGTGGCATTCTGGAAGCCAAGTGGAGTTAAGTGTTTCAAGGAGGAAGAAGGGAGCCACTATGTCAAAGCCTGTTGATAAGTCAAGTACCATGAGGTGTGGGACTAGGTCAGTGTTTGGTCACTGGTGACACAGATGGGATCCTGACAGACTGGTGCAGTGGAGTGGGAGGCAAGAAGACTGAACTCGAGAGAAGATTATAGGAGAGGAGGTGTGAATGGTAAGTGTACATAATTCTCCTCAATCTATCCAGAACAGAAAATCTCCAACACTGGATAAAACTTATTTGCCTAACCCATACCAGCATCTTGGCTACTAAACACAGTTTAAGTAAAATCACACAACAGGAAAGATTTGCTTTACTCCAGATTAGCGATTAGGTTAGGTGGGCCCTCAATACTAGCTGGTATTATTTCCCTATCCAGATTGTTTTCCCATTTTCCACAATGAAATTTTTCAAAATGTACATTCTTCAATTTGTTAACAACAAATAAACAATCAAAAAAAACCAAAACAAAACAAAAAAGTCCCCAATTTAACCCTACTCTTATGAAATAGTAAATGGCTCCACCACAACAACAACAAAAATCCTCTTCTCCTCCACCAGTATTTCCTATGTCTGGCAATATCTCCACCAATCACCCAGTTGCAGTCATCCTTGACACCTCCCTCTCTGTTACTTCTGAATTCTAATCAATTATCAAATCCATAGATTTTATATAATAAATATTTCTTGATTTATTCATTTCTTTCCATTCCCACTGCCACTAACCAAATCCAACTAACCAACATTTTGCATCTGCACGACCACAAGAAGAACCTTGGCTTATGGCTCCTACACTCTAGCCAGAATGATCTTTCAAACCTATAAGTTTGATCATGATACACATAAATCCCCTTAATTTAACCATTCATTACTGTGAATTGCATTTAAAATAAAGTAGAAAATTTATACTATAGTCTATAAGGCCCCTAATAATCTATTTCCTTTAACTTCACCTGCTACTATCCCCCTTTATTCTATGTTCTATTGAGTTCTGTTAGTAGCTAGAAAAACCTCTCTCTCTCTCTCTCTCTCTCTCTCTCTCTCTCTCTTACCTATGGGACTTTGACCCATTCTACCATCTCCCCACCATCACCATCATTAACAGTCTCCTAAAATATAGTCAGCTGAAATATCAACTCCAAAGGATCTCTTTTCTAACTAGCCAAAATAACACCTTGTACTTCCCCTTCAAAGTACTTGTTACACATACAATTATTTGTTAAATGTCTCTCTTACCTGCTAGACCGTGAGCTCACGGAGGTAGCTTTACAATCCTATCACCATCATACCCCTAGCTCTTATTACACAGTGGACACTTGGTATGTATACATTGAGTTGCATTTAATACCTATTTTACCTACAACATTTTTATCCAAAATTGAGGAGGTAGTGAAATCATCTAAATACCTGATTATTGATACACTATTATCTTTAAACTTTCATAACTTCACCTCCATTTACTAAATAAAATGACAGCTAGAAATCAATGTTTTTTTGAAAATTGTTTATCATTAGCAGTTTTTAACATATCTCAAAACTGCTGCCTAAAGGAAAAAGCCACATGTGGGGCTTTTGAGCTCTGCTATATTTCTGAAGAATAGAGGACAAAGAGATATGATTTGTAAGTAACTGAAAGATGGTATGTCTGAAGAAGGAAAAAAGTAAGACAAGAAGTAAATTTTTTCCTTTGTCCTATTTTGTTCAAATTCTTACATACAAACTCCTACTTCCACCTGGTTGTTCTCAACAATGTGGAAGTGATTATTGCTACCTTCTATGTATAATGAGTATTACCCCACTCAAAACAAAACACTTTGACATGCAAGAATGATAAAACATTTATCTAAGATATGATGCCTGTCTGTTTACAATCTAGTACATATGTAACATTTAAAAATACACTCAAAAACAAAAATAAACCCAGGGGGTTGGCACTTACTTCACTTTACCTATCTACACTTATAGATTCAGTTTCCTAAAGATCTAAACCTGATTCTTTTAGTGTGTTGTCACTGCCTGTAAAAATGTGGCATAGCTTTCAATAAGGAGGCCACAAATTGCTTTCCTGAGAATACTAATTATCCCAAATATGTGATAGAAGTCCCATTAAAAAAGCTTCCTGGTCAAAAAAAATTTTAAGAAGTGTTTAATATGCATACCTCTTGGAGAATAACAATACATATTCACTTTTAATGAGTCTGAAAACAATAAAACTTTTCATCTTTACTAAACCACTGTTTCACCGATATATTTAACAATGAATCCATTTTCTCATCAACCACCTATTAAGATCATAGATGACACGAGTGTTCATCTATAGGCTTTAAGAAATACTGGCTTCAACTGTAGTCATGATTTGCCTAGTATGACATATAAACTTTTATTGAGATCCTTTCTTAAAATTCATAAATAAAGGGCAAAAATACACCTCTTCACTGAACCAACTAAACAAAAACTTGAGTATTTGAGTAAAATTAGAAAAGAAGTCCTAAAGGCTAAGACACTTAAGTGAATGAGATACATTATTCACTCATTATCTGCAGCTTAATTTATCCTGGATTTTATTTCCAAACATAATTAAAATATATCTACGTCACTCTGAATTCTTCTCTTGGAGACATTTCAACTCTAATCTGATGTAAACATCTCTTGGTGATGATTCTCAAGTTTAGTATGCGTTAGAACCACCTGGGTGCTTACTACAAAATGCAATTTCTTGGGATCAACACCGAAGTCACTGAATTTTTGGATGTAAGATTCAAGATTTTGCATTTTTAGCAAATACTCTAGATGATTCAGGAAATTCTGTCTCTAGACTTTAATCTCGGCACCAAAAACATTATTTCAGTTGTTTGCAGTTTCTCTGTCAAAGTCCATTTGCTTATGCTGATTAAACTCAATAAAGAGAAAGTCTAGGTTAGCCATTCTAGGTGCTTTATACTAAGAAAATATATTTCCCTTAATATTTTGGCTTTTTCTTACTTTTTACAAACAAAACCAAAGAGAAAAAGTACCACTATGAAACTGTCTTCTAAACTATTAGTAAGAGATGACACTACTGGGGCACCTGGGTGATTGAGCTTCTGACTCTTGATTCCAGCTCAGGTCATGATCTCAGGGTCATGAGATGGAGCCCTATGTCAGGCTTTGCGCTGATAGCACAGAGCCTGCTTGGGATTCTCTCTCTCTCTCTCTCTCTCTCTCTCTCTCTCCCTCCCTCTGCCCCTCCCCCGCTCACGCTCGCTTGCTCTCTCTCAAAATAAACAGTCTTTAAAAATTACATAACTTTTTTTGCAATCCTAAAGATTATTTCTCCACTTTCTGAAAAAGAATTAAAATTTTCCCTCCACATAATATTCAGCCTCTAGCTATGACAAAAACAATTTAGGTTCCCTTTATCAACCAAATTCCCAACTAGTCTTGTCACAAATATTTGCAGAAAACAGTATGAAACTTGTCCAGGCAGGATGTTCTGGGCCCCCATTTTCACTATGCTGTTTCATCCTGCCATTTTAATGTACTACTTTAAGCACTTATTATAAGATACACAAACTAATTGTAATATGGAAAACCATATTAGCAATAAAACAAACCTGGAAAACTAAATTATGCTGAAATAACTGAAGAAAATGGTTCTTTATTTTCTAAAGATTTGACTAAGAAACAAATAAAATTTACTTTTAAATTCAATTTATCCAGTAACTCATATTACTACTGATAAGAATAATTCATAGAAAACAAAATTGATGGTGGCTGAACTGCAAGTGGTAAATATTTGATTGAAAATTTTGAACTTCATACATTGTGCCTGTTAAAAACAATGGCCCCAAAGGAAAGCTCACAACTGAAGATATAAGATCATGAGAGAGAAGAAAATCCCTGACTTATAACCAAAACTTCCTCGTAAAGATTAAGTAGAAAACAAACAAACAAACAAAAAATGACTTTGAGAAAAAAGTGTTGGTGAATGAAAATAATTTTTTTCAATTAGAAATCATTTAATTGCACTGTAGCACAAGTTGACTAAGATATTAAATTTTTCAAAGCAATTTTTTATGATTGCTTTAATTTGAAGAAAAAGAATGTAAATTATAATATAAAGTCAATATGTCCTTACCATTAAAATTGTAAAGTCAAAATACTGACTAGGTCAAAATGTCAGGGTAAAAGTATCTTGCAACTATATGATGACCATTTTAATCAGAATTTTCTAGTACAATACTTCACAAGTTTTTAAAATAGAAATTTAAAATGTCTAATTGAGCATGCAGTTCAGTATGGCAGATTGAATACATTGACCTTTTCTCCTCTTCAAGACCTATTGAAATGAATGGATATATATATTCATATGAAAAGAAACTATAACAATGATATAAAATAAGAATAATAAATGGTATCTACATTTCCTTCACGGCTTTAAAATAAAAAGGAGACTTCCATTTCAGCCAATAAGTCTGATCAAATATCCAGAGAAATCTTTTCTTTTTGTTTTAGTTTTTTTAACATTTATTTATTTTTGAGAGAGAGAGAGAGTGAGCAGCATGAGTAGGGGATGGGCAGAGAGTGAAGGAGACACAGAATCCAAAGAAGGCTCCAGGAGCTAAACTCTCAACACAGAGCCCAATGCAGGACTTGAACTCACAGACCCAACCATGAGATCATGGCCTGAGCTAAAGTCGGACGCTTAACCAAATGAGGCACCCAGGCACCCCCAGAGAAATCTTTTCAATTTATAACACAAGAAAATGGTGAATAGAATTGTTTTAATCTTCTTACATGTTTGGCTGAGTAAAGAGGAAAGTAAAGAAAATTTCCAGAGGGCAAAATTAAAGAGAAAGGAAAAATCCAGAGAGCTCTGAAGCTAGCATTTATCTTAGGGACAACTACCAAATCCATGGTGGCCTAGGGCTTACGTTTTTACAGAAGACAGACCTGGGCCCTGTACAAGGTGGGAAATAAAAATTGGTCCCTGCAAAGATGAGAAATCAGAATGAGAAATATGAACAAATATAGGACCCTATAAGGCAATATAAGAAAAAAAAAGATAACTCATAAAAGGAGATGATGAAAAAGCCTGTATGCTTCACCTTAACTCTTAGATGGATGGGAGTAAATAAGAGAGAGAAAAAGGGCAGAAGTTCTTCCTGGAAAATTCCTAAATGCAGGCCTATCCCTCATAACTGGTTTGGGGCCAGAATTTGTAGAGCCCCAGGAATTTAGCAGAAGCAAACGTCTCTTTGGATGAATGCACAACCCAGGTCTCAAGTAATCCCTCCAAGGAAAGTGAGCAAATTTTTAAAAGTCACTGAAGGTCGTAGCAATTTCTTACTTGACACATCCCCAAAGGCAAGGGAATTAAAAGCAAAATTGAACTACTGGGACCTTATGAAGATAAAAAGCTTCTGCACAGCAAAGGAAACAACCAACAAAACTAAAAGGCAACCAACGGAATGGGAAAAGATATTTGCAAATGACATATCGGACAAAGGGTTAGTATCCAAAATCTATAAAGAGCTCACCAAACTCCACACCCGAAAAACAAATAACCCAGTGGAGAAATGGGCAGAAAACATGAATAGACACTTCTCTAAAGAAGACATCCGGATGGCCAACAGGCACATGAAAAGATGCTCAACATCGCTCCTCATCAGGGAAATACAAATCAAACCACACTCAGATATCACCTCACGCCAGTCAGAGTGGCCAAAATGAACAAATCAGGAGACTATAGATGCTGGAGAGGATGTGGAGAAATGGGAACCCTCTTGCACTGTTGGTGGGAATGCAAATTGGTGCAGCCGCTCTGGAAAACAGTGTGGAGGTTCCTCAGAAAATTAAAAATAGACCTACCCTATGACCCAGCAATAGTACTGCTAGGAATTGACCCAAGGGATACAGGAGTACTGATGCATAGGGGCACTTGTACCCCAATGTTTATAGCAGCACTCTCAACAATAGCCAAATTGTGGAAAGAGCCTAAATGTCCATCAACTGATGAATGGATAAAGAAATGGTGGTTTATATACACAATGGAGTACTACGTGGCAATGAGAAAGCATGAAATATGGCCCTTTGTAGCAACGTGGATGGAACTGGAGAGTGTGATGCTAAGTGAAATAAGCCATACAGAGAAAGACAGACACCATATGTTTTCACTCTTATGTGGATCCTGAGAAACTTAACAGAAACCCATGGGGGAGGGGAAGGAAAAAAAAAAGAGGTTAGAGTGGAAGAGAGTGAAAGCATAAGAGACTCGTAAAAACTGAGAACAAACTGAGGGTCGATGATGGGTGGGAGGGAAGGGAGGGTGGGTGATGGGTATTGAGGAGGGCAACTTTTGGGATGAGCACTGGGTGTTGTATGGAAACCAATTTGACAATAAATTTCATATATTGAAAAAAAATTAAAAAATAATATAATAAATAAGCAATATACCTTGGTGTTTTCTTGGGTCCCTTTCTTTCATATATTAAACACAGAATATTAATATGTAAGATAAAATAAAACCATAGTTTATTTAACCACTCTCCCATATATGAACATTTTAGTTATTTCCAATATTTTACAATTACAAACTATGCTGTAATGAATAGCTTCTGTTTATATATTTTTGTTTTGTTGAAGGCATACCTTCAGGGTAGATTCCCACAAAGGAATTCCTAGACTGAAAGATATATGCATCTGTAATTTTGTTAAGATATTGCCAGAAGGGTTGTATCAATTTGTATTCCAACCAGCAATGTATAAAAGTGACTGTTTCCAGACAGCTTTGCCAACAAAATATGTTGTCATGTTTTTTAAATGTTTACCAGTGTTGGGGCACCTGGGTGACTCAGTCAGTTAAGCATCCGACTTTGGTTCAGGTCATGATCTCGTGGTTTATGGGTTCAAGCCCCACATCGGGCTCTGTGCTGACAGCTCAGAGTCTGGAGTCTGCTTCAGCTTCTGTGTCTCCCTCTCTCTCTCTGCCTCTCTCCCACTCATGCTCTCTCGCCCGCTCTCTCTCTCAAAAATAAAAAAAAAAAATTTAATGTTTACCAGTGTTAGGAGAGAAACAGTATCTCAGTATTGTATAAATTTGCATTTTTCTAAATATGAGTGAATTTGAGCATTTGTTCATATATTTGATACATTTATATCTCTTTTTATATCATACACTTATATCTATTTTTAATGAATTTTCTGTTCATGTCTTTTCCATATTTTTCTATTAGATTATCAGTCATTTGTCCCTTAATTTGTAAGAGTTCCTATATTTTAGGACCATTAGCCTTTTGTTTGTGGTACAGGTTGAAAATATTTTATACTAATATGTCAGATGTGTTTTAACTTCATGATGTTAGCTATCATATGTGTTTCATTTTTATGTAGTCAAATTTATCAATCTTTTTATTGTCTCTAGGATTTGAGTCATAGTAGAAAGTCTTTCCCAATGTAAGATGAAAAAGGAATTCATGTATATTTATTTTTGTACTTAAATGATTTCATTTTTTAAATTTAGATCCTTAATCCATTTGGAGTTCAATGTTTTGTTTGGTATGAGATGCAAATCTAATTTTATCTTTTTCCAAATGACTACACAGTTGTCCCAGCACCATTTATTAAATGTCCATCTTTATACCACTGGTTAGAGATGTTGCCTTTGTCATATAATATATTTCCATATGTATTTAGGGCTAGTTCTAGAATTTTTATTCTATTCCACTTGTCTATTTTTCCATTAATGCACCAGTAGAACTCTGTTTTAATTATATATGTTTTATAATATGTTTGAATGTCTGATAAGTCTAGTTTCCCCACACACACAAATAATTGTTATTTTTCCATGTTTTCCTACGTATTCCTGCGTATTTGTTTTTCTATATGAATTTTTGCATCAAGTTGCTTAACACTATAAAATAAGTGTTGGAATTTTTGCTGAGATTACACTTGCTTTATAAATTAACTTAGCAAAAACTGACATTTTTATAACTCTAAGCCACCTTCTCCAAGAACAGATGTCTTTTTTCCAAAGAAGACATTCAAATGGCCAAAAGGTACATTAAAGGTAGTATCACTAACCATCAGAAAATACAAATCAAAACCACAGTGAGATACCATTTCATACTTTTTAGAATAGCTATTATCAAAAAGGCAGAAAATAAATTTGGTGAGGATGTGGAGAAAAGGAAATTCTTGTGCACTATTGGCGGGAATGTAAATTGGTATAGCCACTATGGAAACAGTATGAAGGTTCCTTGAAAATTATATGTGTATAATTTATACATATATATGTATATTATATGAATATAATTATATATATACATATATATATGAGGGAAATTAAATCAGTATTTTGAAGAGATACCTGGACCCTCATGTTCATTGCAGCGTTATTCACAATAAGCAAGACATAGAAACAACCTAAGTGTCCCTCAATAGATAAACGGATTTTATATATATGAATACTATTCAACCAAAAGAAAGAAATTCTGCCATTTGTGACAACCTGAATAAACTTTAAGGGCATTATGCTGAGTAAAATAAGTCAAAGATAAATACCTATGATGCCATTTATATGTAAAACAACAAACTAACTTGTAGAAACAGAGTAGATTGGTGGTTGCCATGTACAGATGCAGGGAAGGGGTGAAGGTGGTCAAAGTGTAAAAACTTCCAGTTATAAGATTAATAAATTCTGGAGATTTAACATATAGTATGATGATTATAGTTAACACTGAATTGTATATTTGAAAGTTGCTAAGAGATCTTAGAAGTTTTCAACACATACACATAAAAAATTTATGTAAGGTGTTATGTTAACTAGCTTATTGAGTTAAATTTTTCACAATATATACATATATCAAATTATCATGCTGTATACCTTAAACTTACACAACATTATATTTCAGCTATATCTCAATAAAGCTGGGGGAAAAAAGAATACGTGATCTTTTTTGTTCAAGCCCTCCACAGTATTTCTCAGGAGTGTTTTAAAATTTTTCCTTGTATATGATTTTGCACGTTTCTTAAATTTATTCCTATGTATCTAATCTTTGCTGCTAATCATAAAGTGTGTTTTCTCAAAAAAATAAATAAATAAATAAAGTGTGTTTTCTCTGCCACTACCTTCTCTGTTAATGGCTTGTGTGTATGAAGGCTGCTTAATTTTGCATGTTAATTTTATAACTAGTACTTTAACAACCCCTTTGTTGGTGAGTTGGTTTTATCATTGATTCTCTGGGGGATGGGGAGATTTGCAATAACATTATATCATCTACAAGTAAAGATAATTTTGTTTCTTCTTTATCCATTCTTATGCCTCTAATTGATTTATCTTGTCTAACTGCATTGACTGATAACTCTAATGCAATGGTAAGTAGTGGTGGAGACAGTTGGCATCCTTGCCTTGTTCCTCATCCTAGTGAAATTGCCTCTAGTATTTCTTTTTTTTTTTTAGTATGGGATACCATTTATTTCAAATATATAAATGCACTTTTTAATGTTTGTGACCAACACTGTGTAAGACCAATGTTTATCGCCTCTCGTATTTCTTGATTTAGAAAAATAAATACTGGCTTAAAAACAAATATATTTTTATCACTTTGAGAAAGTAGCCCTCCTTAAATATTTTCCTTAAATGTTTCTATCATGAATTGATATGGGATTTTTTACAAGAATTTAATCAATCTGTATGGAGATAATCATATAATTTTTCCTTGGATTTATTAATGTGTACATGACATTAATGGACTTCCTTACATTCCTTGAAAAACCCCATTGGGTCATGGTGTATTATATTCTTTTTTTTTTTTTTTTTAATGTTTATTTATTTTTGAGAAGAGAGAGACAGAGCATGAGAGGGGGAGGAGAGAGAAAGAGGGAGACATAGAATCTGAAACAGGCTCCAGCCTCTGAGCTGTCAGCACAGAGCCTGATGTGGGGCTCAAACTCACGGACCGTGAGATCATGACCTGAGCCGAAGTCGGATGCTTAACCGACTGAGCCACCCAGGCACCCCTGTATTATATTCTTAATATGGTATTGGTTTCTGTTTGCTAGTATTTAAAATTTTTGCATCAATATCGATGAGAGATATTTATCTGCAGTTTTCTTTCTGTTTGTCTTTATTTGAGTTATATATCTGTGTTACATTTTCTTCCTTTTTAATGCTCTGTAATAACTTATAAAGCATGAAAAATATCTAGTTTTTGAAAGTTGAATAGAATTCCTTTGTGAAACCACCCGGGCCTCATGTTTTGTTTTGTGCTGTTTGTGGAGTGGTTCCTTGATAACTTTATCTGTTCTATGAAAATTGGACTTTTAAGACTTTATAACTCTAATAGAATCAGTTTTGATAACCTGAAAATTTTTCCATTTCATTTAGGTTTTCGAAATTGTCTACAAATTTGATTCAGTTAATCTTTTTTATTTCTTCTGTTTAAGTTGTTACTTCCCTTTATAATTTCTTATTTTGTATATTTGTTTTTTTCCTTTCTTTCTTGAACAAGTTATCTAGTGGTTTCTCTGTTTTGCTAATTTTTTTAAATGGAATTTTGATTTAAATCATACTTGGGTCTTTAAACGAAGATTATCTCCTTAAGATGAGTCTGTTCTAAATCGTGTTGCTGGTCATTTAAATAGGGTATGTTTTGAAATACCTTTCCTGTAGTCCTGCTCTAAACCGCCCAGGCATTTTACAGTATTTTCAGATGTAGTGATTTAATCTTTCTAGTCGTTGCTCCAACTCTCTCTCTGGCTTCCTCTTCACATCCCACCTCTGTCTTCCTAGTAATTTCTCAGCTGCCTTTGTTCCCAGCAAAGGCCCAAAGAGTTGAGATTTTCTAGAACCTGGTGCTAGGATTTTTTGCTCTTTCTCTTTGTACTCAGTGTTTAAACAATAGCATTTATGTAACAGAAAAATAAATAATATATAATTTCAAATAAACACCTATTTTTATATTTTATAATATTTAATGTGTATGTAACATGTGTGACAAAGTAACAGTATACATGTACAAATATGTAATATGTAAAAATATATATATTTATAATATAAAAATATTTGTATCTGGTACAGCATGTCCTCAGTTGGCTCTCTAAAAAGTTGGTCTCCCTTACATGCTTTTTTATAATATGAACTTTTTAATTTTTACTCTATACTTTTCTATGTCAAAAAATTTTCATTTGCTCTGATATAGTCTATATTCAAATTGCCCTAATTGTCCCCAAAATATCCTTACAACTGCTTCATACAAACCAGCACAGCACCCAAGTCCATATATTACTTTTGGTTATAATGTCCATTAAGTGTTCTTTTCATTTAGAACTACTCTGTTCTCCTTCACTTTTTTAATGAGACAGGTCTGGTGAAGAGGCCAAGGTAGTAGTCTTACAGCATATCTAACTTTCTGGATTTATCTGATTGCTACAATGAGGTGGCAATGGGCTTTATTCTTCTCTCTCTTTCCTAAATTTCTTGTTTATCTCTCTCTCTAAACTAGATGGCAAACTTCCTGTGGTCCAGGATTGTGACCTGTTCATTTTTGAATCCCCAGAAACAACACCATGTCTAGCCCAGACCACAGTCAAGTTTTTTATTAGTTTTTGTTCTTAAAAAAATATGTATTGAATTGACCAGGGGAAGGTTAGTTTTTCCTAATTAATAGCA
This sequence comes from Panthera leo, assembly GCF_018350215.1. Lineage (NCBI taxonomy): Eukaryota > Metazoa > Chordata > Mammalia > Carnivora > Felidae > Panthera > Panthera leo. Next base: position 47,084,741 of record NC_056688.1, on the reverse strand, counting down.
AGATTGTTTCAGAATACTATGACCTGAAACATTCTCTCTCTGTTTCTGTCTGTCTGTCTCTGTCTCTCTCTCTCATACACACACGCGTGAGCGCGCGCACACACACACACACACACACACACACACACACACACCCCAAGAAGAACAACAACCACAACCACTATGAAATACCATGTGAAACTATAAAACCAGAATAATGGTACACAGTTTCTGAAGTAGGTAGAAACCTGATAGAGCAGCTAGGAAAATCTTCTGAAGTAGAATGATAATGACAATGATTACATAGTGCAAGTATTGCTATTAGGAAAGAAATATGAACTGTTTCTACAGAAAATGGGCATTAAGCATAAATGTTTATGGAAATCATACATCCTTTTGGCAGAGGAAAATAAGATACAGGTACAGAATGGAAATGATAAGCCAATCTGTCACTTATTTGTAAAAGCTGTGTGAAGGAAGTTAACTAAAGATATAACAATAGCAGTACCTTACGTTAACAAATAAAGCATGCAGACTAGTAAGCACTCAAAATAGGTATCCTAAATCCTGATTCCAGCTCTCCAACCATTGTGTATTATTTTTCAATAAATAATTCTACTTCTCTGTGTCCATCCTCCATGCGTAAAGTATAAAGAATACTTTGTCATTGCTTTCAGCAGACCTATTGGCTTCCTTAATCTGATCAAGCTTCATCTTTCATGGTAGACAATGAAAGAAGGATATTCTTGTGAGGTATCTTTGGTTTAGACCCTAACTCTTAGCTCCTGAGATTTGTTTTTCTATGAAACTTTCTCAGATAACTCCTAAAGATGATCCCTAAATTGCCATTTCAAAGACTCTGGGCTTGGTATTGTTACAGAAGTTGGTGAGTTTCTTTAGAGCCAAATGACACACAAAGGCAGAAGCAAAACTCAAGACAAAAATAAAGATGTATGAATTTAGTTTCCTCTAAAAATAATTATCACATATATGCTATTCTCTTTGGACAACAATGGGATAATAACCTACAGCTAGTCTCCTTGAACTTTTATTCAGTATAAATTCTTTCAACTGTGATTTTTTTCCATTTCCTCTTTATGGTATGTGATATTGTTCATTCCAACAAGACACTGTGTAAAGTATAGCAATTTATCATTTTGATTGTGTTTTAATAATTTCTCAAAATCCTTTTCATTTGCTCTATTATGAATCCTACAAAGTATATTTTATACCTTGATTGATTTCTTATTTTTATCCAATATTGATGAGTTAGATTTCCCTTAATATATTGTATATTTTTCTATTCTTGCTTACTGGCTTCTTAAAAATTTTGTTATAGATTTATTTTAAATCCTAGAGAAAATAAAAAAAAAAAACTGATGTTAGCACTGCATGTTATACACTGTTCTAAAATAGTAATAAAGTACAAATCAGATACATGATTTGAAACCAAAGGTACAAACAGTAATGAAAAAGACTTTACATAAATAGAATAAAGAAAAATTCAATATAGCCATTTCTTTGTCCCAGAAAGTGGGCTGCAAATCCATTGTTTTCCATTATATCTAGAGGAAAGGCACACAAAGAGTTGAAGTACCAAAGGCACATACCCTTTACATGTTTTACAGATCTGGCTGGATGATAACACTGTAAACAGACTATTTCAAATAATCATGCTCATGGTCTTTTTATTCTAGTTATATATCATTCTAAATATTGACAAAATTCCCAGAAACTTCTTAAGAGTGATTCTTTAGAAAAACATTTACAGTAATCACTGGGCTTTGTGTAAGTACTGGCATGTTAAAAGTCTCGGTGATCACTGGGGTACAATATTGCTTACCATTCCAAAGGAAGATTTCCTACAATTCAAAATAATAGGCAGATACATAGGGTGTCACCTGAGAGAGACCTTAAGGAGAAAAGGAAACTCACATGTTTTTTAACTACTACTAGATGTCAAGTAGTATTTTTTAATATATATTACTTACATTTCACAATAAAACTCTTTGAGAAAACTGAGCCATGAAGAAGTTAAGTACACTTCTTCCCAGGACTGACAGCTAGAAGAAATAGAACCAGGATGCAAACCAGGTCTATATGATAAAGCTATGCTCCCTTCACAGGTCATGATTTGCTGCAAGAATCTTATTCACATAAAATATCACAACTGGTCTGCCTAAGCAGAAACTACCCCTCTTCCACTCCTTTTTCTGCTTACCTGAAATTCTTACCTCTACTAGCCTAGTGATAGGATCAGAAGACAAAGGCACTGAGATTTGTTACCCTAAATGGAAAAGATTACTTGCCTTTCTGGTTGCCTTCTCTACAGCAAAAGTTAGTTGGTCTCATATTAGAAACTAATGCTTTAAAAAATATTTAATTTGACTCTTGCATTGCTGGTGGGAATGCGAACTGGTACAGCCACTCTGGAAAATAGTATGGAGGTTCCTCAAAAAATTAAAAATAGAGCTACCCTACAACCCAGCAATTGCACTACTAGGTATTTATCCAAAGGACAAAAATGCTGATTTGAAGGGGCACATGTACCCCAATGTTTATAGCAGCACTATCAACAATAGTCAAATTATGGAAAGAGACCAAACGTCCATTGAAAGATGAATGGATAAAGAAGATGTGGTATATAAATATACAATGGCATATTACTCAGTGATTAAAAAGAATGAAATCTTGTTATTTGCAACAACATGGATGGAACTAGAATGTATTATGCTAAGCAAAATAAGTCAGTACAGAAAGACAAATATTGTATGATTTCACTCATGGGGAATTCAAGAAACAAAACAGGTGATTATAGGGGAAGGAAAGGGAAAATAAGAAAAAAACAGAGAGGGAGGCAAACCATAAGAGATTCTTAAATACAAAAAACAAACTGAGGGTTGCTAGAGGGGTGTTGGGTGGGGGGATGGGCTAAATGGGTGATGGACATTAAGGAGGGCACTTGTTGGGATGAGCACTGGGTGTTATATGTAAGTGACAAATCACTAAATTCTACTCCTGAAACCATTATTACACAATATGTTGACTAACCTGGGTTTAAATAAAAACAACAAAAGAACAAAAGAACAGAAGGAAGGAAGAAAGCAATAAAGAAAGAGAGGAAGGGAGAAAGGAAAAAGGCAGAAAGAGAGGAAAAGAAAAGGAAAGAAAAGAAAGAAGAAAGAAAGAAAGAAAGAAAGAAAGAAAGAAAGAAAGAAAGAAAGAGAAAGAGAAAGGAAGGAAGGAAGGAAAGAAGAAAGAGAGAAAATGAAAAATAAATTAATTTGGTTTATATGACTGCATAGATAAGATTTATGGGGATGCAATAAGATCAAAAACAGTAAGGGATACCACAAAAAGAAAACAAAAACAACAAATGGGGTGAGGCATCCATTCCTTAAAAGGTTGGAGGCAGAAAGTAAACAGTGAATGGAGAAGGCAGGATGAGGGGAGAAATTTATAAAAAGGTGGTGAGGGCAAGAAGACAGAGTCCAGAAAATACGATAGTTCTGACAAAGAGAACTTTACAGAAGTGGAGGAAATGATAATAGAATTGCCATAGAAGGAAATTATTTTTAATAAAATACAACCACACACAAAAATGGACTTCAAATCATCACTGCTTACCCCAAAATGACCATTCTTAAAAACAGAGAAACAATATAGATGTCTTTGTAAAATATTTACGTGTTCTTGTTGTTAGTCATCTCCATCAGTGGTCTGGTATAGGAAGAAGCAATCTGGGGGCACGTGGGTGGTTCAGTTGGTTAAGTCTCTGACTTTGGTTCAGGTCATGATCTTACAGTTCATGAGTTCAAGCCCTATATCCCATGTGCTGACAGCTCAGAGCCTGGAGCCTGCTTCGGATTGTGTGTGTGTGTGTGTGTGTGTCTCCCTCTCTCAAAAATAAATAAACATTAAAACAATTTTTTTAAAAGAAGCAGTCTGAATTTGTGATCAGAAGGCTATATCAAGGCATTTGACTATCCAACTAGAATTTTAATTTTAACATGTCCCAAACTGAAGCTATTATCTTCTTCCTCTCCTCTAAGACTTCCCCATAGCAGCAAACTACCCCTCCTATACTTTCCTTTTCTTAGAGACAGAATGACCATTCTTGAGTAACCCAAGCCAGAAATGTAAGAGTCATTCTAGACTCTTTCTCTCTCTGATTTATATCCAGTCAATCACTAAATCTTTTCAACTCTATCTGTAAGCATCTCTCCAGTTTTTCCCTCATCTACATCTCCATTAATATATCCTGATTTAGACTCTTGTTATTTTTCCTTTGAATTATTATAATGCTTCCATACTGCTGACAGTATTCTTTCTAACATGCAAATTCTTTAGTCACCATCCCTTTCAAGATAAAATTACAACTTCTGAATATGACGTACAAGGTCCTCCATAATCTAGTTTCTACTTTGCAATTCAACCTCATCTCTGACCACAAAGACACATACTACAATGCAGTCACATCAAAGTGTCTGCACTTCCTTGGGCCCAGTATATTGTCCCTTATCCATATCCCTTTACTTTAAATGTCATGCCAACTCTAACTACCCTTTCTGCTCATCCTGTACAATTCATATCCCTCAAGTAATACCTGTGCTTAGCTGTATCACATGCTAATCTTATCAAAATGTAACTACTTTAACTCATTTATTTGTGAATAAATGAATGACCGGGAAAAAATCTGAAATAAGGTCTTGATTTTCTCATTTATTAATCCCAAATCACTTAACCGGTCAGAGTCTCCATTTCCTCAGCCGAAAATAACTGCCAAAGGTTAAGGTATATCCCATCCTTCAAATAACTACATGCACATGTGACTCAGTAAAGCACTCTAGTGGGCAGTACTACTTTCCTGGGTGACTACTTTCAGAAATCCTTAGGAAGGATTCCTTGAGAGTCCCTTTAACTAATCCTCAGTCCCTACTCCAGCCAATCCAACTCTGTAATCATGTGAATTTCTTTTCATGCATAATGATTATTACTGCCTCAATATACTTGTCATATCAATTTCTACCCAACCTCAACATGGCACTTAATGCAAGATAGCAATTTCAACTATCCATAAACAAAAACACAGAGAAAGTTGCTAAAACCACCTTCACCATAGTCTCAAATTCTTCCCTCTGGGAAGATAACCAGACCCTTCTAGAATGAGAAGACATAGAAAACTTAAGAACCTAGGAAACTTAGCCAACTTGGGAATATCAGGAAACATAGCACTGATAGTTGCTCTAACAAGGCATTTTCTGCAAGAATTTCCTAGCTAATGATTCTTTCCAAGCCTTGCTCTGAAATCTTGGGTTATCCTTTCTGCTACAAGACCTGCTTTATTCAATGTTTAATATAACCACCATCATTAATTTTTTCAAATAGCAACTGTCATACATCAAGTTCTTTAGAAGCAGAACCCAAGATGAAGATGAGTATGCATGCAATTTATTGAGAAACTACTTTTAGGAGTAACCAGTAGGATAGTCAGGGAAACAACACATTATGCAAGAACATGTTGGTTTCAGGTGAAGATCCATTAAATCCCTATCAAGCCCACAGATGGTGGGAACAGCGCTTCAGGTTGAAGCTGCTTGGGTAACCCAAGGGTAATGGTTCTGAGAAGGTTTTAAGTGTAAGACATAAGCTCACTGAACCTGCATCAGACGTGAGATGGGCACATTTAACCAAACTGTTAAGAGAATTCCCTTATGACCTGTGTGGCGCAGCAATAGCCATCCACTTTTTATGTCTTATTGTACTTCATCAGCTCTCCAACATCTTTATGTATCCAGCAGATACTCAACAAATAGTGGCCAATAGTGATCAAACAATAGTCATTCAAGGCTCAACTAATAAAAGAATGAAACCCCTTAACTAAGTTTTAATTAGTTTCTGCTAGATCTAACTAGGTAACACAATCAAATAAAGTTCAGTTTAAATGACAGTTCCAATACATATGAATGAACACAACAATGTCCATAATAAAGGATGTTTTTCTTTTCTATCATCCTCTAAACCTGTTAAGTTAAATGCTCCTCATACTGTACTTCAATTTATTGTACATAAATTAATATTATATATGGGATTCATAAAAGAGCTTTGGTCTTAGAAATATAAAACAAATTCTAAACTCTGGTAAACTGAAAAGGAGGAATTTAAGTGAATTTGAAATCATGATTTGAACTTTATCAAGATGACGCTTGCTACTGCACCTGAGGGTTTAAATAACCACATTTCTATCCTAGAATGTAGTTATAATTTCTATTCATAGTTCTCCTATATTTACATTTACATTGAAGATATATCTTTTTTTATTGCCAAATTGAACCAGCTTCAAAAATAGATTAAAAATAGTAAAATATTCTGCGATTCTTTTGGCTCATAAATAAATGTAAGTTTAAAAATTCTTGCATTCACTTACAACCTTTATGCCCAAAAATTCAAATTAAAGGGACTATTAATTTAAATGATGCCTCAAGGAAAGGCAGTATCAAGACATTCACCAGAGCTTCTAGTGATGGATAAATAAAAGCTTAAAGGATCGTTGGTCTGATAATTGCCTTGAATTGTGGAAAGGGAATAAGTAAATCAGAATCTGTTTGTGGTTATTAAAGATATAGCTAGTAAATTTAATTTTAGATATATAAAAAAATTAAATTCTGCCCTCTTAAATAGGCAGAGACTGTATTCTCACTTATCTACTATCAATTTCCAAAATCTATCATAGGCTTGGCATATAGTGGTAGCTCACATATTTATTTGACCAATGTTGTAAAAAGCAAATTATCCATTGGATCACACTATATACAGGGCTATGCTAGTCTCCTAGGAACCTGATATTTGTTAAAGAGACAAGAGATGCAGTACACACACACACACACACACACACACAAATAGTATTAAGTTTGCAAATATATATAATTAAGTGCTACATAATTCGTATTTTAAGAGTCCAAGAGGGGCGCCTGGGTGGCTCAGTCGGTTAAGCGGCCGACTTCAGCTCAGGTCATGATCTCGCGGTCCATGAGTTCAAGCCCTGCATCAGGCTCTGTGCTGACAGCTCAGAGCCTGGAGCCTGTTTCAGATTCTGTGTCTCCCTCTCTCTGACCCTCCCCCATTCATGCTTTGTCTCTCTCTGTCTCAAAAAAATAAATAAACGTTAAAAAAAATTTTTTAAAAAAAAGAGTCCAAGAAAAAAGAGGCAAGCTGACATGCTGGAATAGGTTAAAAAGGCCTTCATAAAAAGGATAGGACTTGAGTTGGAACTCAAAGCATAAACCAGATTTGGAATGAGGAAAAGGAATGACATGGGCATTCCATGGGAACTCATGACTGTGGCATACTGACTGGAAGGAGCAGCCATGGAAACTACTTGCCTCATTGCTACAAAAGTGATGCTTCTGAAAAACAAATATCCACCTCTTTGGACCCACCCATCATTTTCCATCCTCATTACTCCTGCATTTCCCCTAATGCACCAAGATCTTTTGCACATGTCCCTTCACCTTCCTCAAGCAATGCATGCTCCTTGGAATGCCTGTCCTCTCACCAAATCCTAGCTTTGGGGCCTCCTAGAGACTATTCTCTAAGACTTAACCTAAATATCTCTCATTAGCGAGGACTTTTCTCACCTCCCCACATGAAATTCTCCACCTCCCCAAGTGACCTCCCATTATTCTGACAGAACTTACATCATGTGTTCTATGTCAGGGCATTACATTGTTTATCTTGTCTCTCATGAAACTGCAAGCAACTCAAGGAAAGAGATATTATCCATTTTTGAATCTTAAACAACTGGACATTTAACAAGGGTTTTATAGATGTTTGGTAAACAAAGAAATAATTGGAAGGAAATGAAAGGAAGAAGGGAAAGAAGGGAAGCCAGACTAACTACAGATGAGGATTCATATTAGGGAGAGGAAAAAAAACACACAAATGCACTTATTATAGAGATATACAAATGCCAGACTCAGAATTTTGGGCTCTTTGAAGTTCTGCATCAAAGTTCTGGAATGATCAAGGGAGAAAAAATTAAGAGGGTAGCAATACACTGTATGAACTATAGGAGAAAAAAAAAACACTCAAGGAGGGTGGGGGAGGATGCGGATGCAGTTGAATTTTAAAGGCTTATATGAGGAAAGATTCCCTTCCTCCCCTAGACCACCAGACTATGGCCAAATTAATTATATTGCTTGTGAGCTGAACTCTAGTTTAAAGAGTCAATGGTACTTCTGTGGGAAAATAAGACATGCATTTAGTTTCACTCCCTTCTTAAGTAAGACAGTGGCAATGAGTTTTACAAAACCCATAAATTCACAGAGACAAAGAGAGTGGGTAATGAAGCAACAAATACAAAATTATAGATTCCAGAAAGCAACTCAGATAAATAGTAAGTGACCTAGAAAACTCAATGAAGGGACAAAGTAAAGAAACAACTTCCAAAATTTACTTTACAGAACTTCCAAAAGCATTAAAAATTGCCAGTGCTCAGTACCTCTTGAAGTAAGGGCAGATATAGGTAAAAATAAGAGTAACTTGTTGAAAATCTATCCAAGAACTATTCAGAAACTTAGATACCCCACATATGTACCAGATGACTGTCCTTCTCCCAGAAGAAAATTGGAGCTTTCTTCTCTGCATGGAAAATATGGATTTCTGGACTAGGGGACACAGACAATGGGAGAAGAAGTTTCCATAAAGTAAAACATAGAAATTAAAAGCATTTGTATACCTCAGCCCTCTTGCCCAACTTACTTACAAGAACACTAGACAAGAAAAATACTGGAAAGTCATCTGCACAGTTTCATCAGCTCCAAAAAATGATCAGAAGATTCTGACATTGGAGTTTTTTAAATTGGAGTTTCCCCAATTAAACAATTCAGTTAAATCACCTTATTGTGAAGCCCATGATTGGCAAGTCCCATTCAAGGTCTCTACCAGCTTTTAATGCCCCAAATTTAAATATGAGCAAACAATCAAAGATCAAAGATCATAAGCATCTGATTAGTGCTTCTAAAAGATAGAGTACAAAACAAACACAAACCTGGATGAAGCAGAGATAAGATAAGGAAAAGAAAACTTAAAAAAATTAATGATTACTAGCTTCAGACAGATGAGAAGATGTTGTGTTAATGAAGAAAATGTTATAAATTTAGTTCCGAGAACAAAAATGATCTAAAACATGATGGCAAAAATGACAAGCTAAGTAGAAAGATTGTAGGATGAAGAAAACCACTCAAAAATTAGAGCGAAAAGACAGAGATGCAACATAGAGAGAAAACCCAAGAAAATCAGATGACCCATCCAGCAGGTCCAATATCTGGGCAATAGTATTTCTAGAAAGGTAGATCAGAGGAAATTGATGAAAATAGATCATTAATAAAATAATTTAAGGCACGTTTCCAAAGGCATATTTTTCCAGACTTAAAAGAACTCATCAAGTGCCCAGCCAACTGATAAATATCCACATCAAAGAATATCCTCATAAAATTCTAAAATACTGACAACAAAGTGATATCTTATAAGCTTCCTGTAGGAAGAGTGAAAGACTTGGGGACAGACAGTTCATGTATAAAGAATCAGAAATTATAATCACAGTTAACTCAACAGCAATATTTGAATATAGAAACAGTAGGAAATGCCTTCAAATTTCTGAGAATAAATACTTTCAAACCTAAAATTTTATATCCAGCCAAACTATTAAGTCTGGAGTCATTTTCAGACATGAAAAATCTCGTGGAATGTATCTCATGTGAATCTCTTATAAAGAAGTTACCGAAGGTTCCATCATATATAAGAATAAACTAATAAGGGAGAAGATATAATATAAAGGAAATAAGAGCTACAACTCAAAAGAGAGGTAAAGGGAATCCCCAAGATGATGGTAAAGAAAGATCCCAGGAAAAGAAGTATACCACAGAAATTTAAAAAAAAAAAAAACTGTCTACATTGGATCATATTAGAGAACTACTGAGATTTCATCAGGCAGATAAAATTAAAAGAATATCTGATGAGTCTGAATGTATTGAGATTAATTTCACACTTTCAGAGACTTTGAATTAAATTATCACTTGATACATAAAAAAGTAAGCAAATAAAAAAAAAAGTCAAGTATTAACAACAGGGAAAATAACATTTGTGGGAATATTAAGAATAATTAGATTAGGGGGTGTCTGGCTGGTTCAGTTGGTAAGCATGTGACTTGACCTCAGGGTTGTAAATTCAAGCCCCACATTGGTTGTAGAGATTATTTAAAATAAAATCTTCTATAAAAAAAATAATTAGGGGCACCTGGGTGGCTCAGTCAGTTAAGCATCTGACTCTTGATTTCAGCTCAGGTCGCGATCTGACAATCATGAGATAGAGCCCTGCACCGGGCTCCGCAGTGAGTAAAGCCTGCTTGAGATTCTCTCTCTCCCTCTTTCTCTCCCTCTCCGGCTCACTCGGGCACATGTACGGTCACATGCTCTCGCTCTCTCCCTCTCTCAAAATAAATAAACATTAATAATAATAATAACAATAACAATAATAATTATACTACATAGTTTCACTGTATATAAGGTTTATATAGTTGTGTTACACACATACATACACACAAAAAACATATTGATATAACCAAATTTATATCCTTATTCAAAAGAAGATAGAAAGGAAAAATGAGTGCATATGTATGGGGGTGGAGGAGCCAGTTCCTATCAAAGACAGCAATATCTCCATGTTCCTGCATAGGAAGTTAATAGATAATCCTTCTTAAAAATAATCCTATTTAAAAAACAATAGGTAGATGTATAAGCGTGTTACTAAGTGATAAACATACAAAAACTATAAGAATTGAAACTGGCTACTTCTGTGGAGCAAGGGCTGGCAGGAAGAGGATCAAAAGATAACTGAAGACCTGCACTTACAGAAATATCTGAATCCTTAAACTATGTACATTATAACTCAGAATTTATAAGTAAAAAATAAATTTAAAATGATTAACAGAAACAACTATATACCTAAATCCATAAGAAAAAAATGTGCACTGTAACTTAAAAAACTAAATAATAATAATCACTATTCACTTGCAGGAATCCGAAGTCTATTTAGGTACTCTCCTTTTATTCATTTTTTCCTATCCTCTTCTTCTCTGCCCACCATCCTAATAAGCCCAAAAAACAAAGGGGAAAGAAAAATGATTCCCAACTTTTACTCCTTTTCCACCAGAACTTTCATGCCAAAGCAACCTCATGTCTTGAGAAAATTATTCCAAGAGTAAAGTAAAAAGAGATATAAATTAACTTGATGAAATGATTTAAGTGTTTATGAATTCCTATATATCAATCACATTAATCATATATTACCTGTTTATTTGTATATGTGATTACTGAAAACCCAGATATATGAAGGCCGTGTTTCTACCTAAAGAAAATAAAAGAGAGTTCTACAAATCTCCACAGCATCACCTTCTCATAAAGTCCTTATTTCTTTTCCCTTGTTCCCTAGGAGAACTCCATGTCTCTAGCTTTTATAATTCTTGGGTATCATCTCATGGAGGCAGTAATACATTTTGCTTCCATGACAGTCATATACCAGATTCATTAGCTGACTTGGGTCTAATTACTCCAATGGTTGAATATCATCTTGGTCTTTGGCTATTGGTATTCTAGCAATGTGTTTAGTAACTGCTAAATCATTCCCAGGAGTTGCCAAATTCGTCTGGTTTAAGGCCACTGTTTCTATGTCTATTTGTCTGTCTGTCTCTCACATACACACAACACACACACACACATACACACACACACACACACAATTGTGAATATTCATTCCTCAAATAATTTTAGCTAGTCTCTCCCACATTTCACAGATGTCTTGGAACAAAGGCCACTCAAACTAAAAGATAATTATTATTCCTTCCTTTTACAAATGAGAAAAACAGAGAAATTAAATTTCTTGCTCAAGATTATATTCCAGGGTTTTGGATTCTCAATCTAGTTATCTACATCATGTTATCTATTCTGCTTTTTGCAGAGTCTTTGAGAATATGTTCTTTTTGCTCACCATCCACCATTAAATAAATAAGGCTTTATAATACTATACATGAAAATTTTGTGGTATATATGCAACATATACCAAACATTTCAGTACTCAAAACATAGGAAAGTCTCAGTAAACACTGATTAAATGGAAGAATGACTACTTATTTTTTATTACATGCAATATTTTTCTAGGCATTGAAGATTTTATCAATGCTTTATTGAAATTATAATCCAGTAAGTGGAAGGTAATCATTTAATTTAAAACATTTTGGAATAGGATGTGGGTTAATTTTTTAATTTTTTTCTTTACTATATTAATTTTTTCCAAAATACGTCTGAAAAATTATAGTCCAATATAATCCTTGTGAATTTAATATGTTAAAGAATATTTATTGAGATTCTTTCTAAATTTTGATTAGTTACTCATGTTCAAAAGAAATAACTGGTCTAATCAACTTAAAATTTTACTAGGTTTCTCAGAACAGCTTTGTTACCAATGTAATAAAAAACAGCTTTTCTCCTGGGAGATGATGATGAGATTTACGTGTTTAACTATAAAGGAAAGGCTGTACTTGTGTTTGAAGCATGTACTTTATAGATAAAAAGGCTTTTTGTTCTTTTTAATAAAATGTTTATGAAAGTTTCTATATAATACAATATCAATCCATCCTATGCCCCAACTAAGGCAGTAGTAGCATAAAAATTTCCCATTATGCCTTGTGAATGTGGCCTCTTTGCTGTCCAAGACTGAGGATGTAATCTTCATGTTTAGTGACCCTGGTGTTTCTCTAAACACAAAATTGTTAATGAGCCAGCTAATGAGATTGTACTTTCCCATCATATATCAGCTTTTTACTGAGGTCTTTCAGAAACTGGACTGTGACCCATCTTGCACATATCACCAAACACCCACAAGAGAGTAATAGCTCTGGTTCTTTAGAACCAGAAGCTTAGAGATGAAAGAATTTGAATTCCATTATAAACTGCCTGAGCTATCCATTTAGTCATATCAAAGCCATTCATATTGCATAAAAGTTATAAGAAAAAGAGGTAGGAGAGCCACAGACTCCCCATTGGATGTCTTTCTCTGAGAAACTATGGTGTAAGTACACAGTTCTCTTTGTCTTCACTAGCCATAGCTCATCATAATTCCAAGTTCTTTTGTGCTCTTGTTTATACAGTGCCCTTGCTGAATAATTTTTCCCCTTCAGAAGTACTTTTTTCCATTAACACAGTATGATACTTTACAGTTTGAATTGCTTCAAACTGTGGAGTAACAAAATTTGCCCTTTTTTTTTTAAAACATACTGATGAAGAAAGGGAATCATACTTGATACTGATAGATGAGAATTCAAGAAAAGAATATAAGCTCCCAGAGAACAAATGAATATTTATGGAATTATTATGAGGCAGAGGCTCAATTTGGTAAGTCTGAAGTAGACCTATTATAGTGAGCCATTCAGAACAAGAGAATCACAAATTGTTTATTCATGACAAAAAGTGATGTGAATTTCTATAGGGGCAATTTATTCTGTGAGCATGTTCTAGTAATATATCAATAATCTCAAGCTTTTAGGGGTGCCTGGGTGGCTCAGTCATTTGGGCATCCGACTTCAGCTCAGGTCATGACCTCATGGTCCATGAGTTCCAGCCCCACGTTGGACTCTGTGTTGACAGCTCAGAGCCTGGAGCCTGTTTCAGATTCTGTCTCCCTCTCTCTCTGACCCTCCCCTGTTCATGTTCTGTCTCTCTCGGTCTCAAAAATAAATAAACATTAAAATAATCATCATCATCATCAAGTTTTTATTATATTTACAAAAGAGATAGAATTCTTTCTTTTGTATCCATGAGCTCCAGGAAGGCAGGAATCATGTCTACAGTGGTCCGCCCTTATCTGTGGGAAATACCTTTCAAGATCCCCCAGTGGATGCCTGAAACTGCAGACAGTACCAACCCTTATATATACTATATGCTTTTTCCTATACATACATTCTTATGATAGAGTTTAATCTATATATTAGGCACAGTAAGATATTAACAACAGTAACCAATAATAAAGCAGAACAATTAAAACAATATACTGTAATAAAAGTTACGTGAATATGGACTCTCTCTCTCTCTCCCTAAAAATGCTTGCTGTTCTATATTCACTGTTCTTCTGGAACGATGTGAGATGATAAAGTGCCTACATGATGAAATAAAGTGAAGTGAATGGCATAGGCATTGTAACATATTGTTAGGCTATTATCAACCTTCTAAGATAAGTCTGAAGGAGGATCATCTTTTTCCAGACTGCAGCTGACCATGGGTAACTGAAACCATGTATAGCGAAACCACAAGTAAGGGGTGGGGGGACTGCCGTATTTTGTTTATTATGGGGTATCTTACATCTAGAGGAGTGCCTAGCACACAGTGGCCCCTAAATAAAAATTCATTGAATGTATATTCATTCATTGAGACACTTGAGATTTTTTTGAAAACAAAAAAATATATGTATCTTCATCTTGTCCAGTAAAGTTTATTTCACTCACTCTACCCAATCCTGAACAGTGTCCTTCCAGAATGTGATTAAAAGACTTAGGAAAAGCCTTTTGCTGGAAAATTTCTGGGTTAAGTTTTAACCTAAGTTTAAAATTCCTAAGTATAATATTTGGCGATCTATAGAGCTTAATTAGGCCCCAGTCTCCTTTAAAAAAAAATGGCACCAAATAGAAAATCGATAAGTTGTAACTGTTAGTATTATTTGATGATGTTTTTTCATTGACAGGTAGGGAGGCAATTTGCAGAGCGACTTGTATTGTCATAAAAAAAGATAAGGTTTGAGAGCAACTTTTCACCCTCCTTTCCATCTCCCCTCTCCTCTAGTTGGAAGCAGCACTGTTATCATTGTTTTTATTCTTGTCTATGACTACACCTCTTCCAATCTAGTTTACTGACTTCCTCTTTCCCTGACACTCTTAAATGTCAGTAATGGCTAAGTTATTATTTAGCCAAAGGCTCTCTTTCTTATAAGGAATTTGATGGCTAGGTAGCTACTATATGTTCAGTCTTTACCATACAGTAGGCATTGTTCTAAATATTATTTCATTTGATCCTTACAACAACACTAGGAGGTGAGTATTATTACCCCCACCCCAATTTAGAGGAAGATATTGAGGCACGGAAAGATTCATGGTTCAAAAGCTAGAAAATTGGAGTGTTAGGATTCAACCAGACAGTCTGACTCAAAATTCTATGTTCTTAGCTACTATACTAAAGGTTACCTCCAAGTACTTTAAAATAAAGGAAAAAATTGGTCTCTGAGTATTTAACCCTAAGATGGAGATTAATGACTTAGAGAGAGATATGAAAAATTACCTGAAAAAAAAAATAAAATAAAGGAAGAACAGATGGAAGGAAGGGAAGGAGGGAAGAAACAACTTCCAGACCATGGTATCTAATTTTTTTTTTTTTTTTTTTTTTTTTTTTTTGCCATCACAATGAAAGCCATTAGTTATGGAAATATTCTAAAAAGGAATCACAGAATACTGGCAAGCACCAATTTTCATTTTGATTAGATGATCTTCATATGACATGATGGATATTTGAAGTTATTTTAGCTTAGACAGCTATCTCCTTTCAGGTGTCAGTATAATATAGTGGTTAAGACTTTGGAGTTTAACTGCCTAGATCTGGATACCAGTTTTACGACATATTACCCATATGACTATGTTATCTATGTGACCTTAACTTGCCTCCATACAATATGTAAATAATGATGGTATCTACCACATAAGGATGTTGTAAGAATCATTAAACATATTCATATATTAACATATATATAAATAGTATAACATATGGAAAGCACTTAGGATGGTGCCTGGCATATAGTAAGCACTCAGTAAGCCTTAAAATCTTACTTTCTCATGCTTCTAAGGACTTCAAACTTTATCCTAAAATCATAGAGAGTCAATTAGGGTTTTTAAGCAAAGGAATAACTTGATCAGGTTTTTGTTTCACAAAAACTATTCAAGTGACAAGATAACTGAAATGTAGGGGGTTATCAGACTAAATTAAACATCTTAGAGAATATTTTAAAGACAATACATCATTATTTTCATATATGTGTAACTGAAAAGGTTAACAACCACAAATAGACATTTTTAATAAAAATACCAGAACTACCTGAAATTAATATATAACTTACAATTTTTTTTTTCAGATCATTTGAATAAAAAGGCTTTCTAGTGGCTAGCTAAATATCTTCTCTCTGATGGAAAATATAGCCTGGCTCTGTAAAAACTTTTTATTTCAGAAAAATCTCTAAAACCAAAATAAATATGGCTTTATTATTTGTAGTCATCTGGTTCTGAGAATTGTGACAGACAGCCACAGCTCGCTTACTGTGTTTGCCCTCCTTCTACCAGGTTTCCCATGTGGCTTTTATTTACTTTGTTTCTTTTATGTTTCAAGTTTTTATTTAAATTCCAATTAGTTAACAAACAGTATAATATTAGTTTCAGGAGTAGAATTTAGTGATTCATCACTTACATATCACACCCAATGCTTATCACAAGTGCCCTCTTTAATGTCCATAACCCATTTAGTCCATCTGCCCGCCCACCTCCCCCCCCAGCAACCCTCAATCTGATCTCTATAGTTAAGAATCTGTTTTATGGTTTGCCTCTCTCTCTTCTTCCCCGCTATGTTCATCTGTTTTGTTTCTTAAATTCCACATATGAGTGAAATCATATGGTATTTGTCTTTCTCTGACTGACTTATTTCACTTAGCATAATACGCTCTAGCTCTATCCACATCATTGCAAATGGCAAGATTTCATTCTTTTTTATGGCTGAGTAATATTCCATTGTGTATGTGTATGTACATTCATCAATTGGTGGACATTTGGACTCTTTCCATAATTTGGTGATTGCTGATAATGCTGCTATAAACATCAGGATGTATATATCCCTTCATATCAGTATTCTTGTACCCTTTGGGTAAATACCAAGTAGTGCAATTGCTGGATCATAGGGTAGTTCTACTCAACTTTTTAAGGAATCTTCATCCTGTTTTCCAGAATGGCTGCACCAGTCTACATTCCCACTAACAGTGTAAGAGGGTTCCCCTTTCTCTGCATCTTCACCAACACCTGTTATTTCCTGTGATGTTAATTTTAGCCATTCTGACAGGTGTGAGGTGATATCTCATTGTAGTTTTGATTTGTATTTCCTTGATGATGAGTGATATTGAACACATTTTCATGCGTCTGTTAGCCATCTGTATGTCTTCTTTGGAAAAATGTCTCTTCATATCTTCTGCCCATTTCTTAACTGTATCATTCTGGGGCTTTTTGGCTTTTAATTTGAATAATAGTTTCTAGAGGCAGTCTTCACACTGACTACTCCAGAACCCATTCTCCCCCCATAATTTTCTAGTGTTTAGATTCTAGACCATTCACTTATTTACTCAGGCAACAAATAAATGCACTCCAAGCACTAAATGTTATCACAATATTGAAAGCAAGAGACAATGAGGTGTTGAATTAGGACAGTGAAAGGGACAATACATTCAAATGCTCAAGGCAAAGGCTATACTATCAGGGCAGTACGGTGTAGCACATCCCATGTTCTATAATATAAAGTTCACTTTGCTTCAAGTGTATCAGTAATGTCTTCTCAACCAGATTTTAAACTCCTAGCTGGGACCAGACACTGGATGCTCAATTCTTTTGAATACTCAGCATAGTGTGAACCTTACCTAGGTGCACTTTAGGAAGGATTGCCTTTCTGTTTGTAAGATAATGGTAGAAAATTCATTTCTTGTGTGCTTCCTCATTTTTAAAAAATGGCATCTATTTTCTCAGAGCTAATCATGTTTTTCCTTTTCCTTATCTAAGTTTCTGTTTCAGAACTCACTACTCTGCACTTTATCTGAAATGTGTACTAGATTTCCATTTGTTCATATAAGAATCAAAAATTTAAACAACCTCCAGGAATGTAATTTCAGCAAGTTATTTAGTGAGAAGCAGATGAAACACCAATCTTCTTCAGATTGTGGAAAGGAGTTGTTATCACACTAATAATTTACACCGTCTCATTAAGTTGGCTTTTAACCTGATGTCCCAATGAGTGAAGTTCACTTTAGAATCTCTTTAATAAGTAAACCTTCAAGCTCTAGATAGCTCAATGATGGGTGGTAATTAGCATCAGATGAACAGAAAGAATCCTCTTCACTCAACAAATGACTTTTCACCCTATAAAATTCCACCAAGTACCCAAGTACAAGCAGATTAATTTAAGCCTACTTTTCAACAAGCAATTAACAAAACAAACCATAAGTCTTGAAATTCAAAGAGGAAAATAATTATTCTCTTCAGAGATGAGAGCAAGATGAGGTTAGAAAAAATAATTTACCAAAATCTATGCCCTTTCAATATCAACCTGGACAAAATAATCTGTTCAAGATATACTTAATCGCATGTCTAATGTGTGCACAGTGCTGTGTTGAGCACTGTGGGAAAAACAAGATCAATAAGACATGGACCCTGCCCTTAAGCACCTCACAATCAACTAGAGGTGACATGCACAACAAACAATTGTTTAACATAGTTGTAATTACACCGTACTGTAATTAGAGAGCTGACAGCTTACACAATGCTCTTCACTAATAAAGGACATAGTATGAGAGATGAAATATTATAGGGGAAAGAGAAACAAAGCGGACAGAATAAGAAACTTTAATGACTTTTGAACTGGGTCAGGATAGGGAGAGTAATATAGAGAAATAGAGTAATAACAGAACAAAAAAAGAAACTGTGTCCCCTATTCTCCCACAAACACACACAAAACTTCTTTTTCTTCTCCTTTCCCCTATTAAGTTTATAAGCAAAGCAGAAAATTTCCAATTTATCTAGAGAGGCAAGTACATAGACAAGGACACACCCAGTTGCCTGTGGGTCCTAGAAGGACCACAGACGATACTCACATCTGAACTGTGGGGGAAGATGAGAGTCAAGGCTGTATGGTGGCTCTATGCTAGTAGCCTAGTCTACTGAGAAGGCCAACTACATATATACACCCTCTCTCTTACCTTAAGCTTGGATTTCCCATAAGTAGACCTCGAGAATAGGATTCATGTGAAAGCTATTTGCTAAAAAGTGTATTCCTTGAAAAAAATAGTAGAGGAGTAGAAAGTGGCACTTGAAAGGGGCCAAGCAAAAGTACATGCAGTATCTGACAAAGGGTATCTTTAGTTGAAATCCACAGGATGCTCTGAAAACAGTGCAGAAAACATGTAAGAAGTCCTTATAAGAGGACCAGAGGGCTGAAGTATTTATATTTCCATGCCCCTTAGTCATTGGTTAAGAGCAACCCACAGTGGGACCTGGGAGCAGAAGGGGGGTGTTTCCAACAGCTGAGGGCAGTTCTTCAATAGAGTTACAGGTGATAGCTGTGAACATGAAAGGACAATAATAGGAGCACTAACAATTCTGCTGCACTTTAGCTGCTGTGAGTATGAGAAGGACATCCAAGAGAGATGGATTTGTATAGAATGAGGAATCACTTTCTGTGTTTAGTTTTTCATTTAATTAGTATCAGTTTTCATACATATTTTTCTGTTCATTAAACTTCTGTCTTAATAAGGGCACTGACAGGAGAATTAAGAACCCAAACTGATATCCTATTTCAAATGTCTCCAGGCTGGTGGGGAGGTAGGGAACTATGTTGGCAAACACAGTTCTATTGATCTATTCATCATTAATTCATTCAGAAAATTTTCATTGAACACATGCTAAATGTCACATGCTTTCCTCAAAAAGAAGAACTTAGCCATGAACAAAAGAGACAATATACTTTTCCTCTTGAATCTTACATTCTATTTGTGAGACAGATAACAGAAATACAAATGCATTAATATATGGCACAATATCAGACAATGATACATATTTTTAAAACACAGAGTAAAGATTTGGGGGAAAAACAGAGCAAAAGATTTTTTTTTAATTTTTTAAAATTTTTTATTTTTTCTCAATATATGAAATTTATAGTCAAATTGGTTTCCATACAACACCCAGTGCTCATCCCAAAAGGTGCCCTCCTCAATATCCATCCCCCACCCTCCCCTCCCTCCCACCCCCCATCAACCCTCAGTTTGTTCTCAGTTTTTAAGAGTCTCTTATGCTTTGGCTCTCTCCCACTCTAACCTCTTTTTTTTTTCCTTCCCCTCCCCCATGGGTTTCTGTTAAGTTTCTCAGGATCCACATAAGAGTGAAACCATATGGTATCTGTCTTTCTAACAGAGCAAAAGATTTAAGAGTGATTCTGGGGCTGCTATTTTGGTAGAATCATCATAAAAGATGGTATTCTCTGACAAGTAACACTTAGTGAAAGCCCCAAGTAAAATGAGAGAGGAGGTCAAAAGGATTTCTAAAGGAAAAGTGTTCTAGACAAGTGGAATAGCAAGTAAAAAAAGTCTTGAGCCAGAAGAATACTTGGCATGTTCAAGGAAGAGAAAGAAAACCAGAACAGTTAGAAAGCAGTGAGTTGGGGAGGGCAGGGAGAGATGAGTTCTAAGCAGTGGGATTGGAGGTAGAGGTTGTTGGTGCAGATTATTCTATTCCATGGAATTTATAAAAGTCTCTACTGAGCTGTATGTGATTACTTAATGTGCAAAATGGAAAGCTATTATCAACATAGGGGGTCATAAACAAGAGCAAGTACTTGTGTCAGGGGATGAAAACACCTCAGAGGGAATACAGCATTGAATTGAGCTTTATATTAATAGAATCTATATAAACATATACGGTGGAAGAAGCCATCACAAGATAAGGAACTACAAGAACAGTGACATAAAGGCACAGAAAACATTTAGGGTCAAAAGAGAACAAGGTCAAATCTAGACTGGTAGGAGTATGGAATAGTATCGAATCTAAAAAGAATTTTGGATTCCATCCTAAAGACCACTTTCCCAATCCAAACAATTCAGCATATTATAAAAACTTTACTAACATCATTGCAACAATCTACCACAATGACTATTGTATTAGTATTATTAAAAAAAGAAGTAATAATACATTAATAAAAAGGAAACTTGGTTGACTGAGTAAAACAACTAGCATGATTTACAAATCTCTTACATGTCAATTGCTCTATTATTTGTTTTACAGATGAGGAAATTAAAACCCAGAGAAGCACAGAAAAAAAAAAAAAAAACCTGATTGTCACATAGCTAGTAGGTGGTACAGGTTGGATTGTCTGACTCAATATTATGTGGCTCCAAAGCCTACACCATTAATTGTCAGACATATAGCCTTTCTTAGATGGCTGACAATTCATAACTAAACATACATGTATAAAGAGAGTGAATAGCAGCCTGCAAAAATTACTAGAGAAATCTGAATTTTCTTTTGATTGTCAAAAATAATGATACTACTGATTGCAGAAATGAAATATCTGACTGAAAACTCTTTTTTAAATGTTTATTTATTTTAACAGAGAACACACTCAAGCAGGGGTAGGGGCAGAGAGAGAGGATAGAAAGAATCATCCCAAGCAGGATCCATGCTGTCAGCACAGAGCACGATGCAGAGCTAGATCCCACAAACCATAAGATCGTGACCTAAGCCAAAATCAAGAGTCAGATGCCCAACTGACTGAGATATCCAGGCACCCCTGAAAATTCTTAAAGGTGGTCTCCAGTACAATTCACTCAGACCATGACAACAACAGATAAAAACAGATGCTTCCGCTCAATATGAGAAAAATGATCACAGACCCATTCTTCTATAAGGAGCTCCTGTCACAGAGCATATGCTGAAGCACAAGACTATTTACAGGGCATAATTCACAGGGCATGCATTGATCACAGAGGATGACTGTGGTGGACAGAGGATTTTGTTAAATGCACAAAATCCACTGCAACTCAAAGATCCTGTGATCTAATTTTTAACACAATTTTTAGTGGCTTCCAAATAAGTCCCGAAAACAAGAGTTTTAGAATTATGAAGCACAGTGTACAGTTGAGAAGGTAGAATGTGAAGGCTGAAAGACTTCCATTCTGCCACTGACTAGGTGTATCACCACGGGTGAGTTACTTAACCTGAGCTTCTATTTCCTTACCTGTAAAATGGAGATAAAATGAGGACCTAACTTACATAGTTGTACTTAGGATTGAATGACATAATACATGTAAAGAGCTCAACTCAATGTCACGTAAGCATTTAGTACATACTGAATACTATTATAAGTTGGGACTTACTTTCATTACAATTTTCCTATGACCCACTCCGTCCTCCTCATAGCTATGAGTCTTATTTTTGCTTTGAATCATTCAGAGCCAGCACATTACTAGGAATTCAGTCCTAACTGCTTGGTTTGGCCTGATCCTCCCTGTGGAACTTTATCATTAAGACTCCTATCCCACTGCAGAGAGGCTCCTGCCAAATTGTTTGCAGTTCCAAATCACCAGGCTATTTCAGCTTTGCACACTGGTAACTTTACCTGAAATGTCCTCCCTTTCTCTCAAGCTAAGAATGACTCATCTTTCAAAATTCTCTTCTAGCATGCCTTCCTCAGTAAAATCTTTCCTGATGCTGAGGTAGAACCGAACACAGAAGCTGTCTTTGTACAAATGAGGAAATGGAAGCTCAGAAAGCTTAAGTAACTTCGCCAAGGTAACCAACTATTAAATGACTGTGGTGGTAGTAACAGTGGTAGCAGTAATAGTACCTTACATACATAGAATGTCTTATTGTCTACAAAGCTCTTTCCCATAGTACCCCATTGTATTTTCACAACTCTAGGAAAATCATTTTCTTCCTTTTAATGAATCAGGAAACTGAGGTATAAAGAGTCTATATAGGTCATACAACCTGTCTGGCTGAAGGCACAGACATACCAAATGGTAGACCTCACTCTTAGTCCACTGAGCTTTCTTTGTAGAACACTCCATTTGAAAATAAATGAAATTGCTGAATAAATGAAAAAATAAAAATGTCTAGATTTATTTTTGATACACAGTACCTCATTCTAAAATTTTGAGCATGTTAAGGACAATAATAAAGTTGAGGAGCAGTACTTCTTAAAAGGGAAGGTTTTTCTCCCTGCAATTACTGAGCCAACTGCAAAAGCATCACTGATTTGAAGCAACTAAAGTGAGAACAGATTTTATGACAGGCATAGTCACAAACCTTGTGGATACTGTCACAAATACAAAATTTCAGAGATAACTAAACCTGAAACCCAAAACAATTAGTGAACATGAGAATTTAGTGATTTCCAGGGTGCCTGGGTGGCTCAATCACTTCAGCTCTGGTCATTGTCTCACACTCAAACCCACGGGTTTGAGCCCCGCTTAGGGCTCTGTGCTGACAGCTCAGAGCCTGGAGCCTACTTCAGATTCTGTGTCTCCCTCTCTCTCAGCCCCTCCCCTGCTTGTGCTCTCTCTCTCTCAAAAATAAACATTAAAAAATTAAAAGAAGAAGAAGGGGAGGAGGAGGAAGAAGGAGGAAGGAGGAGGAGGCAGAGAATAAAAGAAGAGGAGGAGAAGGAGGAGGAGGAGGAGGAGGAGGAGGAGGAGAAATTGAGTGATTTCCAGAGCAGTGGGGTTAGGAGTCCTTGGCAAGAAATATTTACCACCACATGATTGACAATTTCAGAACATCTAAACAACTAGTAAAATCATAAAATCATGATAGTACTCATTAGGCTCAAAGTGGTCTACCAATTAAATGCAATGTTCTACTGAGAAGAAGGCAGGAAATGTGGAGACTATGTCTCTGTGTAATCTTGTGTAAAGTTCCCAGGAGTTTTTAGTGAGCTATTCTCCCATTAAGGATGCTGTCAAACAGCTACAATAAGAAATGGCAATGGAGAGGAAGAAAAGCTTGAACAGATATAGGAAGAGTTTTAGAAAGACAAACAAGTCTCTAATATTTGCATTAAGGGTG
The DNA here is from genome assembly GCF_018350215.1 of Panthera leo. NCBI lineage: Eukaryota > Metazoa > Chordata > Mammalia > Carnivora > Felidae > Panthera > Panthera leo. Next base: position 47,060,809 of record NC_056688.1, on the reverse strand, counting down.
AGGATTTCCTCTGTATATGGGGACACTTCTAAGGTTAAACATGTTGTATATTATTAAGAGACTCAAGTTATTTGTCTCTGCCAAATAATACATAGATCTAGGTAAAATTATAAATTAGCACTGTGCCTGATGTGTTGTAGATACTCAATGTTCACAGAATAAATAAAAGAATGGATCAATGTAATCCAGAAAGTTCAGCACTAATGGTAATTGAGTCTCGAAAAATACCTCTTACGTATCAACTATGTTTCAGATACCATGCTAGGATCTAGCCATTTGGAACAATTTTTAAGTGCTTTGGTATTTTAATGCTTATAAGACATGGAAATGTTCATTAATCTTTTCAAATGGTTGTCAGAATATAACAATTGTAACTGAAGATAAATTCAGAGTCTGTCTTCCCATGCAATGGAGGAAAATTATAGTTTGTATATTCCAAGTTGACAGCATCATTTCTCATATGGTTTGCAAGATGATTGGTTCATAGGATTAAAATAAGTCTAGTCCCTTCTGATCTTAAAACAGAAATCATGTTCTCTATTATTAATAGAAGATTTAACAACAAGCAGATTGTTAGCATTTGTTTCTGAGCACCAATATTTTATAGATGAATTGGGTTATAGCAAGGTTTTTTTCATTTACTCAGTAAAATAAGCCCCCTTAGTTGAGGTCCAGCTAAGCTGCTTTTTCCAAATTCTCCTTAACAGATGGGTTTTATAATGAGATTCTGTTGTTGTTTATTCTATTTACAGAAAAAAAAATTATTAACTCCTAAAAAATGTGGATGTGGTGTAGCCTCACCCCCTCCCCCCACCACCTCACCATTATGATGCAAGCCAGACTTCCAACTGCCTTGGGGCTTTTTCTGGAGCCAGAACCCATTCTGTCAATGTGCTAGGCAAGCTGGAAGTACCAGAAAATCAATGAACATCCTCTCCCTTCAAGAAGTAACCCTTAACTAGTCCTTAACAACAGATGTTGGTATATAAATATCGTAGCTCCTTTGGTCACCGGAGGTAACAGAGATTGATTGAGGCTGGGTGATTCTAAACTAACTCCTGGAATTCCCTAGTAAGATTCATTTAGTAGCTTGACAATGCACCCTTTACAGGGTACCTTACCTTCACCATCTTACTTCCTCACTGCTCTTCTGATGCTTTCTGGGATCACCTCCCAAATAAATCACTTAAACATGAACTTGAATCCTTGTCTTGGGCCTCTTCTAGGTGAATCTAAACAGACCAAATTATTAGGCCCTTATAATATTCATTTCACCCTACCTTTACAAAAACCACTTCTACCCCTGCCTTCTTTTTTTTAAATAGAACAAGCCTTTTGATTTTCTTATTATTCAATAAAACTTCACTTATTCGGCTTTCTGACTCTGTGCTTGTGCCTTCAACACCTTCACAACAATTTTCCGTTCTTCAATAAGGAAAATATGCTTGATCCTCTCGCAAATACACATTTCATCCAGCTCCATAGCTAAATGCAAATGACTTGTTTCTTTCTGGCAAAAATAATTTAAAAAAATTTTTTAATGTTTATTTATTTTTGCGAGAGAGACGGAGACAGAGCATGAGCGGAGAAGGGGAAGAGAGAGAGGGAGACACAGAATACAAAGCAGGCTCCAGGTTCTGAGCTGTCAGCACAGATCCCAACACAGGGCTCAAACCCATGAAACATGAGATCATGACCTGAGCTGAAGTCGGACACTTAACCAACTGAGCCACCTAGGCGCCCCCTAAAAGAAAAATTATTAATAAAACTATTATTCTAGAACATTCTTAGGCCAGACCCAAATAAAAATGAAAAGTCATAAGTTTGAATAGGCCATTAAAAACAGGAGGAACTTAGGAGCTCAACTTCAGTAAAGCCTTTATTAAAAGGATATAGCCTATTAAATGAACATAGCATAATTTAAAAACCCATAACCTGTTGTTCAACATTCAAAATTCCTAGGGAATTTGCTGGATAAGAGAGTTAAAGTATTTTAAGTTTTTGATATAGTTGAATAGTTGAACTTATTTCCATTTCTACCAACATGAAACAAATTTTTCTGTTTTAACATTTTCATTAATCTTGACTATGACGTACTATTATTTTCATAATCTGTGCAAAACACAATCATTAAACATTTACATCTTGAACTTTTTTCAATCACCAATTTATATTTTTGTGAATGCCTTATTTATGACATCATCTCAATTATGTATCAGTGTGGCTTCATCTTTCCCATTGAGTAGTTTTCATAACATACAATGTACATCTAGAAAAGTTTCTTTTTAATAGTGTCAATCTAATACATCATACCCTGTTACTAAATTTAATGGTAATGTATTTAGTGTTAAAAAATTCATGAAGGGGGCGAGGGAAAAGTGGGTGATGGGCATTGAGGAGGGCACTTGTTGGGATGAGCATTGGGTGTTGTATGTAAGCCAATCTGACAATAAATTATATTCATAAAAAATACTAATAGAGTAGGGGCGCCTGGGTGGCGCAGTCGGTTAAGCGTCCGACTTCAGCCAGGTCGCGATCTCGCGGTCCGTGAGTTCGAGCCCCGCGTCGGGCTCTGGGCTGATGGCTCAGAGCCTGGAGCCTGCTTCTGATTCTGTGCCTCCCTCTCTCTCTGACCCTCCCCCATTCATGCTCTGTCTCTCTCTGTCCCAAAAATAAATAAAAAACGTTGAAAAAAAATTAAAAAAAAAAAATACTAATAGAGTAAATCTTATATATGTAAAAAATAAAACTAAAAACTTTATGAAGCATGATATACAGTGAAATTTTACATAGATTTTTTAAAAATAATTTTAAGGAAACATCCTTTTTAGTTTAGGAACATAGTTTCTGGTTGATTTTGCATTGCTTTTTGTTCTGTTTATTATCAGGAATGAATATTCAAATATTTTGAAGGCAGTATAAAATCTGCTCTGAAGGCAGATTACATGGATCCAAATCCTAACTCACCACTTGTAGAGAAGTAGAAAAGTGATCTTGAGGAGTTTACTTAACCTTTCTCTACCTTACTAAATCTGTAAAATTAATAATAATAATAATAATAATAATAATAATAAATAACTGCATCATAGCGGTGCTTGGTAGCTCAGTAGGTTGTGCATCTAATTTTTGATTTCAGCTCAGATCATGATCCCAGGGTCATGGAATCTGGCCCTTCCTCAGGCTCTGTGCTGAGGTTGGAGCCTGCTTAAGATTCTCCCTCTTTCTCCCTCTGCCCTTCTCCCCCACTTGAGCTTCTTTCTCTAAAATTAAAAAAAAATTTTTTTGAAACTAATACTGCATCCACTGTACGTTAGCCAACTTGACAATAAATTACTTTAAATAAATAAATTAAATTCTGTCATTTCAAGTAAAAATAATTATTTAATTAATTAATTAATTAATAAAATACTGCATCATATTGCTATAGTGTGAATGAGTTACCTCAAAGTGCTTAGAGTAGTATCTGGCACATAATAACCACTTGAAAAATGTTAGCCGATTATAAATATTATAGTGTTATTATTGTTATCTATTGGGAGGCAATCTAGCATAGTACTTTAATATTACATATTCTTCCTTGGTTCATATTTTAGCTCTTGCACATAGTAAATGTGTGAATTTGAGCAAGTTACTAAACTTTTCTGGGTTTCAGTTTTTCTCATCTAAAATATGAAGATAAAAATATTATCTATGTCATGAAGTTTTATATAAACTAATTGTGTGAGTATGTGTGTATATATACATATGTGTATACATGTATATATGTACATATATATACATATGTGTATATGTAATATGTGGGTGCATGTATATATATAGAGAGAGATATATAGATATCACTTAAAATAGTACCTAGACCATAGGTAGTATAGGATTCAAAAAATGTGAACTAGTGTTATTACTCTATTATAGTTATACCTTTTATTTTCTTTGAGCTATTAGTGGTATACATATATAAATAGATTTCTTAATAGTAAACCCCGTTGCATTTGTAAAATAAATCTTGCTTGGTGCTTTTTTTTCAATGTACTCCTTTTTCCCCAAGTTTACTGAGATATTGTCATATATAAGTTTAAGGTATACAATGTAATGATTTGATACATGTAATATTGCAAACTGATCATCACAATAAGGTTAGTTAATACTTCCAACACTTCACATAATTATCATTTCTTTTCGTGGTGACAAAAATTTAATATCTGCTCTCTTAACAACTTTTAAGTATATAATATAGTTTTGTTAATTATAATCATCATGCTGCACATTAGATCACCAGGACTTATCATCTAATAAATAAGAGTCTGTACACTTTGATTAACATCTCATTTTCGCTATCCCTTTACCTCTGACAACCACCATTCTACTATTTCCATTGGTTCACATTTTTTTAGATTCCACATATAAGGGAGAACATACAGTATTTATCTTTATCTGTCTCAATTATTTCACTAGCATAGCTCTCAAGCTCCAGTCATGTTGTCACAAAAGGCAGGATTTCATTCTTTCTTATGGCTGAATAATATTTCATTTTTTATGTATATATACCATATTTCTTTACCCATTCATCCATCGATAGACAATTAGGTAGTTTCCACATCTTGGCTATTATAGATCATGCTTCAATAAACATGGAAGTGCAGATATCTCTTCAAGATAGTGTCTTCATTTCCTCGGAATATATACCTAGAAGTGGGAGAGCTAGATCCAATGGTAGTTCTATTTTTCATTATCTAAGGAAACTACATACTGTTTTCCATAGTAGCTATACCTATTTGCATTTGACCAAGAGTGTACAACTGTTCCCTTTTCTCTATAGCCTCACCAACACTTGTTATCCCTTGTTTTCTGGTTTTAACTATTCTAACAGGTATGATGATATCCCATTATGGTTTTGATTTGCATTTCCATGATGATTAGTGATGTTGAGCATCTTCATGTACCAGTTGGCCATTTGTATGTCATCTTGGGAAACATTTCCTTTTCAAGGAGTACAGCATCATATGGATTCTGTGGCTAATGGCTTTAGCAGGAAGGTTGCTTTGGAATTTGGCATGAATCATGCCACTATTGCCATGAGCACAAGTTACTTTTCCCCAGATTACTCTGATTCGGTTTGTCACCAGTAGTCACTATGTTGTTCTTTGCTTTGTACAAATAAGCACATCTCTTGCCTAAGCAGAAATCAGTTTCATCTCAAACATAAATATCTTCAATTTTAAGATCTGTGTGTTCCGTCTGGCTCGAGACCCCACTTACAGCCAGCAGAAATGTCCTTGGATCACAGCAGGCCTCCACAGGATCCAAGATGGAGGAAAGACCCGTTTGTTCATTTTTTAATTAGATTGTTGATTTTTTTCCTAAGGAGTTATATGAGTTCCTTATGTATTTTGAATATTAAATCCTTATCTGATACAGTTTGTAACATTTTCCCTCTTTCTGTAGAGTGCCTTTTATTTTGCTGATTGTTTCTTTTGCCAGGCAGAAGCCTTTTAACTTGATGGAGCCACACTTGTTTACTTTTGCTTTTGTTGCTTATACTTTTAGTGTCATATCCAAAAAACTCTTTGCCAAGACCCATGTCAAGAATATTTCCCCTGTTTTTTTCAAATAGCTTTATTGTTTAAATTCTCACATTTAAATATTTAATCCATTTCAAGTTAATTTTTATGAAGGATGTAAGACAGGCATCTAATTTCATTCTTTGGAATGTGGTTATTTGGTTTTCCCAACACTATTAAAAGACTATGCGTTTCTCCACTGAGTGTTTTGGGCTCTGCGGCCAAGTATTAGTTCACTATATATGTATGGGTTTATTTCTAGGCTCTTTCTCTACTCTGTTCCATTGATTTATCTCTCTGTTTTTATGCTAGTACCATGTAGTTTTGAAGCTTTGTAATGTACATGCAAAGCAGGAAGTATGATGCCTCCAGCTTTGTTCTCCTTTCTCAGGATTACTTTGTCTATTTAGAGTCTTCTGTTGTTACATACAAATTTCAGGATTTTTTTTTCTATTTCTGTGATATATATCATTGGAATTTTGGTAGGGATTGCATTGCATATATTGTATATATAGATGGCTTTGGGCAGTATGGACATTTAGCAATATTAATTCTTCTAATCCATGAACATGGATGTATTTCGATTTATTTGTGTGTTCTTCAGTTTCCTTCATTGATGTCTTATTTTCAGAGTACAGATATTTCACCTCCTTGGTTAAATTTATTCCTAATATTTTATTCTTTTTAATGCTATTATTCATGGTATTGTTTTCTTCCTTTTTCAATAGTTTATTGTTTGTGTACAGATATAACTGATGTATGTTGATTCTATATCTTGTAATTTTGCTGAATTTATTTATTAGGTCTACCAGTTTTGGGTGGAGTCTTTAGGGTTTTCTGTATATAAGGTCATATCATATACAAACAGAGAGTTATTTCTTCCTTTCCTTTTATTTTTCTATATGCCTTTTATTTCTTCTTGCCTAATTACTCTGACTAGGACTTCCAGTACTATGTTAAATAGGAGGGGTAAAAGTGAGCATCTTTGTCTCTTTTCTGATCTTAATGGGAAGATTTAAACCTTTCACTATTGAGTTTGATGTGTGCCATGCATTTGTCATATATGGCCTTTTATTATGTTGAGATATATTCTTTCTATGCCTGATTTGTTGAGAGTTTTTACCATGAAAAGATGCAGAATTTTGTCAAATGACTTTCTGCCTCTATTGAAATGATATTTTTATCCTTCATTTTGCTAATGTAGTGTATCACGTATATATACTTATTTTGTGTATGTCAAATCATCCTGGCAACATAGGGATAAATTCCACCTGATTGAGGTATATGATCCATTTAACATACAATTGAAGTCAAGTTGCTAGTATTTTGTTAAGAACTTTTGCATCTATATTCATCAATAATATTAGCCTATAATTTTCTTTTCTTGTAGTACCCTTATCTGGCTTTGTTATCATGTTAATACCGGCCATATAAAATGAGTTTGAGAGTGTTTCCTCCTCTTTGATTTTTTGGAAGAGTTTAAGAAGTATTGGTGTTAATTCTTCTTTAAATGTTTGGTAGGATTCACCAGTAAAACCATCAGGTCTAGATTTTCTTTGTTGGTTTCTTATTACTGATTCACTATTTTACTAGTAATTGGTCTGTTCAGATTCTCTATTTCCTCATGATTCTGTGTTGGCAGGTTGAATGTTTCTAGGCATTTATCCATTTCTTCTAGGTTATCCAGTTTGTTGACATATAATTGTTCACAGAATTCTCATGTTCCTATTTCTGTTGTACCAAATGTAATGTTCCTCCTTTCCTTTCTGATTTCATTTATTTGAGTCTTCTCTCTTTTTTTCTTAGTTAGTCTAGCTAAAATTTTGTTGATATTGTTTATTCCAGGAAACAGCTCTTAGTTCCACTGATCTTTCCTATTGGTTATCCTATATCCATTTCATTAATTTTAGCTCTGATCTTCATAGTTTCCTTCCTTCTGCTAACTTTGGCTTACTTTGTTCTTCTTTTTGTATTTCCTTGAGGTATAAAGTTAGGTTGTTTATTTAAGATTTTTCCTTTTTTGGGGGGTGCCTGGGTGGCTTAGTCAGTTAAGTGTCCAACTTCAGCTCAGGTGATGATCTTACAGTGTGTGAATTCAAACCCTGTGCAGGGCTCTGTGCTGACTGCTCAGAGCCTGGAGACTGCTTCAGATTCTGTATCTCCCTCTCTCTATGCCCCTCCCCCACTCATGCTTGCTCACTCTCTCTCTCGCTCTCTCTCAAAAATAAACATTTAAAAAAAAAGATCTTTCCTTTTTCTTAACGTAGGCATTAATTGCAGCAAAACGACTACTTTTCCCGCATCCCAAAAGCTTTTGGTATATTGTATATCCATCTTCTTTTGTTTCAAGATTTTTTAAATCTTTTGATTTCTTCTTTGACCCATTGGTTGTTCGGGAATATGTTGTAAGATTTCCACACATTCGTGAATTTTCCAGCTTTCCTCCTGTTACTAATTTCTAGTTTCATGCCATTTTGGTCAGAAAAGAAATTTGGTATTATTTCAATCTTCCTACATTTGCTAAAGCTTGTTTTGTGACTTAACATATGATCTGTTCTAGAGAATATTCTGTTTTCTGGAGAATAATGTGTGTTCTTCTAGTACTGAGTAGAATGCTCTGTATATTTCTGTTAGGCCCATTTCGTCTAAAGTATGGTTCAAGTCCAATGTTTCCTTATAGATTTTCTGTCTGGATAATCTGTCTATTGTTCAAATTAGGGTATTGAATTCTCCTATTATTGTATTTTTGTCTATTTTTCCCTTCAAATCTGTTAGCACTTGGTCAACATATTTGCTTTGATACTGGATGCATATATTAACCATTGTTATATATTCTTGATGAACTGACCACTTCATCATTATAGGAACACTTGTCTCTTGTTACAGTTTTTGACTTAAAAGTCTATTTTGTCTGGTATAAGTATGGCTTATACTCCTGGTCTATTTTGTTTTCGATTTGTAAGGATATCTTTTTTCCATCCCTTCACTTTAATCCTGTGTCCTTAAAGCTGAAATGCCTTTTGATTAGAGAATTTAATCCACTTACATTTAAAATGATTATTGATACGTAAGGCTTTCTAATGTCTTTCTTCTTATTTTGCTGTCTTTCTTTCTGGGCTGATGATTTTTTTTTTTTTTTTTTTTTTTTTTTTTGTAATGGTATGCTTTGATTCCCTTCTCTTTATCTTATGAGTAACTACTATAGGTTTTTGCTTTGCGGATACCATGTGGCTTACATAAAACATCTTCAGATGTAACAGTCTATTTTAAGCTAATACAAAGTTCAATCATATACAAACCCTTTTATTCCCCACATAATTTATATTTTTATGTCAAAATTTACCTATTTTTATACTGTATCCATTTAAAAATTATTGTAGCTACCATTATTTTTGATATTTTCCTTTAAACCTTTATACTAGAGTTAACTGATTAATCTATCATCTTTTTTCAGTATTAGAATATTCTAAATTTGACTACACACTTACCTTTACCAGTATAATAGATTCTCATATGTTTTCTTGCTACTAATCAGCATCCTTTCATTTCATCTTGAAGAACTCCTTTCAGCATTTCTTGTAAAGCAAGTCAAGTTGTGGTGAACTCTCACCTTTTGTTTGGAAAAATCTTTATCTCTTCCTCATTTCTGAAAGACAACTTTGTTGGGTAAAATATTTTTGGTTGGCAGTTTTTTTTTTTTCTTTCAGCACTTTGAACATATCATTCTCACTCTCCTAGCCTGAAAGGTTTCTGCTGAGAAACCCACAGAAAGCCTTATGGGGATTTCCTTTTTTAAAAAGAAAACCACAGGCCCAAAAATGCCATCACTTAGGTTGAGTCCTCAAACCAGGACTTAATACCTAATCTAATTATTTCAACTTTCCCCAGAAATATAGTCTTAACCTATCTGTTAGCAATTTCTTATGGGCACCAATAAGTCTACCACCATGGGCCCTCTCAATCCCCCAAAGGAGAATGTGGTAATCTATATGCTAAAACATCCTACTCTTCCCTTTAAGGGAAGGCAACCTTGCCTGAAACAATTCTTTTCTTAGTAACTTTCTTACCCCACACTTCTTCCTATGAAAACCTTCCATTTTGTAAACTGCCTGGACCTCTCCTCTTCTTGCTGGATGGGATGCTGCCCAATTCATGAATTATTTAATAAAAACCAATTAGATCTTTGCATTTACTCAGCTCACTTTTGTTTTCATTATCTTTTATGTGAGAATATATTTTTCTCTTATTGCTTTAGAAGTTTTCTCTTTTTCTTTGGTATTAGACAGTCTTATTATAATGTGTCTTGGAGAAGATTATTCTGTTGAAATTTTGACCTATTAGCTTCATGAACCTGGATATCTAAATCTCTCCCAAGTTTTGAGAAGTTTTCAGCCATTATTTCTTTGAATGAGATTTCTGCTTCTTTCTCTCTCTCTCTTCTCCTTCTAAGATTCCAAAACTACACGGATTTTTTTCTTTAAATGTTATCCCATAGCTCCTCTAATTATGTAATTTCAAATGGTCTCTCTTCTAGCTCACTAATTGTTTCTTCCACTTAGTCAAGTCTGCCATTTAAGCCCTTTATTAAATTTCTCAGTTCAATCACTATAGTCTTCAACTCTCAAATTTTTGCTCATTTTAATATTTCTATATCTTTGTTGAATTTTGTGTTTGATTGAGCATTGTTTTTCACTTCGTTGTCTACCTTGGTTTTCTTGTAGTTTACTTAATTTAAGAGGATTCTTCTGAATTCTTCATTAGATGATTCATAAATCTTTATGTTTTTATATTCAGTCATTGGAATTTTATTAGTTTCCTTTAGTGATGTCATGCTTCCTTAATTATTCATGATTTTTCCTTCTGTGATGTCTGCATATTTGAGGACATAAGCACTTCTTCCAATCTCTGCAGACTGGCTTCAACAGGCAGAACCCTTCATCACTCACACTGTCCAGAGATTCTGGATAGGGTGACTGGTGGTGTATGCAGTCAGGCTTGCTGCTGGAGTACCTGAGTGGCCTAGTCCTGGGATGGGCTGAAAACTTGGGACAGTAGGTTCACAGGTACCATCAGCACTCTAGGTTCACAGGTACCACCCCCTCCCTCCCCTGAGCCTGGGTTTGCAGACATTGACTGGGAGCCTGAAGCCATGGGAACCACCTAGGGCCACAAGAACCAGCTAGTTCTAGGTGGGCCAGGAGTCTGGGTTTGTAATCCATTAGGAGGCTGGAACTGAAGAAGCTCCCTGGAACTGCGAGAGGCACCACGGGCCACTAAGCTGTCTGGGGCTTAAGGAACAAACTAGCACCTGGGTGGGCTGGAAAATCCTGGATTCACAATCCTCTGAGAGCCTGGAGCCATCAGAGCTGCCTGGTGCTGCTGAATCTGTCAGACACCAGGCTGAGTCAGGGGCTTGATTCATGATAGTCCACCAGCAGTCAATCCTGCCCCAAAAGCCACTGGGGGCCATAGGAAATATCTGGGGCTGTTGAAGTAGGTGGGCTCTTGGGTGGGCCAGGGACTGGTTTCTTAGAAGCTTGCATGAATAGGCTACAGGGCTAGCCACCTAGAGCTCCAGGAGCCTACCTGGCAATACGGCATGCTGGCTCTCAGGTCCATGGTGAAGGTAGGCACTCACTTTATTCTCCTTCTCTCTCTCTGCTCTAGGCTGCTATAGTTTGGGGGAGGGGTAATGGGAGTAATGTTAATCTACCTTTCCTACTCTTCTCAATGCATCCTTTCTTATTTCTGTTCTTCATCCCAGGGCTGCAATCCCTCACCTGAAATCCTGGCTCTCATGAAGGTATTTCATGTATAGATAATTGCTCAAAATGACATCTCTGAGAGGAGATGACCAGTAGAAATTCCTATGTCATCATTTTGCTGATGTCCTCAAGTACTCTTGATTCAGATTTATTTGACTGATTTGATTAGGGTTTTTAATCTATATTAACAAATGACATTAATCTGTATTTTCTACCTTTAGTGTTATCAGTGTTATCAAGGCTATGCTATTTTCTTAAAATCAGTTGGAAAAAGTTCTTGTAATTTCACATCTTTGGAAATGGATACTTATCACGAGAATTACCTATCTTTGAAAGTTTAAAAGTATTTGACTTTAATTCTACCTGAGTATATTTCATTAAAGATAATTATTTTACAAAATTTTAATTTATTCCAAGATGATGAGTCCATTCTATTTTTTAATTTCTAATTGGATCAATTTAGGAAATTTATGTTATAGAAACAGAAAACTATAAACCATATTCTTTAATGCAGCTTAAAATTACAAATGAGATAAGAGGTTACATTCTTCAGTCAATATAGATGCTTAAAATCTTCTGATAGCCATTACTTCTCATTAAATTAATGAGGTAACTTTATTCTTTCAGTTGTTCACACCAAAATCTTTGAAGATACCTTTGATTCCTCTCATTCCTTGACATCTAATCCATCAAAAAATCCTTTGGAATATATCTCAAATCCAACCACCTCTCACTACCTCCACTGTTCCTCCAAACTCCAAGCTGTCATTATCTCTCACCTGAAGTATTTTATTGACCTTTTGATAAGACTTTCTACTTTTTCTCTTACCTATTCTGGTGTAGGCTGTGGTGCACTGCCCAGATTTCTCCATCAGAAATAAAGTCATCAAATACCTAGCTGCCAGGTTTGTTGGCTGCTGACAGCTCATATCTGAGTTCCTACCTAGAAACTGCTTTCAGCTCAAAAGGAGCTCCCTCACCTGAAATTATTTTTATAATAATAGAACCCTGTAGAAACAAGAATTATAATTACCTCTGCCACAGAGGTAGCCAGTATCCAATGACTGGTCAATATAAGATCTTGTGCCCTTGTTTCAATTTAGAACAAGGTGGTCTAAGCCCCAAGGCTCCTGTAGATCAACTAAAGACTTTGTGGTAACTACTTTGCAGCTAAACTCATCACTTTGCCTAGTCCTGTGTCCTCACATTCTCACAGGGGTTGTTCCTGACAGCACTCCCATAAACTCCCTATTTGCAAATTCTCCATCCCAGAATCTGTTTCCCAGGACCACTGACCTAAGATAGTTGGCATAAAGAGTGGTCTGAAAAAGGCAAATTACAAAATGGATTTTTTCAGCTGCAGCACCCACCAGCAGCTGCCAATGAGAACCCCAATATTGGTCGTAGGTAGAGTGCTGATAATATCTCCTGGCATGTTGATGGTGCAACTGTTAACACTTTTACCTCTGGTGAACTAGAATGAAAAACTGGTGGCAAGGAATACACTGGCAGGTATAATATCTCAGTCATGCAACAGGTTCAGAGGAAATTATAATTATAAAGACAAAAGGTTTGAATGAATGTTGCTAAGTGTGGTCAAAGCTTTGGACAAAGACAATGCAAAACTAAGGGTGATTAATGATGAATTTAAGGAAAATTGTGAAAGTCACAAGAACTCCTAAGCAGTATATAAAGACTCTCTCATCTCCTGCAGCCAGAAGGCAGAAATTGCTGAGGATCAAGTTCAAGCCTTAATTATAAGGACAGCAGGACTCAGTGAAGATTGAATCTGCTTTGGAGGCAGAGAAAAAGAGAGAAAGGCAACCTGGAAAGTAAAATCTCTTGGAAGCTTGAAAGTGATAGGAAAGAAAAAAGCAAGTAGTTAAAATTAAGAACCCTGTAGAAACAAACAAGAAGCACAAAATCAGAAATATACTAACCCCACCACCACCTTACAGCACCAGATATTTTTTAAATGCACCTTACTATACCAATAAAAGAGGGCATTAAGTGCTGCTATAAACATTGGGGTACAAGTGCCCCTATGCATCAGCACTCCTGTATCCCTTGGGTAAATTCCTAGCAGTGGTATTGCTGGGTCATAGGGTAGATCTATTTTTAATTTTTTGAGGAACCTCCATACTGTTTTCCAGAGTGGCTGCACCAGTTTGCATTCCCACCAACAGTGCAAGATGGTTCCCATTTCTCCAAATCCTCTCCAGCATCTATAGTAAAAAAAAAAAAAAAAAAAAAAAAAAAAAAAAAAGACAGAGAGAGAGAGAGAGGGAGGGAGCCAAACCATAAAAGACTCTTAAAAACTGAGAATAAACTGAGGGTTGATGGGGGGTGGGAGGGAGGGGAAAGTGGGTGATGGGCATTGAGGAGGGCACCTGTTAGGATCAGCACTGGGTGTTGTATGGAAACCAATTTGACAATAAATTTCATATTTAAAAAAAGAATCATATAGTGTACGGAAAATGACTTAAAATGAGAAAAATATATTCTTAAAATCTAAAAAAAAAAAGAGGGCATTCAAACTAAGAAATCTAGCAAGCCACCTAAGCACCTAATACCACTTCAAAGAATCCTGTGATTGCTGGTCCAAGAAAATATAAAATGTTTCAAAAATGAAAAGAAAACTACAAGCAATAATCATACACATCCATAATAAGAAGGAAACAGAAAATGTCATTCTATAGACTTTCCTTGTTCACAGAAGATACATGCTGAAGAATTAGGGTAGCATGATATTTGCAGTTTAATTTCAAATTCCTCAGTAAATACATGTATATACAAGAGAGACCACACAAACATGGCAAAATATCAACATCTGAATAATCTAAGAATATATGGGTTTCTTTGTACTATTCTTTTAATTTTGCTAGAGTGTTAAGTTTTTTAAACTCCTACAACTCAACACCAAAAGCAAATAATCCAATAAAATTGGTCAGAGGACCTGAACAGACATTTTTTCTAAAGACACACAGATGGCCAACAGACACGTGAAGGGATATTCAACACCACTAATCATCAGGGAAATACAAATCAAAACGACAGTGAGATATCCTCACACCAGTCAGAATGGTTAGTATCAAAAAGGCAAGAAATAACAACTGTTGGCAAAGATGTAGAGAAAAGAGAACCAGTACACTTGTACACTCTTGGTGGGAATGCAAACTGGTGCAACAACTGTGGAAAATTTTTTGAAGGTTCCTCAAAAAAATGAAAATAGAAATACCATACGATCCATAATTTCACAACTGGGTGCCTACTCCATGAAAATAGAAACACTAATTCAAAAAGATTTATGCACCTCTATGTCTCTAAGTTCATTGCAACATTATTTATAATAGCAAGATATGGAAGCAACCAAAGGGTCCATCAATAGATGAATGGATTAAGATGTGGTATATATACACAATGGACTATCACTCATTCATTTAATCATTTATAAACATTTAAATCTCAACACATCATATATACTTATAGTTTAATACCACATAACAAATATAAATGTCCAGGTCTTATTTTCGCTTCTTTTCATTTTCATTTCTTTGATTTTCCATTTGTTTCCTCTTATTTTTTGTTTCCTTTCTTTTTTACTTCTATTTTTGTATCCTGGAACGGTTTTCTACAATCACGAGTAAGGTCTTGTTTCTCTAATTGTAATGAGGTGGAAGAAAAACATCTTCATCTCAGACCAAACTGATCAAATACCACAGAATGGTAAATTTATCACCTTGTGGAATATTATAGGATAGGAAAAATGCCTTATATAACTACCAGGGACTACATCAAAAATCTGAGAAAAGTCCAAACACATAGATTTTCCCCAATTAATAAGAAGTGACGTGAAGGTTTCTTGTCTAGTGGACTTAGACCAAACATCCAAATCTAAAACTGTCCATGTCAGTCATAATTCTGAATAGAAGCTGTTATCTTTCAATCAGTGCGGTCTTATTTTTTCAGTAGTTTTTAGCAGTCCTTCATAAATGTATCCACACAAGTGTTTCTTCTTTACACTATAAGTCTAGACATCACTGATCTAATTATTTAATTCAATTTAAACAGTACTAAAGACAGCATAACTTGCATGCAGACATCTGATAATGATTTTTGACTGTGCTCTTGTAAAGCAAAGACCATGACAATTTGATTTGGACAGCAGTTAGGACAATACAACTTGCATTCAGAAACTCATAAAGACTTTAATTATGCTCCTGGTTGACTCTCCCCAAGATAAGATAGTTGAAATGCAGAGCGGAGTCTAATTAAACATAGGATAGCATAAATGAGTTAGGAAATAAAGCCCATGAAAAAGAGAAGTGCCAAATATAAGTGGATGTTGGTAATACTTTCCATGTGTATATACTTCAGTTTACAAAGCACTATCACACAAATTCATTCCAACTCAGTAAGTATGTATGGAGCATATACTCAAGGCACTATACCAGACAGTGTGCAGAAAACAAAAATAATATATACACACAAAGAGCTTATAATCCAGTGGGAAGATATGGTCATTTTGAGTCCAAGAAATGGAATACTACATAGATGCAAATTACTATTGAAATATAAAGAAGAAATGAAACTGGACAAGTTAGGAAAGGCTTCCCTGAGCAGGTGGTATTTGAATTTGGGCCTTAAAAAAAAAAAAAAAAAAAAAAAAAAAAAAAAAATATATATATATATATATATATATATATATATATATATATATATTTGATTAACACCAAACATTACAAGATAATCATTATAGTCACTATTATGTCTTTTCACAGTACAGGAAATTGGGGTTGAGAGGCTAAGAGGACTTTCTCATCCAAGGTCAAACAAATGACAAATATCAAGTGGGACATGAACCCAGCTTTTCTGATTCCCAAGTCCAGTGCTTATCTACTACATCATCCTCCAAGAAATGTCTTAATTTTAGGGGCGCCTGGGTGGCGCAGTCGGTTAAGCGTCCGACTTCAGCCAGGTCACGATCTCGCGGTCTGTGAGTTCGAGCCCCGCGTCAGGCTCTGGGCTGATGGCTCGGAGCCTGGAGCCTGTTTCAGATTCTGTGTCTCCCTCTCTCTCTGCCCCTCCCCCGTTCATGCTCTGTCTCTCTCTGTCCCAAAAATAAATAAAAAACGTTGAAAAAAAAAAATTTAAAAAAAAAAAAGAAATGTCTTAATTTTAGGCAAGAGAATGTGCATTCTTTCAAGACAACATTAAACAAAAACAAACTATTCAGGGGTGCGTGGGTGGGTCAGCTGGTTGTACGTCTGACTCTTGGTTTTGGCTCAGGTCATGAACTCATCATTCATGGATTGAGTCTCACATTGGGCTCTGCGCTGGGATTCTCTGTGTCCCTCTCCGGCTTGCGGTCTCTGTCTCTCTCAAATAAATAAGCACTTTTAAAAAAAAGACTTATTCATTCCTACTATAATAATAAATGTGGCAGTCCTTTGTACACCATATGAAAATAAATATTCTTATCCTCTAAGTATTAATGTTATTTCCTGGTCTAAGTACAAAAAATTTGTTATAGTATTTTAAATATGAATACTGGGGATAACAGATCTTTGCTTAGAGAATAAGAAACCTGTTGGAAAAAAGTACAAAACAACTTCATCATGATAATTAGAGACTGTAGTATGCAATGAGGTGAAGCCCTACTAGTCTCTGTGTCCTTAGAGGATAGAACTAGAAAGTACAATGGGATTAAGCTTCGCCGGCTATAAGATCAATTTTTCCTGATGCAAATGTATACCCAGGAGATAATAAGAACACATACGAGGCTTACTAAATGTCAGACACTACTCTAAGCACCTCATACTCAATTAATTCTCAAGTAACTCCCATGAGATAGGTATTATTATTAACACCATTTGTGGCTGATGAATCTGAGCCACAGAGAAACTTAGCTGAAGTCATGTAAGTAGTAGAACTGGGATTTAAACTCTGTCTGGCTATAGAATCCTTGTTCTTAACCACTCAGCTCTAACACCTGTTAAAAATGAGATTGCCTATTTTCTTTTTTGACGAGGGCTTTAAGATACACCCATAAGATATGATGTGAGTTCATGTTCTAGGAAGCAGCAGTTTATATGGCCTCTAAGAACACAAACTTTAGCGTCAAGTAGACTAGACTTTAAGACCTTATTCAGCCCTGCCCTACCTGTGTGAATTTGGGTGAGTTATGTAAAACTCTCAGAGTTTTAATTTCTTCCTTGCAAAAGGAGGAAGCAATTCTTATTCTGAGATGGAAAGGCAAGAAGCACAGTAGGGTAAGAACAACACTGAACTTAATTGTCAAAAGACTCAGATTATAACCACAGCTACTATCATCCATGTGAAATAGGGCAATGAATCCAGCAATCCACAAATACTTATTGAGCCTCATATATTTATAGCTCTGTTGTAAGTACTTTGGGGGATATAACAATTTAAAAAACACTGTTCCTTACTCTCTGAGAGAAAATTCATTCAAGTTTGTTCATTTTCTTTAACGACTGAACTCAGGCCCAAAAGGAGGTGTTTCCTTGCATCATCATTCTGATTCTGAGATAGAACTTGAATAACAGTATCACGGTGCTTCCATTTCTTTGCTAAGTACAATGTGTGCATATATATATTGTAATTCCTCCTTTTGATACATGAAGGGGATACATGCAGAAAGAAGAAGAGACTGAACTTTCAGACTTGTCTCACTGTGTTCATTACCTACAGCTGCCATAACCAGCTGTTCCCACACATTCTCTCCATGGGGCACATTTTTCTGGAATGCAGATTAATACATGATGCCACAGTTGAGCCACTATAAAAGACAGCAGAATCAACATGATATATAGAAACTTGCTGGAAAATGTTGTCTTTTCTTTTCTTCCTCTGAGAAGAGCTCTGTGACAATTCTAAACAATTCATACAGAAATTGAAGAAACAATTTCCACATCTTGAAAATGTTTCCATTCCTCTGGTTGACATAAACTGGCAATAATACTGTGTGTCATGTGGTTATTCATGGAATGTAGTCTAGTAATGATTCACAGCGTCAGTTTTGGGGTCAGGCGGACAAGCATACAAATAGATATAAATACAGAGAGACAGAAATC
Organism: Panthera leo; assembly: GCF_018350215.1. Lineage (NCBI taxonomy): Eukaryota > Metazoa > Chordata > Mammalia > Carnivora > Felidae > Panthera > Panthera leo. Next base: position 47,042,389 of record NC_056688.1, on the reverse strand, counting down.
CTACTTCTAGCACTTACAAGCTGAGAGACTTTAACTGATCTGCTCTCCAACTTCTTCATATGTAAATGAAAATTATCATACTTATCTCCTAAAGTTACTAAACAGACAAAACATATAAAATGCTTCGTATATAACACTTTATTTAATGACTAATCATTAATTAATGATTAATAATCCATTAAGTTTATCACTATCCTTAGCTTTTAAAAGTAACTACATATATGCTAGAAGAAGAAAATGAACTAATACTAACTCATTTTAGTACAAAGAAAACTAGTGTTTGCAGCTATTTCACTCCAAATCATACAGAAAACACCACTTAGAAAAAGAAATAGACATTTCTTCCAAGTTCCTAAGTAGGCAGATCAATATTTAATATATTCTATTAAGATATTTTGCAATATAGCACTTAAACTACATCAAAATGGCAAACCAAATTATATTTGCAGCACTTAAAAAGTTACACACATAAGGGCTTGAATACATCTTTCCATGCACTTACTAGCTAAATTACAATATAGACATTCTGACAGGAGAAACACACATAATTTCTAAGTAAATCTCCAAGTTATTAGATAATTTGGCAACCCTTGTCAGCACTTGGATCCCTGATTTTATTATAATAAATGTAGAGATGACTTTAGTAGTAAACAGAACAAGCAAAGCAAAGTGAAAAATAATATATGAGAGCTCTAGAATTCAGTACTTGTGAGCAAATCATTAAAGAAATATTTAAGTCACCAGTCATGCCTCATTCACCATATGTAGGTCAAGAGGAAAGTAAATTAACTTACAGTGAACAAGAACTTCCTTGGACTCCATGAAACTGTTTAGAAGAGCGGGGTGAATTTATACTTCTAAATTACACAGATGTCTGCTACTAGCTGGTAGAATCCTCAGCTCTGTCTCTTGCTCACACCACCTCGCCAAACATATGACCACAGACACTCCTTCCCAACAGCTGACTTTTAATCCTGTCTTTAAATTTAAAGAAGATCTTTTCAAAAATATGTTGCATGTAATAATGAAATTTCCAAGAAGAAAACTGTATTAAATATCATCCTCTAGCACTATCTCCCTACATGTTCCTCAAAAAAGATTGGCTTAATTTGTGAGCTTAACCACATAACTAGCTTCACATCCATGGCTCCATTGAATATATTAAGACTACCCAACACAATTCTCTTCTTTGAGCTGGAAGATGTGCACTCTGGGATATAACACAAATGTCAAAGCCATTTGGGTGCCACTGAAGATGAAACACTAATGTTATAAAGGCAACTGATACAAAGTATGCTACTTCCAGGAAATAAACAACTCAACAGCCTAGAGCCAATGGTTGGCAATGATATTATAGACATTCCAAAGATAGCCCCTAGCTGCTGTTTTTTCTCTGCAATATCATGTAGACATGAAAACGTTATTTTCACCTAAGTCCCTAAAATGCTAAAAATTCATAGTCAGAGATTTTACTCACAGAAAATAATTTTAATTATTAAAAAAATCATTAGCTCTTTCTTTTTTACATGTCACAAGTGTCAAGTTTTCTGCTTATCAGACTTATTATTTACAAATTATATTTGCAGAATAATTGCATAAAAGAAGGTGAAGCAGTATTTCACCTGTATCATCAAAACATAAAAGTACTACATTTAATTTTTCACAAAATACTGCCCTTGAAATTTTATGCACATAAAAAAAATCCTCATCTAAACATTATCAACAACTAATATTACTTAACACAAATTTAGTGAGCTTACCATGTGCCAGGCACTATGCTAGATTCTAGAGATACAAAAAAAAAATGATAAGATATACTCTTTTGTAAAAAAAGTATACAATAAATGTAGTGGTTCTTCCAGCGGTATTCAATAATGTTATTGCACTCTCAGATTCTCCCTTTAAAATAAAATTTTAAAGACAATTCCATTTGCATAGAATTTTTTTTTAATTTTTGGGAATAAATTTAACAAAAGTAGCATAAGGCTTATACACTAAAAACAACAAATATTATTGAAAGAAATTAAAGATGTAAATAAATGGAAATAAAGCCAATATTCATTAACTAGAAGACAATAAATTGTTAAGTGGCAAGCTGATCATATGATTTACAGATTCAACATGACCTTTATAAAAATCCGAGCTATTTTTTTAAAAGAAATTGACAAGCTGATCCTAAAATTCATATGGAAATGCAAGTGACCCAGAATAACCAAAACAATCTTTGAAACAAGAAATATCATTGACTAATTTGTACTTTCTGATTTCAAAGCCTACTACAATAATCAACTCAGTGTGGTACTGGCATAATGATAGGATATAGATAGATGGAGTGAAATTGAGAGTCAGGAAATAAACTGTTACATTTATAGTTAATCGATTTTCAACAATGGTCCCAGACAATTCAATAAAGGAAAGAACAGTCTTTTCAGCAAATGGTTTTATGACAACTGGTTATTCACATGCAAATTAATGGATTTGGATCCCTACCTCACACTACATATAAAAATTAACTCAAAATGGATCAAAGTCCTGCATGTAAGAACCAAAACTACAAAACTCATAGGAGAAAAAAGGTGTAAAACCTCCATAACCTTGGGTTAAGCAATAGATTCTTAGATATGACATCAAAGCATAAGCAACCAAAGGGGGGGGGGAACCTCAATCATACTTTGTGCTTCAAACTATCAGTAAAGCCAAAAGGCAACCCACAGATGGAATATTTACAAACAATATATCTGATAAGAGTATATTATCTACAATATATAAACAACTATCACAAATCAATGACAGAAAGACAAACAACCCAATTTTAAAATGGACAGAGATTTGAACAGACATTTCTCCAAAGAAGGCATACAAATGGCCAATAAGCACATGAAAATATGCTCAACATCATTAGTCATCAGGGAAATATAAATCAAAACCACAGTGAGGCAGCACACCTGGTGATCCCACAGATCTGTCTTTTGCTTCAAGGTGTTTGGATGAAACAGACCCAGGGACACCCCTTTTACAAGACTCTGACCACCTTCCAACCTTTATTCCAGTTGCAACCTTCAGATCCATCTCAGCCACCCTCTGCCTCAAGGACCATCCAACACCTTATTTTATTGATGAACCATGAGCTTCCACACTCATCAGAATTATTCTACCAAGGTGGAGACCACTGTCAACTGCCTGATCAATGTGTATCTGTGGGTCTCCTATACCTCCCTCTATCTGGGTTTCTATTTCGACCATCATGATGTGACTCTGGAGAATATAGGTTACTTCTTCTGCAAGTTGGCTGAGAAGTCTGAGAGTGCTGAGCATCTCTTAAAGATGCAAAACCAGTGCAGTGGCCACACGCTCTTACAGGATGTGCAGAAGCCATCCCAAGATTAGTGGGGTAAAACTCTACACATGGAATGCCATGGAAGCCGCCCTTGTTCTGAAGAAGAACCTGAACCAAGTCCTTTTGGATGTGTATGCTCTGGGTTCTGCCCATGCAGAACCCTGCTCTCATCTCTGGAGAACCACTTCTTAGATGATAAAGTGAAACTCAAGAACATCAAGAAGATGGGTGACCACCTTCTACCCTCCACAGCCTGGATGGCCCCCAGACTGGGCTGGGTAAGTATCTCCTCGAAAGGCTCACCCTCAATCGTGACTAGGAGCCTCTGAAGTCCAACAGCCTTTGAGGGGCCCCTCTGGCATCCCCCTTGTGCCAAGACTTGTGCCTGAGCCTCTCCCTGCAGCCACTAGGAAGCTTTTTAACCACCCTGGAGCCTTCTCCCAAGCTGTGAAACAAATGGAAACAACAGAACTTTTTGCAGAAAAAAAAATACACACAATGAAATACACTTCACACCAGAAAACTGTGGCAACAATAAAAGACAGACAAAAGCAAGTATTGATTAGGATCTGGAGAAAATGGAATACATTGCTGTTATGAATGAAAATGGTGTACCCACTCTGAAAAAATCTGGAAGTTCCTCCCAAGTTTTATAAAGTTCTGTATAAAAATGAATAAATAGAAAAGAGAAACAGAATGAAAAAACACCAATGATTTTTTAGAGCAAACCTGTAGGTAGGTAACTTCCAATCTAATAGTGAACACTGGAAATCCAAAATTGATCTAGATCTCTCATGTAAGATTCAACCAAAATGAAAACAAATAATAGTATTTTGAACTGCTCACATTAGTACACTCTTCATGTCTTCATTCCTAAAAGCCCACTTAGAAAACTGCTAAGGCTGTGAAACTGGTGATTTTACAAATCAATCCCCACTACTACCACCTCTAAGGCCAGAAGGGAGTTTTAAGGGAAACCAGAAAGAAAGAGAGCCACAGAAACAACAGGTGCTCTGAACAACTGGGGAGAGCGAGCTGAACTCCTCCTCAGTACGATCCTAAGAACTAGCAAATTTTCAAATCCCTGTTGGAAAGGAGACACAACTAACTCACTTCCAAGTTCCTCTTTATTCCACCCTACAGTCCCTGAAAAGTGACAGGTATATCACTGTTTAGTACTACTAGGCTCTGAGATACCAGAGTTCATCCCCAAGGAAAATAGTCTTTAAGAATCCTTTGTATATATGTTTTCTTTAGGAAACAAACAGAAACTTAGTTGATTACTAACCAATTCATTTTTTAAGTTCTGTGATCCATAAGACTTGGATATGTGTTGGAAGCAATATGGAATTGTGAATGAAGCACAGGCTTTGGAATCTAGAAAATCTGTCCTATCACTTTCTGGTCGTGTGTTTTCAGACTTTTAATAACAATGGTTACATGTCACTGGTTATTCTAACCACTTTAATATGTTAACCTTCTTAACTTTTATAGTAACTCTATATGTAGGTATTATTATTGATTCCACTTTAAAGATGAGGATAGCTGAAATTTAGAGAGATAAAGTAGCTTGATCAAACCCCACAACTAGTAGGTGACAAAACTAGGATTTCAATGCAGTCATCCTAGTTCCAAAGACAACATTCCTATCTCATTATATTGACTTCTGATGTGTTGTTTCTGATATTTTTTTCCCTTCATTGCTCTTTCTTCAACTACAAAATAGAATGAATTCATAGGGGGGGTTCCGGAAGATGGCGGCGTAGGAGGACACGGGGCTCACAGCGCGTCCTGCCGATCACTTAGATTCCACCTACACCTGCCTAAAGAACCCAGAAAACCGCCAGAGGATTAGCAGAAGGGAGTCTCCGGAGTCAAGCGCAGACCAGAGGCCCACGGAAGAGGGTAGGAAGGGCGGCGAGGCGGTGCGCGCTCCACGGACTGGCGGGAGGGAGCCGGGGCGGAGGGGCGGCTCGCCGGCCAAGCAGAGCCCCCGAGTCTGGCTGGCAAAAGCGGAGGGGCCGGACGGACTGTGTTCCGACAGCAAGCGCGACTTAGCGTCTGGGAGGTCAGAAGTTAACAGCTCTGCTCGGAAAGCGGGAAGGCTGGAGGACAAAGGGAGGGAGAGCTGCTGAGCCCCCGGACGGCAGAGCTCAGCTTGGCGGGGAACAAAGGCGCTCACCAGCGCCATCTCCCCCGCCCATCCCCCAGCCAAAATCCCAAAGGGAACCAGTTCCTGCCAGGGAACTTGCTCGCTCCGCGCAAACACCCAACTCTGTGCTTCTGCGGAGCCAAACCTCCGGCAGCGGATCTGACTCCCTCCCGCTGCCACAGGGCTCCTCCTGAAGTGGATCACCTAAGGAGAAGCGAGCTAAGCCTGCCCCTCCAGCCCCCGTGCACCTTGCCTACCCACCCCAGCTAATACGCCAGATCCCCAGCAACACAAGCCTGGCAGTGTGCGAGTAGCCCAGACGGGACACGCCACCCCACAGTGAATCCCGCCCCTAGGAGAGGGGAAGAGAAGGCACACACCAGTCTGACTGTGGCCCCAGCAGTGGGCTGGGGGCAGACATCGGGTCAGACTGCGGCCCCGCCCACTAAATCCAGTTATACACCACAGCACAGGGGAAGTGCCCTGCAGGTCCTCACCACGCCAGGGACTCTCCAAAATGACCAAACGGAAGAATTCCCCTCAGAAGAATCTCCAGGAAATAACAACAGCTAATGAACTGATCAAAAAGGATTTAAATAATATAACAGAAAGTGAATTTAGAATAATAGTCATAAAATTAATCGCTGGGCTTGAAAACAGTATACAGGACAGCAGAGAATCTCTTGCCACAAAGATCGAGGGACTAAGGAACAGTCACGAGGAGGTGAAAAACGCTTTAAATGAATTGCAAAACAAAATGGAATCCGCAATGGCTCGGCTTGAAGAGGCAGAGGAGAGAATAGGTGAACTAGAAGATAAAGTTATGGAGAAAGAGGAAGCTGAAAGAAAGAGAGATAAAAAAATCCAGGAGTATGAGGGGAAAATTAGAGAACTAAGTGATACACTAAAAAAAAATAATATACGCATAATTGGTATCCCAGAGGAGGAAGAGAGAGGGAAGGGTGCTGAAGGGGTACTTGAACAAATTATAGCTGAGAACTTCCCTGAACTGGGGAAGGAAAAAGGCATTGAAATCCAAGAGGCACAGAGAACTCCCTTCAGACGTAACTTGAATCGATCTTCTGCACGACATATCATAGTAAAACTGGCAAAATACAAGGATAAAGAGAAAATTCTGAAAGCAGCAAGGGATAAACGTGCCCTCACATATAAAGGGAGACCTATAAGACTCGTGACTGATCTCTCCTTTGAAACTTGGCAGGCCAGAAAGGCTTGGCACGATATCTACAGTGTGCTAAACAGAAAAAATATGCAGCCGAGAATCCTTTATCCAGCAAGTCTGTCATTTAGAATAGAAGGAGAGATAAAGGTCTTCCCAAACAAACAAAAACTGAAGGAATTTGTCACCACAAAACCAGCCCTACAAGAGATCCTAAGGGGGATCCTGTGAGACAAAGTACCAGAGACATCACTACAAGCATAAAACATACAGACATCACAATGACTCTAAACCCATATCTTTCTATAATAACACTGAATGTAAATGGATTAAATGCGCCAACTAAAAGACATAGGGTATCAGAATGGATAAAAAAACAAGACCCATCTATTTGCTGTCTACAAGAGACTCATTTTAGATCTGAGGACACCTTTAGATTGAGAGTGAGGGGATGGAGAACTATTTATCATGCGCCTGGAAGCCAAAAGAAAGCTGGAGTAGCCATACTTATATCAGACAAACTAGACTTTAAATTAAAGGCTGTAACAAGAGATGAAGAAGGGCATTATATAATAATCACAGGGTCTATCCACCAGGAAGAGCTAACTATTATAAATGTCTATGCGCCAAATACCCGAGCCCCCAGATATATAAAACAATTACTCATAAACATAAGCAACCTTATTGATAAGAATGTGGTCATTGCAGGGGACTTTAACACCCCACTTACAGAAATGGATAGATCATCTAGACACACAGTCAATAAAGAAACAAGGGCCCTGAATGATACATTGGATCAGATGGACTTGACAGATATATTTAGAACTCTGCATCCCAAAGCAACAGAATATACTTTCTTCTCGAGTGCACATGGAACATTCTCCAAGATAGATCATATACTGGGTCACAAAGCAGCCCTTCATAAGTTTACAAGAATTGAAATTATACCATGCATACTTTCAGACCACAATGCTATGAAGCTTGAAATCAACCACAGGAAAAAGTCTGGAAAACCTCCAAAAGCATGGAGGTTAAAGAACACCCTACTAACGAATGAGTGTGTCAACCAGGCAATTAGAGAAGAAATTAAAACATATATGGAAACAAACGAAAATGAAAATACAACAATCCAAACGCTTTGGGATGCAGCGAAGGCAGTCCTGAGAGGAAAATACATTGCAATCCAGGCCTATCTCAAGAAACAAGAAAAATCCCAAATACAAAATCTAACAGCACACCTAAAGGAAATAGAAGCAGAACAGCAAAGGCAGCCTAAACCCAGCAGAAGAAGAGAAATCATAAAGATCAGAGCAGAAATAAACAATATAGAATCTAAAAAAACTGTAGAGCAGATCAACGAAACCAAGAGTTGGTTTTTTGAAAAAATAAACAAAATTGACAAACCTCTAGCCAGGCTTCTCAAAAAGAAAAGGGAGATGACCCAAATAGATAAAATCATGAATGAAAATGGAATGATTACAACCAATCCCTCAGAGATACAAACAATTATCAGGGAATACTATGAAAAATTATATGCCAACAAATTGGACAACCTGGAAGAAATGGACAAATTTCTAAACACCCACACTCTTCCAAAACTCAATCAGGAGGAAATAGAAAGCTTGAACAGACCCATAACCAGCGAAGAAATTGAATCGGTTATCAAAAATCTCCCAACAAATAAGAGTCCAGGACCAGATGGCTTCCCAGGGGAGTTCTACCAGACATTTAAAGCAGAGATAATACCCATCCTTCTCAAGCTATTCCAAGAAATAGAAAGGGAAGGAAAACTTCCAGACTCATTCTATGAAGCCAGTATTACTTTGATTCCTAAACCAGACAGAGACCCAGTAAAAAAAGAGAACTACAGGCCAATATCCCTGATGAATATGGATGCAAAAATTCTTAATAAGATACTAGCAAATCGAATTCAACAGCATATAAAAAGAATTATTCACCATGATCAACTGGGATTCATTCCTGGGATGCAGGGCTGGTTCAACATTCGCAAATCGATCAACGTGATACATCACATTAACAAAAAAAAAGAGAAGAACCATATGATCCTGTCAATCGATGCAGAAAAGGCCTTTGACAAAATCCAGCACCCTTTCTTAATAAAAACCCTTGAGAAAGTCGGGATAGAAGGAACATACTTAAAGATCATAAAGGCCGTTTATGAAAAGCCCACAGCTAACATCATCCTCAACGGGGAAAAACTGAGAGCTTTTTCCCTGAGATCAGGAACACGACAGGGATGCCCACTGTCACCGCTGCTGTTTAATATAGTGCTGGAAGTTCTAGCATCAGCAATCAGACAACAAAAGGAAATCAAAGGCATCAAAATTGGCAAAGATGAAGTCAAGCTTTCGCTTTTTGCAGATGACATGATATTATACATGGAAAATCCGATAGACTCCACCAAAAGTCTGCTAGAACTGATACATGAATTCAGCAAAGTTGCAGGATACAAAATCAATGTGCAGAAATCAGTTGCATTCTTATACACTAACAATGAAGCAACAGAAAGACAAATGAAGAAACTGATCCCATTCACAATTGCACCAAGAAGCATAAAATACCTAGGAATAAATCTAACCAAAGATGTAAAAGATCTGTATGCTGAAAACTATAGAAAGCTTATGCAGGTAATTGAAGAAGATATAAAGAAATGGAAAGACATTCCCTGCTCATGGATTGGAAGAATAAATATTGTCAAAATGTCAATACTACCCAAAGCTATCTACACATTCAATGCAATCCCAATCAAAATTGCACCAGCATTCTTCTCGAAACTAGAACAAGCAATCCTAAAATTCATATGGAACCACAAAAGGCCCCGAATAGCCAAAGTAATTTTGAAGAAGAAGACCAAAGCAGGAGGCATCACAATCCCAGACTTTAGCCTCTACTACAAAGCTGTCATCATCAAGACAGCATGGTATTGGCATAAAAACAGACACATAGACCAATGGAATAGAATAGAAACCCCAGAACTAGACCCACAAACGTATGGCCAACTCATCTTTGACAAAGCAGGAAAGAACATCCAATGGAAAAAAGACAGTCTCTTTAACAAATGGTGCTGGGAGAACTGGACAGCAACATGCAGAAGGTTGAAACTAGACCACTTTCTCACACCATTCACAAAAATAAACTCAAAATGGATAAAGGACCTGAATGTGAGACAGGAAACCATCAAAACCTTAGAGGAGAAAGCAGGAAAAGACCTCTCTGACCTCAGCCGTAGCAATCTCTTACTCGGCACATCCCCAAAGGCAAGGGAATTAAAAGCAAAAGTGAATTACTGGGACCTTATGAAGATAAAAAGCTTCTGCACAGCAAAGGAAACAACCAACAAAACTAAAAGGCAACCAACGGAATGGGAAAAGATATTTGCAAATGACACATCGGACAAAGGGCTAGTATCCAAAATCTATAAAGAGCTCATCAAACTCCACACCCGAAAAACAAATAACCCAGTGAAGAAATGGGCAGAAAACATGAATAGACACTTCTCTAAAGAAGACATCCGGATGGCCAACAGGCACATGAAAAGATGTTCAACGTCGCTCCTTATCAGGGAAATACAAATCAAAACCACACTCAGATACCACCTCACGCCAGTCAGAGTGGCCAAAATGAAGAAATCAGGAGACTATAGATGCTGGAGAGGATGTGGAGAAACAGGAACCCTCTTGCACTGTTGGTGGGAATGCAAATTGGTGCAGCCGCTCTGGAAAGCAGTGTGGAGGTTCCTCAGAAAATTAAAAATAGACCTACCCTATGACCCAGCAATAGCACTGCTAGGAATTTATCCAAGGGATACAGGAGTACTGATGCATAGGGGCACCTGTACCCCAATGTTTATAGCGGCACTCTCAACAATAGCCAAATTATGGAAAGAGCCTAAATGTCCATCAACTGATGAATGGATAAAGAAATTGTGGTTTATATACACAATGGAATACTACGTGGCAATGAGAAAAAATGAAATATGGCCTTTTGTAGCAACATGGATGGAACTGGAGAGTGTGATGCTAAGTGAAATAAGCCATACAGAGAAAGACAGATACCATATGGTTTCACTCTTATGTGGATCCTGAGAAACATAACAGAAACCCATGGGGGAGGGGAAGGAAAAAAAAAAAAAAAAAAAGAGGTTAGAGTGGGAGAGAGCCAAAGCATAAGAGACTGTTAAAAACTGAGAACAAACTGAGGGTTGATGGGGGGTAGGAGGGAGGGCAGGGTGGGAGGGAGGGCAGGGTGGGTGATGGGTATTGAGGAGGGCACCTTTTGGGATGAGCACTGGGTGTTGTATGGAAACCAATTTGACAGTAAATTTCATATATTAAAAAATAAAAAAAAAAAAAAAAAAAAAAAGAATGAATTCATAGGGACATTGTGAAGGTTAAATAAGAATATGTATATATATGAAGCACAGTTCCTGAAATATAGTACATACATGATAAATAGATTGTTATGATGATTATTAACATAGATTATGCTGTAGGGTCTGAAAGTAGTCACATTATCTTCCAGAACTCAATATTTCCAGATAGATAGATAAATAGATAGATAGATAGATAGATAGATAGATAGATCTGTCAATGTCTGAAAAAATATACAATTTCATGATACTTTGGAGAACAATGTAGAGAATTATAATATCAATTGCTCTGTAGTTTATGTATATGACATAACATTGACATATATTACATTCACCTATCTTTTAGCTTTTCTGAGCTATAACTCATAAAATAAGAAAAAAACATAATATTTAAGGGTCATTTAATTAAAATAAGAAGTCACAGTAGAAATAGTTTCTACAGCATCCTTGACCTACAAATTTCAAATTCCATTTTTCATACTTCCATCTTCTTCATTATGTTACTCATCCCATTGTTATAGACTTCTGGATTTTTAGAAAGTAATACCCTTTATTGAAATAAAATGAGCTTAGCTTCAACTAAAAACAGCAAAAATAAATAAATAAATAAATAAATAAATAAACAAACAAACAAACAAACAAATAAATAAAGTTGAATCAGCCCCTCCATACCATTGTTCTAGTTTGAAATGTAGATGTTAGGGGAGTTTTAGACTCAGTCCACACTTAAAACTCTCCCTGATGCTTTGGCCCACTTTGTTCACTCCTCTGCATGATTTGTATACACATCTTTTTTTCTTCATTAAATTATTAGATCATTTGAAAGCAGGGAGCATATCTTTTTATTTGGCCTTATAACTGTTACAGTGTCCAACATCATGCCGAGTACAAAGAAAATATTTACTAGATATCCATGCAAAAGAAGGAGGCAAGAAAGGGAGGAATGAGGACAGGAGGAAAGGAGAGAAGGAGACTGGGAAAGCAAGGAAGAAAACAGAAAGGCAACCAAAAACTAACCAAAAACCTAAAAGTCAGGATGAAGAGTATTCTGCCTTCATGAAATATATTTTATCTTTGTGGAAAGCACTCCAGTATACATTAACTTTGCAAAATTTACTTCAAAATCTCTCTCATAACATTTTATTAACAGCCTTAGTTTCTAACAGTTGTTCTAGTAAAGAAAATATAAGATGGCATTTAGTCCATTTTCCTCAGAATTAACTAGCTTGAAAATTGGGTGATAGTTTGGATTAGGAGGAGTTGTCAATTTTTTCTGAAAAATTAGAAAATATTGGGTTTAGTTTTCCCATTTAAATACAAGTGCTACTAGAGGTGCCTGGGTGGCTCAATCAGTCATGTGTCCGACTGTTGATTTCAGCTGAGGTCATGAACCCATGACATTAAACCCCATGTTGGGGCTGCGCTGACAGCACAGAGCCTGCTTGGATTCTCTCTCTCCCCCTCCCCCACCCATACCGCTGATACTCTCTCTCTCAAAATAAACAAATAAACACTTTTTTTTAAATAAAATAAATACAAGTACTACTAGTGAGCTCTCAATTTAATTGCACTCAATGTGTAACATTTTTCAAACTAAAGTTTAAGGAAGGGCCACTGTATGAATTCAAGCCTTGGCAGCTGCCAAGTAACCATTCTATGTCTGGCAGCTGTGGATGGTGAACAATGCGACTAATGTAGCTGTCAGAAAGCCAAGTACTTTGTTTATAACCTCAATAGTGAATCATGAATATTGGCTAATTTCTGACCACCATGTGCAAAAGGGCATCCTATTACTTTCTGTCAAGTCAGTAATATTTAAAGGGGGCCATATTACTCTGAGTGCAATAAATCTAGAATAATGCATATAAAATCTAATAATTTTAAAAATGGAAAGTCTAGAAAAAATTCAATATATCTATATAAGTTGTTTGCCTTGCCTTCTATTTCCTTTTATCTGTTGCTTAAAAGTTTAGAAAACTGTAGGATTTGTATACTTGAAAATAGTTTAAAAACAAATGAGAACAGTAGATTAAAAACATTAGTTCATATGAAAATTTTTACAAACCAGTAAGTGCGGCAATGGCCAATTTCAGATCAAAAGAGGCAAGTTTTGGGACCTACAGCAATCCACAGCAGGTGAGTGACAGCAAAAGACAACACTGATGTCTGTGCCACCCACAGCAGATGTCAGGCCTTGACCCTGCCAAAACACACTGAAATGCATGACCTTGTCTGGTTTAGCACTAAAGATGGTTAAACTAATTGTTAAATTCTCAAAAAGCTGAGAAAATATAACTGAGCATTCAGTCATTATTGTATTAATTGAATAGACATTTATTAAGCAGTGAATCACTTAATAAGGTCTAACCATTCAAGACTAGAATAACACAACTTCCCTATTCTCACAATCTATTGTGAGACAGATACATAAACATACATGGAAAAAGTATTAATAAAGAACAAAGCACTAGGATATTTAGGAAAGCCTCCATAGAAGAGGTAACATTGAAGCTTGGTACATGAAGCTGAGAAGGGCATAACAGGCAAATGGGAGGGCATGGATAGAGGCACAGAACATAAAAGGACCTGGCTTTGGAGAAAAACTGAAGTTTGAGTATAATTAGAGTCTAGAGTTTGTGTTATTGGTATCTGAGAAATGCAACCAAAGAAGTAGGTTAGGATCAGATTGTGAAAGCAGAGAGTGAAAACTTACAGAGGAAATCAAGATGATGGCATGCTCCTGTTTATTTGGAGGGAGAGATGCTCGTGGTAGACATGTGGAAGACAGACTAGAGGGAAGGAGCCGGTGGCAAAACACAAATGTGGTAAGCCATTGTAATATATTAAGTAAAAGAAGATAAAGGTCTGAAATAAGACACTGGCAGTGAAGATTGCCAGGGGTAAATGCAAGAGATGTTCCTAAGGAAGAAGTGACAGGATCTGATGAGTTAAAGGATATGGAGGGGAGAAAAGAACCACATAAGGTTCCAAGCCTGTAACTGGCACACTGAGATACTAACGGATGCTAACATATTTATAGAAGAGAAAGAAACTGAAGTGGAGCTTGAATCATTTTATGAAAGGAGAAGCTCTGGAGACCGTAACCTACTCTAGATTAAAGACAGGGGCACCTGGGTGGCTTGGTCGGTTAAGCGTCCGACTTCGGCTCAGGTCACGATCTCGCAGTCGGTGGGTTCGAGCCCCGCGTCGGGCTCTGTGCTGACAGCTCAGAGCCTGGAGCCTGTTTCAGATTCTGTGTCTCCCTCTCTCTCTCTGACCCTCCCCCATTCATGCTCTGTCTCTCTCTGTCTCAAAAATAAATAAACGTTAAAAAAAAAAATTATAAAAAAAAAAAAAGACAAAGGTAGGATCTAGGTGAACATACATTAAAGATAGAAATACAAGCTTGAGCTAGAAAGAAAGATCAGTATTAGAGATAAATACATGGGACTCATTGGCAAATATGCATTTAAAATAGGAAACAATAAGATGACTCAGGGAGAGGGCACAGAGGTGAATTCAGATGACCAGAGATATAGGACCTGGAAACACTACTACTGAATGGATTTTTAAAAGTGTAGCCATTGAAGGAGATCAAAAAGAAATAAGAATTTATTTATTCCAAACTGACCCTATTCCAATTATTCTACTAGTATTCATCACCTACAATGGACCAGCCATTGTGCCAGGAAGTAGCAATATAAAAACGAATATGACAGTTTCTGCACAAGGACTGCTGTCTAGTGGGGTTCATGAGCAAACAGATTCTTGCAAAACTGTTGTACAGGTACCATAATACAAAAATTCACAAGCTATGAGGACAGCACAAGATAGCACCTATTTAAAGAAGAACCAAGAAAAGTTCTAACAATGAAATGAAAAGGGATCTGCAAGAAATAGCATTAGTACTGGCAAATGCAATCTCATGTGGACATTACTAAAATTTGAATGTTGGGATTTACAGTCTGTATCAAGTTTCTTTTTCCAATAAAACATGTTAGCTCTTAACCCTCAAAATATTTTCAGTGATCACTTTATACATTCTAAGAGTATCATACAGCAATTGATCCATGTCTAAGAGGCTGTGAAAAGAAAAACAATTGTCACTATATAGTTTCTACACCCAAATTAACCATATTGAGACTAAAGAAATCCTCCAACAGTCAGAGGATTCTAGAAAATCCTTTGAAATTCCATAGAAATTATGTATTCTCCCCTAGATGGAAAAGAGTGCTGGAAGAGGGAATAGAATAAATATAATGGGTTATTTTTTTTAATTGCTGAATAACATTTCATTTGATCAGACACTGAGAATTCTGCATACCAGCAAGTAGGG
This sequence comes from Panthera leo, assembly GCF_018350215.1. NCBI lineage: Eukaryota > Metazoa > Chordata > Mammalia > Carnivora > Felidae > Panthera > Panthera leo. The sequence continues at coordinate 47,026,994 of NC_056688.1, read as the reverse complement.
TAGCATGGTTTGACATCCCCAGGCATCATGCAACTTGTGTTCAGTCCCAGCTCTGCCACTTGGCATGCCCAATTTTAACTTTTCCCTTTGTAAGGTGAATGATTTGAATAGAATGCCCTAACATTCTGTGGCTTAATGAATCTAACTCATATAAGCAAGAGACACAGTCTCTAAGGAATAAGCCACTAATACGCAAAAATGTACAGCATGACCAAGAAGTCCCTATGCATAAGATTTTCTCCTCTGTGAATTATTTTTTTTAAAACAATTATACCTAATAACAGTTAGAGACCTAAAAATGACTAAATAACATGCAGGAAATTAAAGTTTACATGGAGAATAGAAGAGAGCATACAGATTACTTCTAACCAGTGCACACATTATATTATGTGTGTGTGTTTAAAAACAATATGCATTGAATTCTTACCATGCTAGACACTAAGTATTTCATACACATTATGTTACTAATCTCCATAACAACTCACTGAGGTAAAAAGTGTTATTCTTTTCATTTTACAGATAAGGAAACTGAGACAAAGAAGTTAAGAAGTTAAATATCTTATTCAAGGTTACATAGCTAATTACTGACAGCAGTGGATTCAAACACAGTTTATCTGAATCCACAACCTATGCCCTTCACCATCCCACAAAACTGAATCAGTAAATTAGAGTAACTACACGGAGGAGTTAAAAGACTGAGTTCAGAACTGTACCAAGGGATTGAAAATTAAGTGCAGTGAATCAGAAAAAGCCTCATGAAGGAGATAGATCTGAAGATGTGATTTAAAGTTAGATTATCAAGAGGTGCTACTACAGTATTGATCTAAATGATACAAATGTGTTTCATTTTCATGAAAAAAACCTAAATTGAATATATTCATTTAAAATCAACAGTTATCATCTAATCATCACAGTAAATTGTACTTCATGGGTCATAGGCAGTACTAAGCTTCCACACAATTTATTCTTCAATCATAGAGTTGCACAATGCATATAAATAGGGTAGACTGATGAGTGTCAAACCTCAGGTTCTAAATGGAACTTATTCATGAGACCATTAGACAATTATATCCAAATATCTGTGACAGGATATAAAAACCAGACTGAAGGGTAATAAATCCTCTCTGATGGAGACAGCAGGAGAAAAAAAAGAAGGGAAAAAATGAAGGTGTCTGTATAAGTTGAGATAAACACCACTGAGAAGAGTCAAGCTGCATGAGAGAATCTAAGAGTCAGCATTCTAGGGAAGTGGAATAAATTCTCAAAGGAATTCTTAAAACCCAAAACAAATTAGAATACTGAGAGCACGCTCAACAACATTAGACAACCTATCAAAACTGAATTCTCTTAAGTCCAAGCAGCTGCTGTGATGTGTCATCATGTCGCTGAGACAGAAAACCCAATTACAACTTTAATGGCTACACCATAAAGACACTATGACTGGTGAGGGCCAGCAAAAAAAAAAAAAAAAAATGCTGAGATTCAGAAAAACTATGGTATGGAGTCTCTACTCCTCCGGCATTCAATAATAACACTAATCTGCATGAATTCTATTCATTCATTATTCAACAAATATTTATTGAAGCCCGGTTCTAGGCACTAGAAACACATTAAGATGAATAATAATGTTCTTGTAGAGCTTTATATTCTGGTCCAATAAGAATTTTTTAATGAAATATACAGTACATCAGATGATGTTAAGTGCTATGAAGAAAAATAAAGCAAGGAAGGGAAAATGAGAACCATAGGACACTAGCATACGGACAACAGTTTTAAATAGAATTGAGAGGGAAGGTCTTACTGGACAGTTGAAAATCAAGCAGAAACCTAAAGAAGATAAGGGGTCAACCCACGTAGATACCAGGATGAGAACATAGAAAAGCCAAAGCAAAGGCTCTGAGGCAAGGGGGGGTCTAGCATCCTATAGGAAAAGCCAAGAGACTAGTATGCTTGGAGCAAAGTGAGAGGGGAAAATCATAGGAAATAAGGCCAAGAGGTAGTGGAGGTAGACTGGCTAAATCATGTATGATCTTGTAAGGACATTATATGAATTCTGGCTTTTACTATAACTAAAATGGAAAACTTTTATAAAAACTTTAGCAGAGAAGTAATATAACCTTATCTACGTGTTCAAAGGTGGTAGAAGCAAGAGCAGAAGAGGACCGGTTTGGAGGCTGTTCTGTATGAGTATATCCCTGGACACAAGGAATTGCTGTCTATTCTTAAAGAATAATGGTTAAAGCTCAGTCTCTGAAGTCAAACCCAGGAATTCAAATCCTGGCTCAAACATTCCCAAGGCTAGATATCTTCCTATATAAAATAAGAATCTTAAAACTGTACTGAACATCTACTATACATCAGACTCTATTCTATCATGTCTAATTTTGGGTTTCCCTCACAAGCAGACCCAGAGACAAGAATTCGAGTGTGATTTACTTATTAGGGGAGTACATAAACAACATCAACAACATCAGGAGAGCGGGGAAGTGACACAGTCCAGGGAAAAAAAGCCTATAAAATGTTTGCTACCAAACCCACAACTGCAGTGTACAACTGAAACTTAATCATATAGGGAAACACTGGGAAATAGACTAGAACACAAAATTGTCCACCCAAGGAGCAAGGGGGATGGAATCATATTTATACTCCAAGTCAGCTCAGTCATGGTTTAAAGTCTGCTCCTAGGAATTGTTCATTTCCAGGCACTTCCAGCTTGCCCTTGTCTGTATTTCATGAGTAGAATGGCCTTCTCTTGTTCTTGAAAGAGCCCTCAAGCACAGAGAGGCACACACTGGCAGTTAGAAATCTTCTGGAGCTCAGTAAAATAGTCTTATCTGAGGGATATGGGTGGGGCACTGATAACATTGCTACACATCCATAAGAGGAAAAAAGATTGACAGAATATACCACAAAATGTTAATAGTGATTATTTCTTTTTTTCAATGTTTATTCATTTTGGGGGGGGGGGTGCTAAGAGCAGAGAGAGAGAGAGAGTTCCAAGCAGGCTCTGCACTTTCAGTGCAGAGCCCAATGCAGGGCTCGAACTCACGAACCGCAAGACCATGACCTGAGCTGAAGCCAGACGCTTAACCAACTGAGCCATCCATGTGCCCCAGTCATTATTTCTTACTAGTAAAATTACCTATGCTTGTTATATTCTTTTTTTGTGAACTGCTCATCTTTAAGCTTCTGCAACAAATATGTTAACACTTATATAATAAGATACATGATATACAATATAATGTCTAATATAGAAATCTTTAACAGCCCATTACCTGTTTTCTTACAGTTCTTGTAACAACTCTGTGAAGAGAAGAGTAGGGATTGTTTCCTTTTTTTTTTTAAGTTTATTTATTTATTTTTGAGAGAGAGAAAAAAAACATGGGTGGGGGATGGGCAGAAAGAGAAGGAGAGAGAGAGAGAATCCCAAGCACGCTCCACACTGTCAGCACAGAGCCCAATGTGGGGCTCGAACCCACGAACTATGAGACCATGACCTGAGTCACAGTCGGAAGCTTAACTGATTGAGCCACCCAGGTGCCTCAGGATTATTTCCATTTTATAAAGAAAACTGAGTCTCTGAGAAATTGAATGCATTGCTCAAGGTTTATCACTAGTTATTGATCAAGAAGCCTTGAACTGTAGATGTCCCATTTCCAGCACTGTTTCCCATATATAGACTTACCATCTTGGACTATAGATATTATCTAAGGTAAACTCTTCATCTCACAAATGAGAAAACTAGGATATAAAGCAATTAGCCTAAGATCACACAGCCAGTAAAAGAGAAGATTCCAGGCCTTCAGAGTCCTGGCTTACAGGGAATCTGATTCATACATAACACAAAGTTTAAGCACATGTAATCTGCACCTACACTATTTGGCCACACTACACAACCAGTTTAGTGTCTGTGACCTTCCCCTAAAACGGGGAATATGAAAACATCTAAATCAAGGTAGTTGTGAGTACTAAATAATCAAAATCTGAAAAGTATGATAAGAAGGAAGTATCATAAAAATGTTTGTTATTATTATCAGTCTAATGCATTGAAGAAAGAGAAAATAAATGGATAGAAAAAATAAACTGCATAGAAATAAGGAATTAGAGGCATCTTGGAAGGAAAGGGTTTTAACAATTTTAGTGTAGTTTTGTTTATACGCTAAAGAATCCTGAAAGGGCTTTCTACAATTCTGATTAAGGTTATCAAGAATAATGCCAGGGGATGCAGTATGTATTTTTGAAGAAAAGAACAGGTTGCTGGGTTTAAACTCTGGTTCTACCACAGTTATCTGAACTTTAGCAAAATCTTAATTTCTTTGTGCCAAGGTTTTCTCATTTATAAAACAGGAACAACAAAAGTACCTAAAAATTTTTAGAACAGTGCCTACTACATAGGAAGTAATCGGTAGATGTCGTTCATGGTTATTACCGGTCATATAGAGCTGCTTAATTAAATCCATTTAAATTGGAAAAAGAGGACTGTGATGGAACATCACCTTGGAACCAAAAGGTACAATTTGAAGGGATTTATTGGTAGGGACATTTATGTGGATTGATGTGTGTTGGGGTATGGTATGGTGTTAGCACTTATTATTCTCAGCAACATTGATATGTACATGTTGAAACAATGATTACTACTATATTATTTGACACATTCAAAAGGAATAAGAAATTGACAAGTCAGTGAAAATGAAGAAGAGGAAGCCATATATGAAAAGGAATGAGGTAGAAAAGGCATTTTTCTCCCATTAGGAGAATCAGCACCTCATTCTTTATATTAAAGATACACTGCATTTCACCTTCTTTAAAGTGAAAGACCTGCCTTCAGCAAAATAAGCCAGATGGAATCATCAGGAAATGGAGTGTTAATAAATATAAATCAAATACAAATCAGGGCCACCAGCAGCCCATAAGGCACTTCTGAATAAACTGGAAAAAGGTGCCCCTTCCTCAAAAAAAAATTACTTTCATCTGTTGAGAAACTGTCATAATATAATGATTTCCTATAACTAGACACTTTACTGCCATCTGCCAGAAAATTGGAATGAATATACAAATTTTAAATTGTGTGATGTGAATAGTGTCCCCTAGGATTGTATAGTGCAAACATGTACAACTGTACTTCGATGGCTTTGTTTAAAAAATGAAATATTTGTCATAAAAATGCACTTATTAAATGTTGAAAATGTAGATTGTTAAGAAAATATAGTCTCAGGCTTCACAGAAGCTCACAATTAAATAATCTATGTTTATTTGAGTTACACTATGGTGTAGTAAGTGCTGTGTTAGAAAGCAATGCAGGGTGTTAATGAAAACACAGGGGAGGGATTCCTTACCCTGCCTAACAGATTTGCTCATACTTTAATGGAAGTGATTATAAAAGCTAAAACAGCAAGCCCCAATTATTTGGAGCAGGTTGATGTTCATCACTGTCACTGTTTGCTTCATCTGAGAGATGCTTTAAACTGAGAAAACAAACCAGGTTTGCTTCCAGACACAAACTCTCCTTACAGTTAGTGGAACTGCTGGACAGGCAGAGATAATTCATCCCACTGGAAAGAGAATGGAAGGAAGGAAAATGAATGAGAAGTAAAAGAAAGAGATTTGATAAAATACTCTTCAAAGCAGAAAACAAAATAGTAGAAGTCAAAAAGAATTAGTAAACAGAGAATGAACAATGGAAAAGAAGAAAAAGAAGTGACATGAGCAGTATGATGTAGGGTATGGAGTGTGATTCTGCAGAAAATTAAATGTAAAGAAAAAAAGAGAGAGAAATAAAAACAGAAAGCAAAAATGAGAAAGGAAAGAAAAAGCCAGGAAATGAAGAGAGGAAAAGTGGCATTTAGATAGACTCCAAGACACTTTCGAGAGTAGTCAAGAGGCTCTTGTAACAAAGAACAGAGACACTGCAAAGCACAGTATAAGTGGGAACATTGCAGGCAAGATGAGGAATGGAAGAAAAACAATCCTGGATCAACTTTAGATGAATAGAAGATATGATTAACTTATAGAAGTACAGTGTTATATGCCCTATAATTAATTATACATTGTAATTTAATTTAGTAAGTCTGGAATTACATTTATATTGTATACACTGAATTATTTTGAAGAAATGTTCTGTTTTTCAAATCAGAATTCAAGAATCCAGATAAAATATTCAATAAAGAAACCCCATCACCCATCTCTTCCCTGAGTTGATTCAAGACAGGACAGAAACTCCCCCTGTTTGAGACTTCTGTACTTCCTTTTCCCCTAGAAGTAAAACATAGATGAAGATAGATAAATGACATCAATTGCAGTAATTTTCAAAAAAGAATTGCTTATCTCTTAGAAAATTTGAGAAATGTCACAAAACCTACTTTTTGCTTCCAGTCATGCTGCAATTATAAAACTATGGCGTGATAATTTCAAAATTACTTCTCATGTTACATAAAGAAAACACCTAAAACAGTAATTCTAAATTCTCAAATTGCATTTGACTTCAAATTTATCATGTTAAATTTGCAAATGACAAATTTGTTGAAATATTTGGTTTTCAGGGCTTTTTTTAAGGTACAACAGTATACCACTTTACTACCACTAATTTCTATCGTTTCACAATCTATATCATACAGGTGTAGCAAATTGTACCTAGCTGTAGTGGTCAGTATCATTAGTCATGTGCACACATACAAATTTTGAGCATGGGAAACTGATAATTATCCTGTCCTTAGAAAGATCTATATAAGGATAGAAGATAAATTTGCTTTTTGATTGGTGGAAGTGAGAAGTGTTGAGGAAAAGTGATTTCAGTCTCATGGAAGGAGTTTCTAGGTAGGAATATGAGAATTCCAATACAAAAGACAGCTCTGATTCTAGCCTAAAATAAGGAGAATAAGCAATAACAGCTAGTTTCCTTATTCATACTACACATAAGAAAAATCCCTCCACTTCTACACTGCTGCCTGCAATGCCCTTTCCAATTCTCCAAACTCTTTTAAATGTGAATATTTAAGATTTACATAAAAAGCTCCTCCCAAATCCATTTCATCTTCAGCCATGGTATGACACCAATGGGCTTTAGGTAATTGAACTCAGGTCCAATTTGAGCTCTGATTAGTCTAAACCAGTTATGGTAATCCTATCCCCTTTCTCAGGACTGAGAAAATTTCATTCCCCTGGTGGTATTTTGGAGGTAAGTGTATAACCTAAGTTGGCCCAATGAGACTCAGAAATTTTTATCTGTCCAATAGCGGGCAGGATGCATCCATTCTCTCCTACTGGATAGAACAAGGAAGCATGTAACACACACTGTGGTTGGCAGGTAGCCCACCAGCCTATGAGAAGGAACAGCTAACGATAATACAACACTGCGGATGACAAGGAGGTAAGATAGGAGGAGCCTCGATTCCTGATGACATCCTTGATTCACTTAATAAAACAACTCTGAAACCTGCCCTACCAGATGTCCAGGTAGGTAAGTCTGTACATTTTCTGTTATTTAAACTAGGGCTTTACATCGGGATTTCTGTCACATAAGGATGAGGTATTTAACTGAAATAAACACTACAAGTTAGGCATTAGGCATTAGGCACAGAGAGTGAAGCACTAAGTATTATTAACTTAAAGACGTTGAATAATTTGATGAAGGGTGATGAGGTAAGAAAGAACAGACCTGAGCTTCAAACCCTACTTTTTTAACTCTAAGGCCTATATTCTTTCTACTGTGCTATACTACTAGATTTCTCTTTTCCTACTAACCGTAAATTGTATGACAATGAGAGGCATTTCTTATACATTTTTAGAATTCTATTCAAAATGAGGCCCTAGCATGATTTAGAGTGTAAGCTTTCAAAATATATTTTGTTATTTTTCGTTGATATCCCATGCCTTTTTTGACAGAATATCAACAAAATAAAAGAGAAGAAACTAAAGATTGAAACTGTTTATAAGTATCTTGCAGCAATTCATTTATTCATCAGTAGACAAGCTCTATAAGGCCAGAGGCCATATCTATCTTATTTTGTTCACTGTTGTATCTCCATGCCAAAAATATTTGGGATACAGTAGGTACCAATATTTACTTTAAATTCAATAATCAATGAATGAAGTAATTTTTTAATTTTATACTTCTTCCTAAAAATTACTTTCTTCTCCTGAAAAAGTCTATAAGAGACTTTCTTTTGGCCCAGTCTTTATGAAAATAATAATTAGATTTATGTTTAAAAACACAAAGAAAGAAAACCAGTAAGTCCTTATGTATACCAACAGTTCATGTCAATCATATATTCATTCATTCACTTATAAAGTATTTATTCATCATCTATTAGGTGCAAAACCCTGAAGAACACAAAAATATTTAAAACAGTCTTGCCTACAACTGAAACATCTTGCTATTATAGCAGAAAGTAAGAAGTTCTCAAATAAGAAGGATTTGTCTAAGGACATAATAGGCCATTTAAAGGGACTCAAAGTAGCAAATCTAGGATAAACTGAACATGAAAATAAAGAATGTCAGTAACTGATTACATACCACAGAATGAAAAAAGAATCCATAAATAATAGCATAAGTAACTGGAAGGAAAGTTAAAGTTTTTTCATACAGGAGAAAGCCAACTAACAAATTATGGAATGAGAAAATCACCATTTCGATCACTGTAGTAATAACTGTTTCAGGCAAGAATTACTAATGGATACTAAACTGGTGAAAGGTGAAAGTTGATCAGAAATGGGATACTTATATATTGTCCTCACAAAATACTGCCTACTAACAAAGGGAAAAATAGTAACTCTGCAAAACCTGACACCATTTTAACCAAGTGATCAATGTTAACATCATCAATAATGGCACAAATAGATATCATGTGCTTCCTGATATGATGCACTGCGAAGGATACATCATTTTTGTTGCATTTCTGCCCAAAATGCGTAACCTAAATTTAATCATGAGGAAAGATCAGCTAAATCATAATTGAAACAATGCTACAAAATAAATGGCCTGTACTCTTCAAAAAAATGTCAAGGTCATGAAAAACAAAGAACCATTATACATTAAAGAAGAATAGAAAGATTTGACAACTAAATGCAATATGTGATCCTGGGTTACGTTCTATTCAAGATTTTCTTTTCTCTTGATATTAAGACATTAGTGGGATGATTGGCAAATTTTGAATAAAACCTGTGAGTTAGATATTAGTGTTAATTTCCTAATTTTATTACTTATTATGCAAACATATTTTTAAATGCCCTTGATTTTAGGAAATACACATATAAGAATTTAGGAGTAAAGAAGCATTGTTGTCTGCAACTGTAACCAGAAAAAATAATATGTATATATAGCATGGTAACGTAAACATGATAAAATGTTAAGATCTGGAGAATATGGGTAAAGATACACAAGGAGCCATATACTATTTTTGCAAATTTTCTGTAGGTTTTAAATTATTTTAAAATTAAAAAAAGTTTAAAATAATTATTAAAAATAAAATATAATACAGTGTCTTCCCTGAAACAGTTCTTTATTAACTAGATAAAAACATATGCTGCATGTGATACTCCAGTCCAAAACTGTCACTGTTACCACCCTCTCGACAGACTAGTCTTGCCACCTTAATCTGCCATTCAAGTCCTCACACGTTCTGATCCCAATCTAGGCTTCTAAGCATATTTTCCTAATTCCTCTTTCTTTCTCACTATATTCCAAACTGAGTATTATACCTATTTTTTTCCTCTCTTTACTTTTGTTCGTGCTAACTCTGCTTAGTATTCCCTTAGTTCCATTACCTTAATTCTAAATTACACTCATAAGAAGCCCTGCTTCACCAACTGAATACAATCCTTCCTTCTTTTAATTTCCTATAAAATTTTATATTTCTCCTATGATATTGATCACTAACTTCCATTATAAACATGTGTTCACATTGGGGCACCTAGGTGGCTCAGTCAGTTAAAAGCGTCTGACTTCAGCTTAGGTCATGATCTCACAGGTGGTAGGTTCAAGCCCTGCGTTGAGCTCTGTGCTGACAGCTGAGCCTGGAGCCTTCTTTGGATTCTGTGTCTCCCTCTCTCTCTCTGCCCCTCCCCCGCTCATATTCTGCCTCTCTCTCTCTCTCTCAAAAATAAATAAAACATTTAAAAAAATTTTTAATAGAGTGGGAGAGAGCCAAAGCATAAGAGACTCTTAAAAACTGAGAACAAACTGAGGGCTGATGGGGGGTGGGAGGGAGGGAAGGGTGGGTGATGGGCATTGAGGAGGGCACCTGTTGGGATGAGCACTGGGTATTGTATGGAAACCAATTTGACAATAAATTTCATATATTTAAAAAATACTAATAATAAAAATACAAATAAATAAAAAATAATAAAAAATGTTTTTAAATAAAAAAAAAATAAAATAAACATGTGTTCACATTTATTTATCTCTTCGAGTAACCTAGAAGATTTGAAAGTACAGGATCTAAGTTTTACTTATGGAACTAGTATAGTGACTTAGACAATAATAGAGATTCTATATTATTGATAACAGTGATAATAAGAGTAGTAATGAAAGCAATAATAAAAGCAGTAGGCATTTGCTGAATGCTTACCACATACCAGGCACTGCATTAAGTGTTTTACAAGCTCACAACAATCCTTAGGTAAGTACTATTATTATTATTCCTATTTTGCAAATGAGGAAATAGAGGATAGAGAGAGGATAAGAAACTTATCCAAGATCACGTAGTAAGGGTTAAACATGCAAATAAAACCAACTAAAGCCATGCAAACTAATTCCACTATATCATGCTGCTATTTTTGTCCTAATTTTCCCTAGTTTCTTCCTGTGGATGCTTTTATCCACTGGCCTTAATTCTTTTGGAGAATGAAAAAACATAAACCCATGCCTTACCCCATAAACTAGAAAAAAAAAACTGTAAGTGAATAGCAAATTATAAATTACAGAAAACAGCATAGACTACTTCCAGATTTTTTTTAATGTTTATTTATTTTGAGAGAGAGCGAGCTGTCAGTGTGGAGACTGATGCAGGGCTTGATCTCATGAACCATGAGATCATGGCCTGAGCCAAAATCAAGAGTCGGATGCTTCACCAACCAAGACCCCCCAGATCCTTTGATAGATGTTGATTTTCTAAGGTTTGAAGCAGAGGATCTAACGAGGAAAACACTTAAATACATAAAATTTGAAACTTCAGTATTTAAAAAATACTAAAATAAAAAGGAAAGCCACAGAACTGGAAAATATTTATAAACTACAAAAGATTAACATCTATAATTTCAAAAGGGTTTATTTAAATACTGCTGCCTTAGTCTGCTACTATAACAAAATACCATAGTCTGGATGGCTTACAAACTGCAGAAATTTATTTCTCACAGTTCTGGAGGCTAGAAGTCCAAGATTAGATTGCCAGCATGGCCAGGTTCTGGTGAGAACAGACTGCCAGGTTGCAGACTGCCAACTTCTCACTGTATCTTCACATGGCAGAAGGGGCAAGGGAGCTTTCTCAAACCTTCTTAATAACAGCACTAATTTCATTAATAAAGGCTCTGTCCTCATGACCTAATCTCTTCCCAAGGGCCTCACCTCCTAACACCATCTCATTGGCATGACGATTTCAACATATGAAGTTGGGTGGGACACAAACATCCAGTCTACAACCAACTGCATATTAAAACAATGTAGAGGGGCTAGCAGTTAAATGAACAGGATATAAATAGAAAATTTATCACAATGGAAATATACATAGTAAATAGTCAATCTTTAATCATGAATACCTGATTTTAGTGAGGTTATGGTAAAGTTAGTACACTCATATATTACTGGTAATACTTTAAAGTAGAAAAAACATTTTAGAATAAAATTTAGCAATGCATTACAAGAACTATGAAAATACCTATACCCTTTGACCTACTAATCCTTTCTGAATTTATACCAAAGAAATAATTCAAAAGAGAGGGAAGAAATGTGTATTATTGAGAGTATTGATTACAGTGTAATTTTTAATATGATGAAATTAGAAAAAATCTAATTATTCTGTAGTAGCAGTCTAGTTATGAAAGTCATTATATATCTATTAAACATAATATTCTTAATCTATTAAAAAATACAATTTAAAAATTTTTAACAGCATGAAGAGATGTTCATGAGGCAATATGACCTAAATTTTAAAAAGCAAATTTTGACAATTCTGTATATATATTCTTGGTAGTTCTGATTTAACCTCATGTCACTAGGTTTGGTTGAAAATGGAAGAAAATTGTTAAAGTACAATATTTGTTTTATTATATGCTGTTTTCTGGGAAATTTTCACAAATGTAACTGCAGCCAGCTTTTAAGCAGACTGAACTGAAAAGTACAACACTCAAGCAGAAAAACATTCTGTATCTTTATAATAGGAAAGCTATTCAGTTAGTAAAGATAAACGGTATAAAAAAATTGTTGTTTAAAATAATCAGCTTTAGTGATTTTTTTTTAAATTTCTCATTGTCAAACATATAGAATGACCTATCTCTATTGGTTTAAGTATTCAAAACACATTAACTACATGATTGCTTCTCTTACCTTGTTATCTTACAGGGTTTTTTCCCCCTTATCGAACATTTCTTTCCTTACTGATTTTTCTCCTAATTACTTTGAGTCTGCACAAAATTAACAAGGGTTATCTGGCTCAGAAAGTGGCACACTTTGATCTACATAATATATGTATATATAATCATTCACTCATTCATTGATAAATATTTTTGAGCATTACTCTAAGGTACTGTGATAAGTACTAGAAGTACAAAGAACAAAAAATCATTCATGCCTTCTTAAGTATTCATATTCTAATAAGGGTAAAAATTTTATAAACAGTATTATGCATTGGGATAAATACTACACTAGAAGTTATATGTGATGTGCTATGAGATTATAATTAGAAGAAGGTTTAATTCTACCCAGGATAATCAAGAAAGTTTCACTTGGTAAGTGAGGAAGGTAACATTTGAACTGGATCTTGAAGTATAGATGTTTTTTTTTATTATATGGAGAACTTCTGCTCATCTCCTTCTCTTCTTAAAAAAAACTGTTTTGGGGCACCTGGGTGGCTCAGTCGGTTAATCATCCGACTTAGCCTCAGGTCATGATCTCACGCCTTGTGAGTTTGAGCCCTACGTCCAGCCCTGTGCTGACAGCTCAGAGCCTGGAGCCTGCTTCCATTCTGTGTCTCCCCCTCTCTCTGTCCCTCCCCTGCTCATGCTCTGTCTCTCTCTATCTCAAAAATAAATAAAAACATTAAAAAAAAAAAACTGTTTACATTAAGTGCCAACATTTTCAGAATTGGTCCCAAGTGCAGGGCTAGTAATTGTGTATTACTGCTTTTTGTACTTGTTACAAAGACAAGGTAATGATATTCTTTATACTTTCTAAGAAGGATCACATAAGATGTTTTGTGCATTGGTTGCCAAGAAGGTCATGCAATGGAAGCATTAATTTATTTGAGCTAATGTGGCAACATCATTCTGTAAAACCAAATATTCATTGAACATCTACTGTGTTTCCAGTCTTTGCTAAATATTAAGGATAAAAGACAGATAAGGCACTGCCCCTGTCCTCACTGATCTAGTATGGGAAACAAATATACATGACTCAAAAATGTTAACCTATATATTATAAACTCGATTCAGCTATCTAGTTATTCATTTCCTCACATAATACCTAAGAGCACATATTTTAGAGCAAATCAAACCCAGTTTGTTTTTTATAAGCAGTACGGATGTGTTTAATTTTTTTTTATAATGGTACTAATACAAATTAACTTAGAAAAACAAAATATATATAATTAAAAGTAAAAGAAAAAAAGCTATTTGTAATCCTTCATTTGTAGATTACTATTATGAACATTTTAGGTATATAAGCACCAATAGAGCTAATACTTATCTGTAACGTATTTTTTATTTAACTGTTACTGTACTTCTTGTCTGTCTTTTCTACAGGATTATTCATTCCTTAACATATTTTTTTTAAGTTTATTTATTTATTTTGAGAGAGAGAGCCAAAGAGAGTGTAAGCAGGGGAGGGGGAAAGAAAGGGAGAGAGAGAATCCCAAGAAGGGTCAGTACTATCAGCACATAGCCCCATGCAGGGATCGAACTGTGAGATCATGACCTGAGCTGAAATCAAGACTTGGACACTTAATCAAATGAGCAGCAACCCAGGCACTCCTCTCGGATATATTTTTTAATAAAAATGTTAATTGACAATATTATTGACTGACATGCAGTTTTAAGAAATAATATAGAGAAATGCATTATATACTACAACCATTTTCCCCAATGATAAATAAAAAATTATAATACAATATTACATAGAATACAATGTCATAACCAGGATATGGATATTGATAACACCCACTGATTTTATTCATATTTATTATATGAATATATAATATTATGAATATATAATATTATGAATATATAATATATAATAATATTAATATATTATTATTCATATTTCCCCAGATTTATTTATAAGTGTGTGTGCATGTGCATGCATATATAATTCTGTATAATTTATCACAAGTATAGATTCCTGTATCCACCACCAGAGTCAAAATATTGAACAATTCAATAACTGTGTTTGGATAACCCCTTGCCTTTGGATAACCCCACTCACCTCACCCTATCCCCACCTCCATCCCTAATTCCTAGAAACTACTAACTTACCCTCCATTTCTAAAAGTTTGTCATTTAAAATATATAAATGAAATAATACACTATGTAACTTTTTGAGATTGGCTTTTTTCCACTCAGCATAATTCCCTGAATACTCCTCCAAGTTATTTAGTATATTATAGTTCATCCCTTTTCACTGCTGAGTTCCATAGTATGAATGTGATACAAATTATTTAGCCATTCACCTACTGAAGGATATCTGCATTGCTTCCAGATGTTGGCCTTTACAAATAAAGCTGTTGTGAATATTCATGTATAGGATTTTGTGTGACCATATTGTAATTGCATGTTTATTTTATAGGAAAGTGTTAAACCCCTTCCCAGAATGGTTGTGTCATTTTACATTCCCAATAAGAATATATGAGTGATCCAATTCTAGTCTGAGTTCTGGATGTGCTGCATGTTTACCAGGGGAACTTAGGCCAAGTAACCTTACCACTTTATCTCTTTGCTTCCTCTGATTTTAACACAAAGATGATAACTTTCAGACCTGTTGCTGCAATTAAAGTAAACAACATGTATGAAACAAAAAGTAATGAGTAGTAACAGACAGTGTAGAATAATGGTTAAGAAGACAGACTGCATATTAGAAAGTATTGCTTTATGAATAAATTCTTGAAGAAAGGAAGATAAGAAGGGCTGTATATCAGAAGGAAGGAGAATAGGAACTAGAGATCAGTGCCTTCTTCTCAGTAAGATCATAAATGCTCAGCAAAGGCATTTTATCACAGTGGGTAAAAAGCACAGGCTCTGAAGTCAGACTATGTAGATTTTAATTACACTTCTGTCACTTACTGTACAACTTGGGTAAGTTACTTATCTTCTTTGTGCTTTAATATCCTCATCTGTAAAATTGTGATACTACTATTTGCTTCATCAAGTTGTTGTGAAGATTAAAAGCGTTGATATACATAATGGAATTAGAAACATGCCTGCCGCAAAATTGTCAGCTATTATTATTTTTAAACACCTGTTCTGTCTCCCTTTTATGTACTAGCTGTGTGACCTTGGGCAAATCATACAACAGTGGCTGAGTCTCAGTTTCCTCATCTGTACAAAAAGAAGAAAAAAAACTTTGTAGAACTGTGATAAGGATTAAGTGAGATAACATATTTAAGATGACTGGCACATAACAAACATGAGATAAATGTTAATTGCCTTCCTTTCCTAATCACCAATTACTTTATTATATTGTAAGACCAACATTTTTCCCATTTCTCCCATGAGTCAGGCAGTCATCTGTCATTTGTACAGCTCTTTCATTTGCTACATAAAGATTTGAGTGCAGAAGCTTTACAGCAAACTATACTTTATTAGCCCAGAAGTGTCCTTATGTTCAATTTCTGGTTATAGACTGTTTTTGAAAATTGAGTTTTGAAAAACGTGGGTCTCTAAATTAGGACAAAGTTATTATAATTATGATTAATTCTTTTTTTCAAGAGTGAAATATATGAAGTAAACACAATCATATTCCTATCTGGTCTAACAATGTATTAGGATTTGAACTTGTACTGTCTATAAGTGGGTTTAAAAGCAAAGCAGGTAGGAAAGGAGATCCCTGGAAGAAGTTACAGTCAATGATATTATCAAGTCTGTTGAGTCTAGGTGACCCTATGAGGTAGATAATTTGATTCTGTAAACTCAAAACTAAGATCTCAAGTAGAAGCCCTCTCAGAAATACAGTGGCACCTTGACATGTCCTTTTAACTCAGGGGTTTCGATTCAGGGATGTTTTGGTATTGGGGCATTTTGATACCTCAGCTTTTAGCTTTTATGACTAGTGTGTACCATGTGCTAAGACAGACACATCATTCCTAAGTCTTAATCTTTTGAAATGAGGTCAAGGAGGGGTGGGAACAAGGGTGGGGTCAGAAATTGGTTAAAATTCAGATTGGTTTTAAAGATGGAGATAGTAAGTGAAAGGGTTGTGTAAGGATGAAATAAATCTCAGTAATGGGAGGAGATTCAGAGATAAAATGAGGAACAAAGGAAGATGAGGTGAGGGTAGGGCACCATCTAGTAAATAAGTCACAAAAATGAAAAGAAAAATCACATGTCTACTCTTCTAGGAAATTTCAGAAAGTGCTACCTGCCATTTTAAGCAAAGTCAATACATTCTCTGAATTTTATCTGTTTCCTGAACAGTATGCATTTGCATCTCAAAATTTACTATTTCTCTTTATATCTATAAAAATGGTCATTTATAGTTACTTCAATTTTTTTAAAAAATCTGACAGCTTAGTAATGGGATTCTATTTTTCATTTGAAACTCTAAATTTAAAGTGAAAGTCTCCCCACCAGGTTAGCAGTCAGAAAGAAACACTGAGCACAGAATACAATGAGCCCAAAGAGGTTAAACAAGAGGAAAGTTTATATCAGATTGGAGGAGGATCAGAATAGGCACCATGAGGAAGAAGCATGTTTTACAAATTTTGAATAATGAATTCTACCCTTGTCTCAGTCACTAAGTAATTCCCTAACCACTCACCTAGAACTGCTCTCATAAGATCACCAATGGATTTATTTTTTTCTTTAAATCCCATGAACACTTTTCAGTTCCTACCTACTAAAACCTTCTATATCATTTGATACCATTGACCACTCTTCTATTCTTGCTGTATTTCCTTCAGCTTCTGTGATATATTCTTTCCACCTTTGTTCTCTTCCCATCACAGAAGTCGCTTAGTCTTCTTTGCGGGGTCCTTTTCCTGGACTCACCTTTAAATTTCCCTAGGAATTATGCCCTTCACCCTCCTCCATTCTCAACTCTAGAAACTTGCTATTCTCTATTTCTGTATCAGCTTTTGTTAGGCTATGCTGCAGCAACATATAATCCTGAAATCTCAACAGTTTATAATAAAAGCTTATTTCTCACTCATGTGTTATGTCTCTTATAGGTCAACACTGCAGCCTGTCTCAGCAATTTGTTCTCCACTGAAGGAGTAGCCCTATCTGAAATATACCCATCTGTGACAGAGAGAAAGATAGTGGACTACAAGATGCTTCTTAAAACTTATTTTCATAACAGGTACACAACTTCACAATTCATAGGCCAAGGAAAGTCATATGGCCAAGCCTGATGTAAGCAGGGTGGGCATTTGATTTTCTCTCAATAATGGACCAGTGGGGAGTTGTGATAAGAAGGAAAAGCATACGGTCTGATGATTAGACAATCACAATTTCTTAAATGCCCCCATATTACCTATATATCACAACAATCCATAAAGCCAGCTTAGATATCTTCCTTGGGCACCAAAGTTTATATCTTATTAAAATTTCTGCTGAATATCCCCCAGGCATCACAAACTCACACTTTTCAAACCTAAACTCACCCCTTTCTTCCCTTATCTCACCTCACTTCTTCCCCTTATCCCGTTCTACTCCAAATTTGCTTTTCCTTATCTTTGTAAATGGTACCATAACCTTCATTTTCACCCAAACTTTGACACATCCCTTCTCATAGTAAACCCTTTATAACAAATGCTGAGTATTCTCTAGTATATTTCCTTCAGGTTTCTTAAATCTCTAACTTCCTATTGTCCCTTCTGCCTTTGGTTCTGTTAACACCCTTATTATCTTTCAAGTGATCACTTTAATAGTCTCCAAACTGTCCTCTCTGATTCCAGTGTCAATCAATGAATTGATCATATATTCATCCAATCAACAAATATTTATTAAGTCCCTATTATGTGCTAAGCTCTGAATATACAACAGTACAAAAGGCAGGCATGGATCCCACTCTTCTAGGGCTTATAGTCTTTAGAGAAAGAGAATTAAGGTATTGATAGCACAAAGTATGGTAAATGCTATAGTTCACTTACTCATCTAAAAAATACTGTTCATCAGCTAATAGTAAGTGAAGACACTGTTTCAGTCCCTAAAAATATAACAGTGAACAATAGAAAGGATCCTCCTGTCAGAAAAGAAAAAAAAAAAAAAAAGTGAGCACCAGGCTAATTTCAAATAGTGGTAGGTACTAAGGAAATATAATAAATAGTGATATTATAAAGACTATGTGGGAGAAGGGCACCTCTCAGTCACTGGAGCATCTGACTCAATTTCAGCTTAGGTCGTGGTCCCAGGGTTGTGGGATGGAGCCCCACGTCAGGCTCCACCCTGAGTGTGGAGCCTGACTAAGATTCTCTCTTGCTCTCTCTCACTCTCTCTCCCTCTCTCTCTCTTTCTCAAACTTTTAAAAAATAAAAATAAATAAATAAATAAAAGAATATGTGGTAGAGGTAAGGAAGCCTATTAGTCTGGCTGATGGAGAAGGCTTTTCTGATTTGAATTAACACCAGAATGATGAGAAGGAACCAGTCATGAAAAGATCCAGAAGGGGGGTATCTGATGCAGGAGGAAAAAAAAAAAAAAAAAACAGTGTAAAAGCCCTCAGAAATGGACAAGCTGAAGCACATTGAGCAAGAAAGAAAGCAATTAGAGATGAAGTCAGAAAGCTCAAAAATCATGTAGAGTTTTGCAAAACATGGTAAAAATTTGAATTTTATCCTAAGTGCAATGGAAACCCATTGGAAAGTTTGAAGCAGTGAAATGACATGATCAAATATACATTATTTTTTTAAATTTATTTATTTCAGAGAGAGAAAGAGTAGGGGAGGGGCATAGGGAGAGAGAGAGAGAGAGAGAGAGAATCCATGCTGATAGCATGGAGCCTGAAGCAAAACTTGATCCCACAAACCATGAGATTGTGACCAGAGCTAAAACCAAGTGTTTGTTGGACCCTCAGCTGACTGAGCCACCAGTTGCTCCTGAATTTATATTTTAAAGGAGACTTCCAGTTGCTGTTTGAAAAATGGATTCAAGGAGTTAAGGTATAATTAGGTAGATCAATAAGGCAACTATGAAAGCAATGGAAGCAAGAGATGAAAGTAGCTTGAAACTAAAGTAGCTACAATGGAATAAGCAAGAAATGTAAGTATATTTGAGGTATATTTAGAGGCATGTTCAATGAGACTTGATAGTTTGGACATGGGGGTGAGGAAAATGAGGAATCAAAGAGTTTAGCATGAGAAGCCTTAGGGTAGAGTGGTACCATTGACTCAGATGAGAATATCAGAAATAAGGAAAAGTTTGTGATGGAAAGCAAGGGGGAAACCTGTTTCTTTTTGACAGGTGTAAGTTGTAAGGTGAAATACAGTGATATGACAACATAAAATAGAAGCAATATAAACTGATGGTACCAAGATTTCTTATAGGAAAAACAAAAAAACAAAAAACAAAAAAACAAAACAAAAAACCTTAAATGTTCTGAATAGAAAAAAGCAGAATGGGATAAAATCTCCATAATACTATCAGTTTAATCTTTATAAAATAAAAATTGAATTAGAAAACTCCTCCACTTAAGATGCACCAGTGGGGTGCCTGGGTGGCTCAGTCAGTTAAGCTTCAGACTTAGCTCAGGTCATGATCTCCCATTTTATGAGCTCAAGCCCCACACCAGGCTCTGTGCTAACAGCTCAGAGCCTGGAGCCTGCTTCAGACTCAATGTTTCCATCTCTCTCTGCCCCTTCCCTGCTCACACTCTGTCTCTCTCTCAAAAATAAACACTTAAAAAAAAAAAAAGATCCACCACTTACTTTTGATAACACAATTTCTCTGAATATCCTTAAGATGTCAGTCTCCTCCATCAAACTATGAGTTCCTTGAAGGCAGGATTCACTGTAATTCATTCAGAATTTAGCACAAAAACTAGAACATAGTACTTGTTACTACATAGAACATAGAACATACCCATTCATTAAATGGGTGTAACAGTCAAGTTACTTACTCTCTCTGAGCTTCATTTTCCTCAGTTATAAAAGGCAGATGCTCTTTAAGATCACGTTCAACTTTAATAGTCTATGATTAAAGTTTCTCTATGATATATGGAAACATTAAGCCTGAAAGTTAGAAACAATCATTAAAATTCCAGACTCATATGAACCTTAAATGTGCTACACAGTCAATGCCTCTGCTTCTTCATGTGTGAAATGAAAATTGAAATATTGCTCTCCTTCATAGAAAATCTCATTGATGATGTAAACCATATTTAAATGTCAAATGATTAGAATAGTAAGCAGAATACTTTAATTGAGGGAATTTTTTTTAAAAAATGATTTGTGATAAGAGATGAGGCTCGTTACCTGCTAAATTATGTTGTACTGCATTTTGAAAAGATATATTCATGACTAATGATTTTTCTTTGTTTCATCTTCTATCAAGCTGTTCTTTTGTATGTGATCATTGCAAGAACAATAAAGTATGCCCTAATTTTTCAAGAGTGTATCTATAGGTCATAACTCAAGTTCATAACCTCTTCTAGATCTTTATAATGCTTTTTTTATTTAAAAAAAATTTTTAATGTTTATTTTTGAAGGAGAGAGAGACAGAGCATGAGCAGGGAAGGAGCAGAGACAGAGGGAGACACAGAATCCAAAGCAGGATCCAGGCTCTGAGCTGTCAGCACAGAGACCAACGTGGGGCTCGAACCCACAAACCAGGAGATCATGACCTGAGCCAAAGTTAGATGCTCAACCAACTGAGCCACTCAGGCACCCCTATCTTTCTAATGCTTTAACCAATGTAGTCTTTTTTATCATTGTATCAAACCTCTAATTTTTAGTATCTACAAATGGCAAAGTTTGATTTGATTGGGAAGGAACCTTTCAAGAATGTATATCCCATTATACAACATTCACCTTATGTTCAATAGTTCTGTGTTATTTAATTTCTACCTCAATATGTTTTTAAAGTAAAAAAAAATTTATCCCAATTTAAGATATACCAATGTAGAAAATCTTTTAGAAACACAAAAATATGAGATGAAACATAATTAAACATAATGAAAACATATGAAACATAATTTAGACAATCTAAAAATAAAAAAAATAATAATGAACAGGGGTGGGGGTGGTAGAAAGTATGCTTGACCAAACATTTGCTGCTATAGCTACAGAAGAAGAAAGCTAATCCTAGTGGAATTACTCTATGCCTAAAAAGTAGCATGTCAAAAGCTAAAAAAGGTCAATTTACTTCCAGGACAATTTACTCTGAAGCCCTAAAGAAATTTTGGCAGAAATTGACTACATGCTTATCAAACCTGTTACTTCTGCTTCCTTAAAACACAGATTTCATTACCAAGCTTCCTTTGGAGTTAGATAGCCAGATAACTTGTGACCAGTGGAATATGGATGAAATTTCTCCTCTACAAAGCAACAGATGCCCCCTCAAGAGCTTCCCCTACCTCTTCTCCTTGCTGTAAGACCAGAATTAGTGTCAAATCCTAGCATAACCAAGCTGATGACTTGACAAGCCTGATAAAGGAGGAAAAAGACTGTATATCTAAAGAATTATAAGAACTACCTGGAATATACTAGCAGGAACTAAGGAAGCACACCTGGGATTAGATTTTGAGGATACTTGATAAGGGGACTAGAATGTCAGAGTAATTAAGCAAGAATTCTTCAACTTGGAGACACTGTGACATGGGATTTAATATCTAAACCAAGATATCCAGGGATGGGGCAAAGCTTCTGTAGGATTGCCACTTAGATGCATGAGAAAAACAACAGTAACCCTCAGTTAAGGAGAAATTCCTGTGCTTCTCTAGAAGATGGTAGAGGCAAGGACAAGAAGTTAAGGGGAGTAGGCATACTGGAATAGATATATTTCAAAAGGCCAAAGGAACCAGGATTATGTTCTATACAAATTCCCTGTGAACACAACATTAACCAAGGCCATCAGGAACATACTGGTAAAGAGGGGCACCAGAATCACTAAAAAATTCAGAAGTGACTCTTTGTGGGCCTCAGATGATAGAAGCAGAGATGGTCACAGAGTTAGAAAAGTGGAAGCATTTAACTGACAAAAGCCAGGAGGACATAATTACCATTATGAGTGGCAATGTCAGAGGAACAGCCAAAAGGACTGACACATGGGGAACTTTGGCATTAGTTAACAGAGCATGATGTTCATAAGGGCAACATCCCAAATCACAAAAAGCCACAATAAAGCAGTAGGAGGCTGAAGGTGGGTGTCCAGTAAAAATCGTAATCTGCTCCTCAGCATGGAGACCTAAGCCAAGTTTCAGATCCAAACCCATTAGCTGAAGAGATAGCTCAGAGTAACACTCTACCTTAAGACTTTTGCATTAACTATTCTCTTTAATTGAAATATTCTTCCAGATAGTCACTTGCTTGTTGCCTCTTTCCTTTTAAGTCTTTGTTCAAAGATTACCTTTCAGTAAGACTTTCCCAAAACATCTCATTTTAAATTTCAATATTTCTTGGGGCACCTGGGTGGCCAGTCGGTTGAGTGTCCAACTTCGGCTCAGGTCATGATCTCACAGTTTGTGGGTTTGAGCCCAGCATCAGGCTCTGTGCTGACTGCTTGCTCAGAGCCTGGAGCCTGCTTCAGATTCTGTGTCTCCTTCTGTCTCTGCCCCTCCCCCGCTCATGCTTTGTCTCACTCTCTTTCTCAAAAATAAATAAATGTAAAAAAAAATTTTTTTTAATAAAAAAATTTAAAAAAATAAATTGCAATGTTTCTCTCATCCTGGTGCTGTCTCTGCTTCTTCCCTGCTTTATTCTCTACAGCCCTTATTACCATTTGACATTTTTACATACTTTAGTTATTTATTATATTGCCTTTCTTTACCTACTAAAATACAAGTTCTATAAGAAATCATGCATATGTTGTTCACTGTGCTTAATCAACATGTATATAAGAGGTGCTCAAAAAATTTGTTGAATAAATAAATTCAGAGAAGATGTTTGGCTACAAATAAAATCTGAGGTGTCATAAGTCTATAGACAAAATCTTAACTCATGAAAACATGCAATCAGCTGGGGAAAGTGTAGAAAGAAGAAAGCACCCAAGGATCATCAATATGTGGAAACACATCAGAAAAGCAGGAATTTGCCCAGGGGACTAAAAAGAAACTTGTGAGTCAGGAGAAAATTAAAAAAAAAAAAAAAAATGTTGGAAATCAAGTAAAGGAAGTGTTTGAATACACAGGAAATTGTCAACCTTGGGAATGTTTCTGAGAACACAAGCTAGGTGAGAATCAAAAAATATACACTTGATTTGTCAACATGGAGGCCTTCAATGAGTCTAGCAAGTGCAGTTCTTACTGAGAAAGGCAGTTTCTTTCTCATAAGTGTGTTAGAAGCATACTTCTATAAAGTCAAAGCTAGAATACTCTAACAGTTGGCTGTTGTGTCTCTTTCTAGAATGTTTATCATGAAGGTTAGACAAGAGATGTTTTCCAGAAAATCATCTCCTGCCTACCATCTCCTTCTAGATTAGAGCATGCCACTGGCAGCTTCCTCAAAATCTAATAGTTATGTATGTCACGCAGCTGGGATTTCACAATGTTCAGTTCCCAGTGAGAGGTCCAGAGTGTGTGGGATGTTAGAAAGTACTACTACAGGAAATCAAATATTTCTTATTGACGAAGGAATTAAAGAATAATTCCTACAGTGAGGAAGGTAGACCCCTGTATCCAATGAGTCACCTGAAATCTGATGAGTCACATGGAGTGGTGCTCTTTAGAAGCCCTCTTTAAAAGTGATGAAATATCTGTAGGAGAGCCAAGGGGCAACAGAGACTACCAGGAGGAAGACAGACTGATCATTTCTTTTAATTCTGTACAGTTTCCTCTTTCTACCATCCTAAATCCATGCTTCCTGATACTTAATAAACAAATCACAAAATAAAATAAAACATAAAAAGAAAAAAATTAACTTACAGACATTCAATGTTAAGAAAAAACAATGAATGACAATAAAATGGAAATTTTTCAAAAAATAATAGATTTAGAAATGAGGGGTTTTTCATCAAAAAAATCAAAAATTTTAAATAAGGAGAGGAAGTGAAAATGAAGAGACATAGTAAGTCATGTTAACTTAAAAGAAATTAAAAGGTAATAAACCACTGAAATAAAATTGTATTTATTTGCTTATTTATTTGTTTCAGGAATAGAATTTAGTGATTCATCACTTACATGTAACACCCAGTACTCACCCCAACAAGTGCCCTCCTTAATGTCCATCACCCATTTGGCCCATCCTCCCATCCAACACCCCTCTAGCAACCCTCAATTTGTTCTCTGTATTCAAGAGTCTCTTATGGTTTGCCTTCCTGTCTGTTTTTATCTTATTTTTCCTTCCCTTCTCCTAAGTTCATATGTTTTGTTTCTTAAATTCCACATATGAGTTAAATCATGATATTTGTCTTTCTCTGACTGACTTAAATTTACCAGAGATAAAGTATTAAAAGTAATAAAGAAAATAAGATTCACAAAATAAAATACAGTGAAAATCAATAGAAATGCAAATTGAAAAGGAGATTCAAGGGTTAAAAAATTAAGAATGAAATATAGCCATGAGGAGAAAAAAAGATTAAGAGGTAGAATTTATTTTTTAATTTATTTTATATTTTTTAGCAAGAGAGGGAGAGTGCACGAGACGGGAAGAGGCACAGTGGGAAAGAGAAAAACCAGACAGTCTCCACACTCAGCACGGAGCAGAGCTCCATGCAGGGCTTGATACCATGACCCTGGGATCATGATCTGAGCCAAAATCAAGAGTCAGGTGCTCAACTGACTGAGCCACCCAGGTGCCCAGGAAGTGGAATTTAAAACATTAAAAAACAAAATTAACATAAGCAAAGGAATAGAACAAATGAAACATAAATCCAGGTGATAAACATACACTAAAACAGTGATGGATCAACCTCTTCCAGTTTCCCCAGAAAACTCTGTACCTGCTATGTATTAAACAGCATGTTAAGGAATTCAGTATCTTGAAAGACTCTGTGTCATTGGATGTACTGTATCCATTCTACAAATGAGCACAGAGATATTCAACAATTTATCCAAAAACCACACATACATCCGCTGATTCTAAAATCCATCCCTTACAATATAACTTGGGGCTTTGTTTTTTAAAGGATGCCTTACCCATTAAATAAAAGAACAAATTTTATCTTAAAAACTGTAATACTCTGGATTTATCAATTTGAAAAGTAAAGTGTTGGTATAGTGTTTTCTGTTACTTTAAAGTTGAGACATATTAAAGACAAAATGTTTGAGAACATTTAGAGATCTTTTAACTCCAATAGGCGTTTCAAGTCTGACAGAGTTAACATGCCTCCACAAGATGCACACTCTACTGCAATCATGCTTACAGATCAAATGCAAAATAAGTTTTGCTAATTAGCATAAAAACTAATAGTGCCATTTGTTAACTTGGAAGGAAATTATTTTGTTTCAGGTTTCTAAGGGAAATAAGTAGGATTTTACTTTTACAACTGCAAAATGTTGCTCGTACTCTTTAAAAAGTAACAATTCTTATCATAAGATAACAAAGACAAACTTTTGAGATTCTCATGAAAATTAATTTGTTATTTTAATAATAATAATCAGTCATAATAATAGGTCCCATTTATTTAGTAAATTATTGAGCAGATAAATATTCCAGGCATTTTACAAACATCTAATCTTCACACCAACTCTGTGGGATAGAATACTATTTTTCACATTTTACAGTCTTAAAAGCCTTAAATTCTTAACTAAATGATACAGCATGAATAATACAACCACAGTGCAAACCCACTTGGTTCTAACTCTAATGCCCATACTATCTCTACTATGCCCTGATTAGATCTACATTACAAAAGATATTACACATCCAGTTTGGGGGATGTATATATGTGTGTATGTGTTTGCACAAAATATTTTTTTTAATTCATACTTTATTTTTTAAGAGCAATTTAGCATTCAGAGCAAAGTTGAGGTAAAGGTAAGTACAGGGATTTCCCATATACTCCTTGACCCCACACTTACATAGCTTCCCTAATTATCAAAGATCCCCCACCAAAGTATCCCACTTGTTATAACTGAAGAACCTACACTGACAATTACCCAAAGTTCATAGTTTACATTACTGTCCAAACTCCATGTTGTACATTTATGGGTTTGGACAAATATATAATGACATGTTATCTATCATTATGTTATCATACAAAGTATTTTTACTGCCCTATACATATCCTTTTTAAATTTAGAATATAAATTTTTTTTCCTTTTTTTATATAATTTATTGTCAAGTTAGCTAACATACAGTGTATACAGAATGCTCTTGGCTACAGGAGATTTCTGTAATCCATCACCTATGAGTACAACACCCAGTGTTTATTCCAACAAGTTCCCTTTTCAATGCCCATCACCCATCCCCCCGCCCCCACCACCCACATCAACCCTCAGTTTTTTCTCTGTACTTGAGTCTCTTATGGTGTGCCTCCCTCTCTGTTTATAATTATTTTCTTTTTCTTTCCCTTCCCTCATGGTCTTCTGGTAAGTTTCTCAACTTCCACATATGAGTGAACCATATATTATCTGTCTTTCTCTGACTGACTTATTTCACTTAGCATTAATACCCTCCAGTTCTATCCACATTGCCGCAAATGGCAAGATTTCATTCTTTTTCATTGCCAGGTAGTATTCCATTGTGTACACATACTATATCTTCTTTATTCATCAGTTAATGGCCATTTGGGCTCTTTCCATAATTTGGCTATTGTTGATAGTATTGCTATAAACATTGGTGTACATGTGCCCCTATGAATCAGCACTCCTGCATCCTCTGGATAAAATCTTAGTAGTGCTATTTCTGGGTTGTAGCGTAATTCTATTTTTAATTTTTTGAGGAACCTCCATACTGTTTTCCAGAGTAGTGCACCAGTTTGCATTCCCACCAACAGTGCAAGAGGGTTCCCATTTCTCCATATCCTCACCAACATCTGTTGTTTCCCGAGTTGTTAATTTTAGCCAATCTGACCGGTGTGAGGTGGTATCTCTATGTGGTTTTGATTTATATTTCCCTGATGATGAGTGATGTTGAGCATCTTTTCATGTGTCTATTAGTCATGTAGATGTCTGCTTTGGAAAAGTGTCTATTCATGTCTTCTGCCCATTTCTTCACTGAATTATTTGTTTCTCAGGTGTTAAGTTTGGTAAATTCTTTATAGATTTTGGATACTAACCCTTTATCTGATATGTCATTTGCAAATATCTTCTCCCATTACATTGGTTGCCTTTTAGTTTTGTTGATTGTTTCCATTGCTGTGCAGAAGTTATTATCTTGATGAGGTCCCAACAGTTAATTTTTGCTTTTATTTCCCTTGCCTTCAGAGATATGTCAAGTAAGAAGTTGCTGTGGCCAAGGTCAAATAGGTTGCTGACTATCTTCTCCTGTAGGATTTTGATGGTTTCCTGTCTCACATTTAAGTCTTTCATCCATTATGAATTTATTTTTGTGTATGGTATGAGAAAGTGGTCCAGTTTCATTCTTCTGCATGTTGCTGTCCAGTTCTCCCAGCACCATTTGCTAAAGAGACTCTTTTTTCCATTGGATATTCTTTCTTGATTTGTCAAAAATTTGCTGGCTATACATTTGTGGGTCCAATTCTAGGTTGTCTATTCTGTTCCTTTGGTCTATGTGTGTTTTTTTGTTTTGTTTTGTTTTTGTTTTTGTTTTTGATTTTGCCAATACCGTACTGTCTTGATTAGTAGTGCTGTAATCAGTAGATTATTTTTAGTAGAGGCTAAAGTCTGGGATTGTGATGCCTCCAGCTTTGGTCAACATTACTTTGGCTATTCAGGGTCTTTTGTGGTTCCATACAAATTTTAGGATTGTTTGTTCTAGCTCTGAGAAGAATGCTGGTGCTATTTTGACTGGGATTGCATCAAATGTGTAGATTGCTTTAGATAGTATTGACATTTTATTTACTTACTTATTTATTTATTTATTTATTTATTTATTTATTTGTGTGTGTGTGTGTGTTTATTTATTTATTTTTAACGTTTATTCACTTGAGAGAGGGGGGAGGGGCAGAAAGAGAGGGAGACTCAGAATCTGAAGCAGGCTCCACGCTCTGAGCTGTAAGCACCGAGCCTGACGTGGGGCTTAAACTCACAAACTGTGAGATCATGACTTGAGCCAAAGTCAGACACTTAACCAACTGAGACACCCAGGTGCCCCAAGGTAGTATTGACATTTTAACAATATTTGTTCTTCTAATCCATGAGCATGAAATGTTTTTCCATTTCTTTGTGTCTTTTTCAATATTTCTTTCACAAACTTTCTATAGTTTTCAGCATACAGATCTTCTGCCCCTTTGGTTAGGTTTATTCCCAAGTATTTTGTGATTCTTGGTGCAATTTTAAGTGGGATCAATTCCTTGATATCTCTTTCTGTTGCTCCATTATGAGTGTGTAGAAATGCAACCGATTTTTGTACAATGATTTTATATCTTGCAACTTTGTTGAATTCATGTATTAGTTCTAGCAATTTTTTCATGGATTCTTTTGGGCTTTCCATGTAAAGTATCATGTCACCTGTGAAAAGTGAAAGTTTGACTTCTTTGCCAACTTGGATGCCTTTTATTTCATTTTATTGTTGGATTGCTGAGGCTAGGACTTCCAACACTATGTTAAACAACAGTGGTGAGAGTGGACATCCCTGTTATATTCCTGATCTCAGGAGGAAAGCTCTCCATTCTTCCCCATTAAGGATGATATTAGCTGTAGGCCTTTCACATATGGCTTTTATGATGTTAAGGTATGTTCCTTCTATCACAACTTTCTTGAGGGTTTTTATTAAAAGGATGCTGTATTTTGCCAAATGCTTTTTCTGCATAAATTTATTTTTAAATGAAAAAGTTATAATGAAAAGCTTTTTATGTTAAAGAAAAATATATTCTGCCATTTTAACAAAACCTTTTAGTCTAATGAATCATGGTTGTTTTACATTGTTTAGAGAAAAGACACAACAGAATGTGCATTTGTTATATAAAAAAATCAAATTGTAATGTAACATCAATAGGTAGCTGTTCCATTTAATCTTTTATGTGTAACTAAATTGGCTTCTAAATTTAAGTATTCATATGAGAAATCTTCCCCTTTGTTTTCTTATTTCAAGTAAGTTTACTTTGCTAAATAAAACGGCTACAATTTTGACCACACACTGATCAGGTGGAATAAAAAAGTAAATGGCTAAAGTCGGAAATGTTTATCCCAAAAGTTTGAAGATCATCTTAAACTATTAGCCCCTTAGGGAGAATGAGTTCCACTAACTGACAGTATGTTGGCTGCTATTAAATCCAAACTTTACTATGATTTTAAGTCTTCAAACCTCTCCCATCCTGATCATTTAACTTCCTTTTATTTATTCAACAAATAAATACTAAGGGTTAGTAACTGTAATAGGCTCCAGAAATATAATGATGAACAACATATTTGTTATGGATGAAATTGTGTCCACACCCCCATAAATAAATCCTTATTTTGAAGTCCCTAAACTCCCAGTACCTCAAAATCTGACTATACTTGAAGATAAAGAGGTATTTAAATTAAATGGGGTAATTAGAGTGGGCTCTAATCCAATACAACTGGTGTCAGAAGAAGAGATTAGGACACAGATACACACAGGAGAAAGACTATGTGAAAACAAAGACATAAGATAGCCATATGCAAGCCAATAAGAAAAGTTCAGAAGAAACCAAGTCTGCTGACACCTTGATCTTGGACTTCTAGTCCCCAGAATTGTGGGAAAATGAATTTCTGTTGTTTAAGCTACCTCATCTGTGTCATTTTACTCTAAAATCATAAATGATTAGAGACTGCTTTTGAAATTATATTCATAAGAATAAATATCCCACTCTTTCCTGGAGGATCTAAGTCATTTTGACACAGATAAGCAACCTCTATTTAGGACCCAGGCAAATAGCTTCAGATAAGGGAAGAGTTTTTAGGACACAGTATTCCAAATCTATCTTAACTTTATTGCTTTCAAGGAAACCAAACAATAAGTCCACTTTGACATCTATACGTGAATCATTTACACACAGCCTTGATCTTTTCTCTCCTTTTAGCTTATCAAACACTGACACACCCATTTTTCATTCCTAATTGCATTCCTTCCTCCCTCCCCGCCTCTCCCTCCTTTGTCTCCTCCACTCTCTCTATTATCAAACTGGCCAGAAGCTGATTTACTGTAATGTTATCTTTATTCTATTTGTCTTTTTTCAGTGTCTTTTCCATTTTATTATTTTCTTTTTTCCTATTCATTGAGTTTATTCTGTCCTCTTTCTAACTTCCTAAACTAAATTCTTAGCCCATTAATTTCCATCCTTTCTTCTTTTCTAATACATTTATTTTCTTGGTTGGGATTTTCTGTGCTTCCTGAAATAGAGAATTATGTCCTTTACCAATTCTGGAAAATTCTCATCCAGGACTTGCAAATCACTTCTGCCACACTATGTCCAGTCTGTTCTACAACTCCAATGAGACATATCAGGCCTTCTCATTCTAATACCTTTTAACCTCTCTTCCATGTTTGTCATCTCTTTGTGACAATTTCTGCAACTCCATCTTTTATTTCATTAATCTCTAATTTACTTTTTTATTTGAATTATTGTAACTTTCATCTTTAGAAGTTCTATGTTGTATTTCTTAACCAGCATCATCCTTTACTGCATCTTGTTCCTTTCTTATTCTTATAGAGTCCATTCTTTTTATGTTTGTTTGTTTGAGAGAGAGAGAGAAAAGGAGAGACAGAGGGAGCATGCACACACACGTGCAAGTGGAGGAGGGACAGAGAGAGTGGAAAGATTTATTCCAAGCAGTCTCCATTTTGTCAGCACAGAGCCTGAGGCAAGGCTAGGGCTAGATCTCACAAACCCTGAGATCATGACCTGACCTGAATGAAGAGTTGGACCTTAACCAACTGAACCACCCAGGTGCCCCAGGATCTATTCTTTAAACATTTAAACATTACCTAAAGAGTTTAGAGAGATTTTCTTCTGAGTCTCACTCATGGTGACATATTTCTCATGTATTTTGTAACCTGGATTCTCAATTCATGTTTTCTAGAAGTTTTTTCTGAGGAAACTGTGAAGCCTGGATTGAAGCTGCATTCAGCAAAGGATGATAGGTATTTGTTTCTGCCAATCAGCCAAAAGTGCTACCAACCCAGAACTATTAAAAAGTACCCCCCCCCCCCGGGAGCACCTGGGTAGTTCAAACATCCAACTCTTGATCTTGGCTCAGATCATGATCTCATGGTTCTTGAGATCAAGCCCCGCAGAAGGCTCTGTACTGATAGCACATTGTCTGCTTGGGGCTTGCTTGGGATTCTCGCTCTCTCTTCCTCTCTCTCTGTCCCTCCCTGCACATGTTCTCTCTCTCTCTCTTTCTCTCTCTCTCTCTCTCTCTCTCTCTCTCTTTCCCTCCCTCTCTCTCTCTCTCCCTCTCCCTCTCCCTCTCTAAATAAACTTTAAAAAAGTAAGTTTTTTCCCCTCTGCTCTAGATAACTCAGACCACAAAAATGACATAGAATTCAAAATTGAAAGTGATATGAGAGTAGGCTTTTGTGGTTATCAGTTCTCAAGACACATGTATTGTTTTCTATTCAGATCCGAGGCCAAAAGACACAATTTGCCTTGTTATCATTCTCAATTGACAGGGAGATATAATTTTTCAACTCCATCTTCACATTAATCATAAAGTTAAAGTGATGACTTTCTATGGGTTCTCAGGGATACCATTCCACCTGTGTGAGTGCAGGGATTTTTTTTCTCCAGTTCTGCTATAGTCATTAAAGTCATTAAAATCAGCAAATGCCCTCAGAGACAACCTTAATACCAGCAACTACCAACAACCCTGATTTCCAATTCCTTTTTTGACCCCCAGAGATTTCTCTTAATTCCTTGTGAGCTCACTTGTGAAAATAACATTATCATTGCTCTTCTATCTAGTATTTCTACGTGTTTTACAACAGGGATTTTTTTCAGGACATCTTATCTGAAATTTTGCAGGTAATAGAATTCAGTTCACTCCAGCCTACTCCAAACTGGCTTTTACTCCCATCAAGACATTAAAACTACACTCACAAAAGTCAAACTCATCTACCATTTTCCATGAGTCTTATTCTATTTGATCTTTCAGAAGCTTTCAAAGGAATTGAATTCTCTTTCTTTCTTTTATTTTCTTGGCTTCCATAGTATAACTAAAACTTCATTATAAAACTCTATAATCTGTTTCCCTCCTACTCTTCTGGTTTTTCTTTTTGTGACTCCTTTGCCTGCTCCTCCTCCTTCATATTTCTAAATACTGTAGCTGTTCAGTTTGTTTCTAATCCTCTTTTTACTCTAAAGTCTCCCTAGGAAACCTCAACTACTCTTGTGGCTTTAAATATTACATACCAACAACTCCCAAAATAAATTTTAGGTTCAAAATCTACATATCCAACTCCCTATATAACATTTCCCCTGTACTTCTAACAGGCATCTCAGACTTCATCTTTCAATCTAACTCATATCTGCAAATGATATATCCATCAACCCAGTTACTCTTGCAGAAATCTAGTGGTTAGCCTTGATAACTTCTTCAACCTCTCTACCACTAAACCACAACTAACCCATCATCAGATCCCATAAATAGTACCTAAAAATATGTATCTTGAATGTATCCACCTCTCTCCCCATCTTCACCACCAAACCACGTCACCATCATCTCTTATGTTACTGCAACAGAGATGATTTCACTGTTCACTGAGCAACCACCACACACCCACCCAATCTACAACAGCGAGAATTATCTTAAAATATTAAACTGGATCAAATCACTCTCCTGCCTTTAAGGCTTCTTAATATCCTTACATAAAAAATAAAATTCTTTACTTGGCATAAAAGAAAGGTCTTGCTTGTCTAGCCTTGCCTATTTCATCAGGGTCATTAGTGAACATCAGCCACAAAGGCGGTCTCAAACATACAAACACACCAAACTTGTCCTGACCTTGAAGTTTTAACATTTCTACCTTTACTGCCTAGAATACCCTTTCCATGATTCTTTGCATGGTTCTGATCCTGATCCTAATGCTACTACTTGCTATTATTTGTAACTTCCTAGAAGCTTTTTAACTCTTCTCAGCCTCAATTTCCATATTTATTAAATAAGGAGAGTAAAAATATCTAACTCAATAGATAATTTAATGATAATTTAATAAGATTAAACTAGATAATATTTATACTGTATGTAGCACACTACCTGGCACCCAAGTACCTAATGCATTTTTTTTTTTTTTTTTTACCTATTTAGCTTGTTTTTATGTTGTTCCATATGGCTGAGGACAATTGGTCATAATTCCTCTCATATCATACAAACTCACTCAAGGTCTTTACATGATGAAAAAGCCATTTTTTTTATTTTACAGAATCATCCTCCACTTCTCAATATTTTAATCAATTTGTTTTGTCTCTGCTCCAATATCTTCACAGCTGTTCTCCATTAGAAGATCCTAAAGAGAAGCTCTAGTTCCGTGCTCTTTATGGACAGTCTTCCAAGTTAAGTTCCTGCTTCTAAAAACTGAGAACATGATTAGGTGTGTTATAATTTATTTGCATTTGTGAGGTTTGTTGCTGGTGATGCTGGTGGTTAAGTTTTTATTTGGGAAGGGCAGTTGGAATTCTATAGTTTCATTTGTTTCGTGTTTGGGTTATTTTGTTTTGTTCTGTTTTAATTTTTGGTGGTGCTTATTTGTTAACTTTCACTAGAAAATGAAGGGCAATTTTTCAAATAGCTGCAAATATATTTTTGTGTTAGCAGCTTCTATTCCTAACTTTACTATTCATCAAAAAACAGCAATTACTTTAGCTGGACTTGGGTTCCTATGGAAGTTATACACACTAGGGAATCCAGCATATATAAAGACACAAAGGCTGTACAATAGGTATATATTAAAGTCATTTCTCTCTGCTTGACATAAAACACCTTTACTGTCATCCTTCCTCTCTTGGTTTCCTTTTTCAGTCTCAAGTTTATTCTGTATTCCATCTAAATGTCAAGATGCCTGCCAAAATGAATAGAAGAGAGGAAAGAATATAGTTAAGGGGAAAAACAGATTTTTCTCTTCTTTCAGGTATATTGACAATTGTGACAAAACTTATTTCTATAAGGAAAGGGAAGACAAGAAAACATGACATTGGGCAAAAAATATTTTAGCAGTTTCCTGGGTGATGACTATTACACAGCCTCAGTGTGATGCCAGGCTCATAGTCCATATCACAGCAACACTATAAGAGTAAGAGAAATCCTTGCACCCCTGGGCCTGGGGAGGCCAGAGATGGGAGGCACTCAGTCAATTTTTCAACGTTTTTATTGCATATACTTAAACCAGAGAAAATATTCCCTGGTTTTTACCTCCAATGTCTCTACTGTCTTCACTTTTCCAAGTCACATAACAGCCTTAGAAAGGAGATGGAAACTGCCAAGGGGAGATATCAGCCTAGCATGTGATAAACTCCCTGGTACAAAGCGAATGTTTGTGTTCTCCCAAAATTCATATGTTGAAGCCCTAAACCCTAGTAGGGCTGTATTTAGAGACAGGACTTCTAAGGAAGTGATTAAGACTAAATGGTTATAAGGGTGGGGCCCTGATCAGATATGTTTAGTGTCCTTATTATAAGAAGAGATACGAAAGAGCATGCTCTTTCATATGAACATATAAGAGGTCACATGAGCACACAGCAAGGAAGGCAGTTGTCTGCAACCCAATGGGAGAGCCTTCACCCAACATCACTTCTGTTGGCACCTTGATCTTGGACTTCCAATCTCTGAAACTGTGAGAATATTACCTTCTGTTGGTTAAGCCCTCAGTCTCCAGAATTTTGTTATGGCAGCCCTAGAAGACTAACACACTCCCCAAAATGAAGAAATATGTTTTTATCTTCTTTGCATCTCCAAGAGTATTGGAACATTCAATAACTAGTAGGTGAATTGAACTGAAGGTTGAGTCAGTCCCTCCCCTCCTCTTGTGTGCTCCCATCATACTACATTTCAACTATTATTATCAATTTGTCAATATTACCACATCTTTTCATAATAATGTCCTTCCATGGTTTTTCCCTTGACTGTGGAAAAGAAAAATATTGTGCCTTATGTATCTTTATATTGTCCCAGTGTTAAACACAACAAATAATGTGATAAACACTGCCAGCTGCCTACCCAAAATCCATTTTCCCATTTTTTCTGCCAAAACATTCACATTCTTAGACTGCCTTTCAGGTAGTGGAATTATGTAACTGTGACCCAGTTCTGAGCAATAAACACAGGGGAAAATTTTGTTTTTCGTATTTAATACAGCCAATTATTTTTTTTCTTTATTTCTGACACTTCCAACCTGCAGTTTGCATATGAGTCTGGAGTAGTAACTACCTTGCTATAATGAAATGATAGGCAGGAAGACAAAAGCCACATGTTATGAATAGTGGAATAGAAAGATAGTAGGAAGCTGAG
This sequence comes from Panthera leo, assembly GCF_018350215.1. NCBI lineage: Eukaryota > Metazoa > Chordata > Mammalia > Carnivora > Felidae > Panthera > Panthera leo. The sequence goes on along the minus strand of NC_056688.1, from coordinate 46,990,954 downwards.
AAATTGACAAAATAATAGAGTGACTGCATCAGTACTGACTTCTTGTTTTGAAAGAAAAAAAAAACTCGTTTCCTCAAGCACAGTATTGAGGTCTCTGTTACTTGCTGGTGAATGGAATTCCTAACTGATACAGTAGAGTCAATAAATATTTGTTGAATTGAACTGGAAGGATAAATGGACAGTATTGCCAAAGTTGATGGGGAAACTATCCCAGTCAGACACATTTCACCATATTCAGAATTTGGGGCTAGAGTAGCTCATGCTATAGAGCTAAGAACAAAAAACAATCGAAATGATCTATGGAATACTTCAAGTTGGATATATTCTTTGCTGCAGGGGCCTCATACTAAATTAATCATTCAATAAGAACTACAAACTGGTAAAAAATGAAAATTTAGTCAGGGGAAAAATAGGCAATACTGTGCTTTCTTGAACATCCCTCAAAATTATAAAGTGTCATTAACAAGTCATGTACATGAATATAGAAAGCATCAGAAGATTCACAGCAAATTAATATACCATTTAAGGTTGAAAAGAGATAAAATGAAGATAAGAGAAATGAGAAGTGTGGGGGCAGATTAAAAAATATCATCCCCAAGGACTGGTACTTACTTCACAAGAGATGGAGAGTGACAGTGAAGAAAACTGGAGCATATAATAATAATGGCAGGTTATATTATCTTGGTATTTTCTGTTAGGTAAGTATTATACTATGTATTTAATATACTACCTATTCAAATCTCACAGGAACCCTTTGAGATAGATTTGTACCCATTTCATATAAGGAAACTGAGTTTAGAGAAATGAACAAAATAACTTGCCAAAGAAATTGTAGACCAGGATTCAAGCCACTGTCCTCTACTCTATCATCACTTGAGTATGTCACAGCTCTCTCTGTAGAACACAAGGTACTTATTCTTAAATGCTAATGTTACTACTGCTACAACTGATTAAGAGGTAGAATTGTTTAGCTGAATAGCTACAGACTCAACTTAAATCCTGGCATCATAGCTTACTAGTTCTGTGACCTAGTTCAAGTTATTCTTCTGATCTCAGATCTCTCTTAGCTAAATAAATGACTAATAATGCTCACCCTGACTGCCCCATACAATTGTGAATGTATTCATAATTTTTAAGCAATTTTTTTTAAAGGTAAAGGATTATTACTACCAGGAGAAGACAAAAAACAAAAAACAAAAAACAGTGATAGTTTGTAGTTGTCTGCAGCATTTGTATAATAAATTTCCTCTGGACAAAAAAAAATGTCTGCCATACTGAATATTGAAAAATTAACTTCATTAAGTTATAATGCTGTGGTAAGGTCATAAGCACAAATAGAAGTACAAGGCATAAGTTTCCATTAATCCCAAAAAAGAGACTTAAATTGGAACCAAGACACTATAACCAGTATTCATTGTAAAATTTCTGCAGCACCTAAAATTCAAAGTATGTCACATGCATCCATTTCTTTATTCCAACATTCCTTCATTTAAAGTATATGTGAGTGGGGGCACTTGGATGGTTCAGTCAGTTAAGTGTCCAACTTCAGTGCATGTCATGATCTCACTGCTTGTGAGTTCAAGCCCCATGTTGAGCTCTGTTCTGACAGCTCAAAGCCTGAAGCCTGCTTCAGATTCTGTGTCTCCCTCTGTCTCTCTGCCCCTCCCCCAGTCACACTCTGTCTCTCTCAAAAAAATTTAAAAAAAATAAAGTATATGTGTGTGTATATTTAAATACATATGTATAAATACACACACACACACACACACACACACACACACACAGAGAAACAGCCACAAAAACAGATATACAGACAGATAGGTTGCATTATATACAAGGTACTATATTAGTTTCCAGATATACAGCAGTGAACACAATAGTCCCTGTCTTGCTGGAGCTATAGTTTAATTACCAAAAGCATGCTGATGGTACAGGATCTTATGTTTATACATATTTTTAAAATCTTCTATTCATTTTTTCCTTCATTACTTCATTCATCACACAATTATTGAGTGTGCATATTCTTCCCACCTCAATAAATAGAAACTCACTTCTTCTAAGTAGGAAAAACAGGAACCATAAAATTATTATAAATCTTCCCTATCACATTCAGCAAATCCTATCAGCTCTCCCTGTTTGTTGTTGTTGTTGTTGTTGTTGTTGTTGTTGTTGTTGTTTGAAGTAAGCTTCATACCCAGCTTGGAGCCCAATGCAGGGTTTGAACTCATGGCTGTGAGATCAAGATCTGAGCCGAGATCAAGAGATGCACGCTTAACTGACTGACCCACCCAGGTTCCCCTCTCCCATCTAAATGTAGCTCAAATATGACTGCTTCTACCCCCTCTATTTCAACATCTTGGTCAAAGCAGCCATCATCTCTTACCTGAGTAATTTCAACAGCTACTTTGTCTCCCTGCTCCTACCCACAATCCACCCCCTAGACTAACCTCCAGCCCGTAGTCATGAAAATAAGAGCAAACAATCTGACACCATGCCTTCTGAAACACTTTTTATTGAAGGAATTTCATAGTGAAAGGAGCAGTAACATGTTTATGAGATTCCCTTTGCCCAATGAATTCTGAAGTAATGAATAAGACTCTAACAGGATTGGACATCAAACTCCAGCCATTGGGTTGTAGGGATTTAAGCTACCTAATTAGGGAAGAATCAATCTCTACTCTTATATGATTACAAAGAGATCCAACTACAGTAATTGTGTCATGGCAGAAACTTGGCCTTCAACCCTCTTCTACCAAGTTGGTATTCTTCAATTAGGAGAATAACATCCTTTTTTTCCCAGGGTATAGGATATAAAGCTTGTAGTTGCTATTATTTGATGTGGCAGACTGGTGAGCTATTTTGGCACTTCAGCATTCAACAAGGATTGACTGCTTTAAATATTTGGTTTCCATGGAGCTCTAAAAGAAGTCACCTTCTCTCTCAAAGGCCAGATTGAAGAGAATCAGTATTGAATACGATAATTCTACCAATTATCCATCTATATAACCCATTCTTAATACAACCATTTGTGTGAAAGTGACCCATTTAAATCAAAAGTCAGATAATGACCCTCTTCTGTTGCAAGCCCTTCAGAGGTTTCTTATCTCATTTGGGGTAGAAGCCAAAACCCTTACTTTAGCTCTATCTCCCACTACATCCCTAACTTCATTCTTGCTGTTCTGCCCATCACTGATTCCCCCTCCAGCCACACTGCCCAACACTCCCATCAAGTTTCACATTTACTATTCCTTCTGCTTGGAACATTTTCTCCCCAGATACCCACAAGCAGAGAAAGTGTCTCCAAAGAGAAATAATAAATGTATAAAAACCAAATTAAACTACACAGTTTTTACAGAAATCCCCAATCCAATAATTTAACATAAAAAAATAATAATCCTGGCCCAGTGATATCCCTGGGACACTTGGAAGAAGCAAAAGCAAAACCATTTTGGATGAAAATTCTTATAAACTAGGCCACATGGGATTTCCCATGGGAGGGAAAATGAGTTCCACTGAAAATGTTACTGTCAGGAAATGAGTATTTTCATGTCTCTACATGGTTAGGGCTTTCTAAGCAAATTTTACTGGACCCTGAGTTAGATGACAGCTTTAGAAGTTAAATATGACTGAACAGATAGTGAGAGAGCTCCTAGAGATTTACCTTCCTGAGAGCATGTGCTTCGATTTCAAAGTTCAGAGAGACATACCAGGCATTGTGAACCCAGAGACAGTAGTCTTATCTTCTCCTTGGAGACACACATTCACGTTTCAAAGGGTAAAATCCCAGAAGCCTTCCCTTTCTTCTTACTTACATTAGACAGATTAGATTTCTCTCCCCCTCTCTGCAGGGGAGCGCAGCAGCTGTTTAAACTATCCTACATAAACTGCCAAGTTCATAATTTCAAGGTCCCTCTCCTTAGTACAGACTTCAGAACATGTAGAATGACTTTGGCTCTCAACATATCACCCTAGAAGGAGGAAATAATTAGAGCAAGGAGAACTAATTGATATGAGAAATAATAGCTTTAATCTCTGCTCCAGAAACCTCATGTTTATATTCAGTATAATATAAATAAATATGGATTTTTAAACTTACCATTTAAAATATAAATTCACAGAATACATGGGAAAAGAATTCATCATGAAAGATAGTAGACACAGCAAACAGAAGAATGAGCACCCTAGGAACTTGAGGAAAGAGAACAATTTGAAAAAGACTATAAAATAACAGTATTTGAACTGTGTAAAAAGATAAAATAAGTTATAAAACCATAAGGAAGAAACAATATAGCATGGAGAAAAAATAAGCAAATCTGAAAAACAATCAAAGAAAAGTTCTACATATGAAAAAATGTAGTCGCTGAAATTAACTCAATGGACTCAATGGCTTTGGTTAAAAACTGATTAGACAACAATGAAAGGAGCACTAATGAAGAGAAAAAACAAACTTAATGTTCTTATCCCAGTACAATACTGACTGAGCAATAAAAACATGAAAAGGAGCAAAGAAGGATAAGAAATATGAAGGTTAGAATGATCAAATCCAATATATACCTAAGAGAAGTCCCAGAAAATAAATAGTAATAATGTGGGAGAAGTAATACTCTTAAATAAGCTAAAGGCAGAAATTTTTCAAGAGCTTATGAAAAGACATAAAATTTTTATGTTGAATAAGCACACAAAATTAAAAATAAATAGACAAATCTAGACACCAGTGGCAAAGAATTATTAAACTTTGGATTAAAAAAATAAAATTACCTATAATGAACCACTATTTGACTTTTTTAATTCCAGTTAGTTAACATACAGGGTTATAGTAATTTCAGGGGTACAGCAGGATTGTATTGTATATGAATGTAAATGTGATTCAATAATTCCATGCATTACTCAGTGCTTATCAAGATAAGTGTACTCTTGATCCCCTTCATCTATTTCACCCATCCCCCACCCACCCACCTCCCCTCTGGTAACCATCAGTTTGTTCTCTATCGTTAAGAATTTGTTTTTTCGTTTGTCTCTTTTTTCCCCTTCGTTCATTTGTTTTGTTTCTTAAATTCCACATATGATGATACATCTATGTTGTTGCAAATGATAAGATATTCACCTTTCAATGGACACTTGGGCTACTTCCATAATTTAGCCATTGTAAATAATGCTGCAATAAAAATAGGGGTGCATATATCTAATTGAATTCATGTTTTTGTATTCTTTGGGTAAATACCCAGTAATGGAATTACTGGATCATATGGTAATTCTATTTTTCATTTTTTGAGGAACCTCTATACTGTTTTCCACAGTGGCTGCACCAGTTTGCATTCCTACCAACAGTCAATAAGGATTCCTTTTTCTCCATATCTTTACCAACACTTGCTGTTTCTTGTGGTTTTTATTTTAGCCATTCTGACAAGCATGTGGTGATATATGAGGTGATATGTCATTGTGGTTTTGGTTTGCATTTCCCCAATGACGAATGATGCTGAGCATTTTTTCATGTGTCTGTTGGCCATCTGTATGTCTTCTTTGGAGAAATGTCTGTTCATGTCCTCTGCCCATTTTTTAATTGGATTTTTTATTTTTGGTGTTGTCTAAATTCTTTATAAATTTTGGATACTCTTTATCAGATATGACTTCTTAAGAACAATAGACACTGGAAGATAATGGAATGATATCCACATAATGAGGTAAAATAATTATCAATCCTGAACTTTGTGCCCACTTAAATAAAAATCCAAAGGTGCAGAAAGAAATAAAAACAGTTTCAAATAGTTTTTTAAAAGGTAATGTTTACCATTAGTATATATTTGCTAAAAAAACTAATAAAGAAAACACTTGATGAATAAATAAATTAAACACAAAATAAGAGGTTAAGATGAAGAAATAAATTAGTAAATATGTGGGTACATTTGAAAAATCATTGATTATAAAAGCAAAATATTAAAACAATGACCAATTTTAAGGATTTAAAAATCAAGATGAAAATAGTTTGATAATTTATGTAAGATAGAAAAAAGGAAAAACATAAAGTGTTCTATAATTAAGAAAAAGGGTAAAGATACTGTTTGAATTTAGAGTTATTGAATCAAATACACATGTTAAAAAATATAAAGATAACACTTCAAAAAATAGAAAAAAATTACAAGTTCTAAATCAGAAGAAGGAAGAATGAAAGAATACAATGATCAATCTAATGCAATGAAAGAATGAAAAGGAAACATAGGAAAATAAGTAAATAAGTAAAAGCCATAAAATAAGATGGTAGAAATAATTCCAAACGTATGAAAAACTTTAATAAATGTAAACAAAATAATTAGGTACTTAAAAGATAGAGATTCTCATGTTAGAGTTTTAAAATCCAACTATACACACTGCTTACAAAAGATGTACCTATGGGAATGCAAACTGGTGCAGCCACTCTGGAAAACAGTATGGCAGTTCCTCAAAAAACTAAAAATAGAACTACCCTACAACCCAGCAATTGCACCACTAGGTATTTATCCAAGGGATACAGGTGTGGTGTTTCGAAGGGACACATGCACCCCCATGTTTATAGCAGCACTATCAATAATAGCCAAAGTATGGAAAGAGCCCAAATGTCCATCAATGGAAGAATGGATAAAGAAGATGTGGTATGTATATATAATGGAGTATTACTCGGCAATCAAAAAGAATGAAATCTTGCCATTTGCAACTACATGGATGGAACTGGAGAGTATTATGCTAAGTGAAATTAGAGAAAGACAAATATCATACGACTTCACTCATATGAAGACTTTAAGAGACAAAACAGATAAACATAAGGGAAGGGAAACAAAAATAACATAAAAATAGGGAGGGGAAAAGCATAGGAGACTCATAAATATGGAGAACAAACAGAGGCTTACTAGAGGGGGTGTGGGAGGGGGATGGGCTAAATGGGTAAAGGGCATTAAGGAATCTACTCCTGAAATCAATGTTGCATCATACGTGAACTAATTCGGATGTAAACTAAAAAAGTAAAATTATGCTAGATAAATTAATTAATTAATTAATTAAAAATAATTACACAGTTATAGTGCATAACCAAACTCCTGCTAGAAGGTGCTGCCCACCTTCACTGCCCTCTCCAGTGGGCTCTTTTGCGTCTCTTACTGGACTAAAATATTCGCTGAAGACTTGGATGATCTGGTACTCCATTGTGTGGGCTTTGTAAGTAGCCAGTGCTCTTACTTGAACAGAAAATTCATATATTACATGAGGCACTACAGCATAATTAATAGGCCACACACTGAAAGAGCTGAGAATGTAAGAGATAAGCCACTCTTTCTTTGTATCGTGGATAGTATTTTCTAAAGGTAAATATAGCAGTACTAAGTGAATGAAAGTTTAGGTTATCTTATCTCTGGTTAGAATGAAAAGCTCTGATCTTAAGCACTATCATACCTTCTTTTTGTTGCTGCAATAATTCACTCCTGAAACTCACAAAAGCCCTAATTGTTAAAGAGAATGCTAAAGCAATATGGCTTACTCAACAACTAGCACTGTGTTTACACAACTCCTTTTAAAACTTTCCTTAAGCTCCTCTTCCTTTTTACAGAACAGGTTTTTCTCATTAGCTACAAATGTTGAATTTCAAGGTCAGATTCTCAGTGGACTAGCAGGCTGCATTTAGCCAGAGGGCAAAGGTGCCAGAAGTCTGGAAGTGCTCAGAAGTTCCTAGAAAAGAGAGACCCAGAATCAGAAGTGGGGGTGGGGAATGGAGAGGAAACAGATAATCAAAAAAGGAAAAGAAAAGACAACATATCTGTTAAGAAATTGCAAGGAGTCAAGAAAAAAGATAAAAATCCTTTCAAACAAGATCCAGTCCTGGGACTGGCTTGGCTGGTCAGTAAATGAGCCTACATGGGGGAAGATGGCACAATAGAAAACCTGATTATGAGATACGATTGGAAACTGCTCATTCACACCCTCCTTATATTAAAAGAAACGGAAAATGTTACCTTCCTTTTTAATTTCACAGGAACATTAAAACATGGAATAATTAGGTCACTTTGTTTAATCCCTTTGATATCAACAGAGAAAAATAAATGCCATCTGAATACAAAAAAAAAAAAAAAAAAAAGATGTACCTAAACTATGGTAATGAGGAAAGCTAGCAGCAAATGTGAAATCATGAAAAACTTAACCAAAAAGTTGTATAGTTACATTGCTATGAGCTAAAATAGACTTCAAAGCAAGTATTATTATGGATAAGAAGGTATTTTCTATTAAAAAATATAATAATGAATACATTTTTTAAAATAAGGTATTTATGTAATCATCAGAGGAATAATTTACCAAGAAGATAGAACAAGCTTTAACTGATATTTCACAACATGACCTCTCAATACATAAAACAAAAACTGAAAGAATAACCTGATTCTAATATATCTTACAACATTGCCTCAAAATGCATAAAGCAAAACTTGACAAAATTACAAGAAAAAATTATCAAGCACCCAATCATGGTGAAGTTTTAAAACACATTTTTCTCAGTAATTGATAGATAAAGCAGGAAAAAAAGATGGACTGTGATGATCTAAAGGGTAAGACAGATTTTTAAATTCTAAATATTAGAGAGCAAACTCTTGTAAAAATCCAAGTTATGAAATGTATCAAGGAGAAAACTATGCTCTTTTGAGTTCTTTTTTCAACTACAAATGCATAGATAGAGAGCAACACTGTCTATAAAGAATTCTATATATAAAAGTTCTGTAGAACTTTCTGCAATGGTAAAACTGTTATCTGCTCAGAGTAGCATTTAGACATGTGATAAATGTAAGTAAGAAAGTAAATTTTATTTAATTTTAACTCATTCAAATTTGAATAGCCACATACCTACCATATTGGATAGTGTAAAGCTAAAGTAGTGCTATGAAGAAAATTTGTATCTTTAAATGCTTATATTAGAAAAGAAAAAAGGCTAAATATAAACAAGCAAAGTGTCTTCACTAAGAACAAAGAAAAAATATAAAACCAAAGAACAAAGAATTAAAGAAGTAATAAAGAGCAGAAAATAGTAACATAGAAAACAAAGCTACAGAAAATTTATAAAAAGAGAAATTTACAAAGCCAAACTTGGTTTCCTGAAAAGCCTAAGAGAATAGACAAACCCCATGCTCCTGTTTCTCTTCAAATCAAATCAATCTTTTTTTTTTTTAATGTTTACTTATTTTTGAAAGAGAGAGACAGAATGCAAGTAAGAAAGAGGGAGACACAATCTGAAGCATGCTTCAGGCTCTGAGCTGTCAGCACAGAGCCCGATGCAGGGCTCGAACCCACCAACCATGAGATCATGAACTGAGCCTGTCAGATGCTAAACTGAGTGAGCCACCCAGGTTCCCCTAAATCAAATAAATCACAAAAAAAGATAGCCCTTTAGCAAAAATGATCAGGGGAAAGATGAAAATAAAATACATAAATATACAATTTGGGGAGTGAAAAAATATAATAAAAATAAGCACTTTTAATCCTAAGCAAGTACAATAATACCTTCATGACCAAAATTTGAAATAAATGAAAGAGACATCTATTTTTCTGTTAAAAAACAGAAATTTTAAAAGTTAAAAAAACTCATAAGAATTGAATAGACCTAAATCTTTTAAAGACAACAAATTAATAGCAAAATCTATACATCAAAATGCAACAGAACAAAACACTTTGTCAGATGGCTTACATCAATTTTACCAAATCTTCAAAGAGCATATATTCTTCACGTTATACAGTTACAGAGAATAGAATTTTTAAAAAGGAACTCTCTTCAATTCATGAATGATCCTGATATGAACTAAAAACCAAAAGCAGCCACAAAGAATACAAAAATACCAATGTTACTTATGAACATTGACATGTCACTATTTAATCATATAGAATATATTCTAATAATATAATATTTAGTTATATCACATAATCTATGAATGCAAGGATGCTTTGCCTGCCAATAAAAGGTCTATTGTAATTTCTCCAATCAACACATTAAAGGAGAAAAAAAATTATCTCAAAAGACAATAGTACCAGGTAACAATTAAGACTGCTGGCTGTGTTCCCATCCAAGTTTTAAGTTACATATCCACAAACTTATTTAATCTTCACAACAACCTCTGATGTATATTTTTCTCATTTTACAAATAAAGAAGCTGTGGCACAGGGAAGTCCATTTATCACCCAGCTTACAAGTAGCAGGACCAGGATTTGAATCCAGCCTGTCTGAACCTAAAAACCACGCACTTAACTACAACACATATTCCTCCCACTCAAACCCTAGTTATTATTTTGGGGGAAAGGAGGAGGGATCCTAGCAAACTAGGAATAGAGAAAATATTCTAAAATATGAGAAAGGGTAATTACTAGCAAATATATTACTTCATGATAAAAGGTTAAGGCATACTGTTTAAGGACATGAAAACAAGAAAGAATGCCTCCTTGCTTCTAGGTAATTAGCTATCCATATGATAAAAGATAAAACCAAACCAAAACCTCATATACAAACAAAAATAAATTCTATATGGATTTAAGATGTGTGTGTGAAAGGCAAAACCTTTATAACCTTAAAGGAGAATATGTTTGTGACTTCAAGGTAGAAACGGATTTCTTTTTTTTTTAATATTTTTTTAAGGTTTATTTATTTCTGAGACAGAGAGAGAGCATGAGTGGGGGAGGGGCAGAGACAGAGGAAGACACAGAATCTGAAGCAGGCTCCAGGCTCTGAGCTGTCAGCACAGAGCCCGACACGGGGCTTGAACTCACAAACCATGAGATCATGACCTCAGAACTGATCATCTCTACCTGAAATATATCATTTTCACCCAGTGATCTCTGTGCTGCAGGAAAAGCTTCAAATCACGCTATTTATGTTATTTAATACTATTTGAGTGCCAAAAAATAATAATATGGTAGGTATTTCAAACTTGAAACTCAAGATAGCTCAATGAGCTTTAATAATCATAAAAGGACAACAGAAAAGTATTCTTAAACTCTATCTCCAGTACTAATTTAATAACTTATTTATACGGTTTCTTTTATTATTTCAACAATATTTATTATTCATTTACTGTGTGTAAGGCATCTACCATCCATTAGGACAAGTAAAATATTTAAACAAAACATATAATTCTCTGACCAGGAAAAGTTGGAGGGGGGTTGGATAGAGTAGAATGTAATAGAAGAAAGTGAATAAGGCTGTAATACCATAAGGAAAAGAAAAACTATGCCTGAAAATGGAAGGACTATTGGCAAAGCATTCCAAAAAGGGAGCGTTTGTAGTGGGTCTTTTTTTTTTTTAATATATTTGACATATAACACTGTGTAAATTTAAAGTGGACAACATGTTAGGGACACCTCGGTGACTCAGGTGGTTAAGCATCCAACTGTTGATTTAGGCTCAGGTCATGATCTCATGGTTGGTGAAACTGAGCCCCATGATGGGCTCTAATGCTGAGCATGGAGCCTTCTTGGGATTCTCCCTCTTCCTCTCTCTCTCTGCCCCACTTCCCCACTTGTGCTTTCTCTCTAAAAAATAAAATAAAACATAAAGTGGACAACATGTTGATACTATTATATATTATAATATGATTGCCATTGTAGCAATAATTAGCACCTCACTCATATTTACCAGAATTATCATTTCTTTTTAGGGGTTGGAATAACTTTTAGTCTCTTAGCAAGTTTGACAATTATATTTTTGTCTATATTCATCATATCATGCGCTATATCTCTAGGACTTATTTACTACCTATTGCAACTTTATACTGTTAAATATCTATCCTATCTCCCACCCTCTCGTACCCTAGTAATCACCATTTTACTTTCTTTTTTTTATGAGTTTGGCTTTCGGGATTCCACATATAAGTGACATCACATAGTACTTGTCTTTCTCTGACATATTTCACTTAGCATAATATGCTTAAGGTTTATTCATGTTGTCACAAATGGCAGGATATTCTTCTTTCTCATGCCTGAATACACATATATAAACCATGTGATATCTCATTGAGGTGATATCTCATTATGGTTTTGATTTGCATTTCCCTGATGACTAGTGATGTTGAGTATCTTTTCATGTGCCTGTTGGCTCTTTGGGTATCTTCTTTGGAAAGATGTCTATTTAGTTCCTCTGCCCATTTTTTAATTGAACTGGGTTTTTTTTTTGGGGGGGGGGGTTCTGTTGTTGTTATTGAGTTGTATGAGGTTTTTATATATTCCAACCCATGGCTTACAAAAATTTTCTCCACATTGTGTATGTTGCCTTTTCATTTTGTTAATCATACTGGGTTTTACATGATCAGTAAGAGATTTCAGTGTGGAAGTAAATGGAAGGCAGTGTAAGCTGTGAGGACAGTGCAGTCCAAATCAAAGAGGCATGAATAAGTGAAGCATATTCCAAGGAAAGGCATGAGGATTATTATAGATGACATATATGTTGAGCTGAAAAAGAAAAGAATGCTCAAAACACCTTTGATTGGTAAATGAGCCATTATCTATGTGCTCAAAACTCCACATTCATTCATTCAGCAAATTCTATATGCTACAGATATAGCAGGAACAAAGCCCCTAACATTTTAGTGAGATGCAAAGATGCAAAATATGGACTATCAAATGTGACAAATACTTTAGAGAAAAATAAAGCAGGAGAGGGAACAAGAAGTGCCAAGAGGGAAACAATGCAGTTTTAAGTAGGATGATCAGGGACAGCCTCTTAGCCATCATATTTGAACAAATACTTAATAGAGTTGAAGAAGCAAACCACACTTCCATCTGAAGAAAGAAAATTCTAGGAAGCAGAAGTAAGTCCAAAACCCTGACATATAAGAACAAAAAGAAGGCCAGTGTGGCTGAAGGAGAATGACTTAAGTGAATACAGGAGCAAATCAAGTCATAAAGGTAAAAAAGTTGTATAGGGAGCTATAAACCATTGTAAAGACTTTGGCTTTACTCAGAGTAAGATAAGGAGCCCATGAAAGTTTTGAGCAGTAGAGTGACATGATTTACATTTTAATAAAATCCCTCTGTAAGCTCTTTAGTTGAAACTAAAGGGAGGCAAGGCAGGAAGGAAGGAGACCAGTCATAAAGATATTACAGTAATACAAATAAGAGACAATGATGGCTTCAACCAGGGTGGAACTAGTTGAAGTGGTAGAAATCATCAGATTTTGCAGATATTTCTGAACTACTTCCTGATAGATTAGATGAAGGCTGTCTGAAAAAAGACCAAAGAAAGATTTAGCAAATACAATGTGGTAGATGGTAAGTTCTCAGTAAGTACTGAATTAAATTTAACATCCAACACAACTTGGCTGCAACCTACATTGCCAGTCTCAATTCACATAATTATTCTATTCTAAAGTCAAATGAGCCTTCAATTCCCTCCATCCTTAATCCCTAATTAATTTATTTAAAAATCTCTCCACCTGTAGTGCTTTGGCTTATTAGCCCTTTTGATATTTCTCTCAATCCTTACCTCATTCCACCCTACCAGATTCTCCCCATTTTTTCAAGCTCCATCTCAAGCCCCATTTCCTACATGGAAGATTCAAAATTACAACACAGAAGGAAATCTTCCCTTTAGAGAAGGGAACTTCTCTATTCCAAGCCCACGTGTGATGATTAATCTTTATAGTACTATCTTGTGACACCATGTAATATATTCATTCACACCATAAATATTTTTGATCCCACCATATGTTATCAGTCTAAATTATTTAATTTCTCAATAGTTTTCACATTATATCAAATGTCATTTGTCAGAAATATCCAAGCTAAAATTTCAACTCTACCACTTACTATGTGACCTTGAACAAGTTATTTCACTTCTCAGAGCTTGAGTTTATTCATTTGTAAAATGCAGATTAATAACAACCACCTACTAAGACAGTTGCTAGGCTTTAACAGAAGATGTAAGTAGGGGATAGTAGATGGTATGATGGTAATTGGTATGATGTTGGTTCCATCTCTCTCTTTTAGGAAAGGAATTATATCTCCTGCAGCATTTCACATGTTGCACTGTACATAGCATATGCAATAAATAATTGGTAGTGGCTTATTTAACCAATTAAGTAAATCAACACAAATGTTGACTCCTTAATGCATTAAAACAAATTCCAAATAGATCTAAGTTTTCAAAGCAAAATTTTAAGATTTTTGGAAGAAAATATAAAAGCTTTATCCTTATGATCTTTGAACAGGAAAAGAGTTTGTAAATAGGACATAGAAAGTGTAAAAAATGAAGAAAAAGACTGATTAAACTAACTATGTAAAATTTTTAATTTTACACACCAAAGGCCATCATTACAAGAGAACAAGCAAACTACAGACTAGAAGAGACTTATTCTATACACACTCAACAAAGGATTTAGTATCAAGAATAATTAACTGAGTGATGTCACCAAAATGGTAGCGAAGGAGACTTCAGCCTCCATCCCCCTACAGAGATCAATAGTTACACAGTTATCCATAACTGAAAATAGCTCTGGGAGACCTCAGGAACCCATTTAAGAAACTTCAGCAACACATGGAACAAAACACCTGAAACTAACCCTACAAAAAGCAGAGAAAAAAACAATTTAACTTTGCCTGCACCATCCCATCTTCCAGGCCAGCACTGCTTGGTAGCAAAAGAGAACTCACTAGCTGAGAGAAGTTACCCTCCCTGAGAAAAGGAGAGCATGAGGGTGACCAGCTTTCCCAGCCTTTTGGGGAACTACATGGATGACCTGCTTCGGTTTCATACCACCAACATCAGCAAAGCTGAGATGTCTAGAAATATTTGGGAAGCAGGAAGAAGGTAGGAGCTCCCAGTATCAGCCATAGAGCAGGAGTGACCACAGGGCTGAGTGGCCTGCTCTGCAGAGGACCTCAATAGCCTCCGTGGATGCTACAGATTCACGCAGCTTTTATCACAGAGCCTCATCGCAGATTCCAGTAGACTGCTCCAGAGAGGACCCCAGCAGCTTTCAGCAGTGAAGAAAACAACAGCCATCACAGCTGCCACAGACTCCAGCAGATTTTGTTGCTGAGGTTCCACTCCACAGGTTTTCACATTTGCAGACTCCAGTCACCTTAACCCCTCCCCTACTGCTGCCTAAACTCAAGATAGGAACCCACAGCCAGCCCCAGCCTCTACTGCTACACATGTACAAGATGCCAGCCTAAACTCCTGGCTGACACCCACTAGTGTTCACATGCTTGTGGCTAGCCTCTGTAGCTGCGAACCTGCACACCAGTGGCCCAACTGCCATCAACAGCCTCCACTACTGTATGTGCACGCACAGTTAACCTCTATACCCAACAAGTGCACGCGAATGGCCAAGGCCTCTGAAGCTACTATTGTGTCGAAAGTTGTCTCCATCCATAACCACTACATGTGTGTCTGTAGCCACCCGCTCACTACACAGGCACCTGCGGCCAGTCCCTGGAGCCATGCGCACACCACAACCTCTGCCTACCACTGCCACCTGCCCCAGCCCCTATGCAGTAGACATAAAAGTGCCAGTGAGGACCCCAACAGCCCTTATAACCACTGAGGAGTCCCCAGGCCCTCAGCAAGGATCACACAGTTGTGAATTTTGTGGTTCCCAAAATCCTAAGCCAAGGAGACACACGTCCTCTAGACCCAGAGCTGCCACATGCCCTGGCACTTGGTGCCCAGAGCCAATAAACTCGGGGTCACAGCATGCTCCAGTGTGCTCCCACCTATAAGTGAATATTTTGCCTTACCAATATTCATCTATAATGTTTTGAAAAGATGACTTCTTTGAAAGTGAAAACACCTACACAAAGTTACAGAAATCACAAAGAATTGGGGAAACATGATCCCACTTAGAAGATAGTAAACTTTCAGCAACTGACCCTTAAAAAATGGAGACAGACAACTGCCTGGCAAATAATTCAAAATAATCACTCTAAAGATGTTGAAGAAGCTACAAGAGAACACAACTGAACAATTTAATGAAATCAAGAAACAATATAAGAGCAAAATGAGAATTTCAACAAAGATCAAAAACTTAAAAAGAAGGGGCTCCTGGATGGCTCAGTCGGTTAAGAGTCTGACTCTTGATTTGGCTCAGGTCATAATCTCATGGTTCATGAGATCAAGCCCTTGTCAGGTTCTATGCTGACAGCATGGAGCCTGCTTCGGATTCTCTCTCAACCCTCTCTCTCTGCCCCTCATCCTGCTCGTGCTCTCTCTCTCTTTCTTTTTTTTTTTTAATTTTTTAACGTTTATTTATTTTTGAGACAGAGAGACAGAGCATGAACGGGAGATGGTCAGAGAGAGGGAGACACAGAATCCAAAACAGGCTCCAGGCTCTGAGCTGTCAGCACAGAGCCTGATGTGGGGCTCGAACTCATGGACCACGAGATCATGACCTGAGCCGAAGTCGGCCGCTTAACCAACTGAGCCACCCAGGCGCCCCTCTCTCTTTCAAAATAAATAAACATTAAAAAAAAAAAACAAAAAGAGAAATTTTGGAGCTGAAGAATTCAATCAAGAGCTTAACAACAGACTTGGCCAATCAGAAAAAAAAAACACAACAAAACTGTGAGCTCAAGACACATCATTTGAAATTATACAATCAAATGAGCAAAAAGAAAAGAAGAATGAAAAGGAATGAAGAAATTCTATGGGAGTTATAGGACACCATTAGGAGAAACAATCTATGCATCATTAGAGCACCAGAAGAAGAAAGAAAGAGACAGAAAGCTTATTTTAAAAAATAATGGCCAAGAACTTCCCAAATCTGAAGAGAGGTTTGTATATTCAAGTTCACGAAACTAATATGTCCCCAGACAAATTCAACCAAAATAAATCTTCTCCAAGACACATATAATAAAACTCAAAATCAAAGACAAAGTCTTGAAAGCAGCAAGCAAGAGATAAGAAAAGTTTCCTGTCACATAATTACAAGAGAATCCGCACAAGGCTATCTGAAGGTTTTTCAGGAAAAACTTTGTAGGCCAAGAGAGAGTGGAATGAAATAGTCAAAGTGCTGGAAGAAAAATATTGCCAACCAATACTTTTTCCCACAAACTTGTCCTTCAGAAATAAAGGTGAGATAAAAGGTTTTTCAAACAAAGCTGAGGAAATTCATCACCACTAGACCCACATGAATTGAAATAAAGAAGTTCTACAGGCTGAAATGAAAAGATGCTAATTAGTAGCATGAAAATTTTTGAAAATATAAACTACACTGGTGTAACTAAGTATATGCCACATTCAAAATGCTCCCATACTGCAATGTGATTGTATATTAATCACTTAACCCTAGCATACAGGTTAAGGGACAAAAGCACTAAAAACAACTGCATCTGTAATAATTTGTTAATGGATACACAATGTAAAAGACATAAACTGTGACATCATGGAAAATGGGGTGCTGGTAAATGGACAGAGTTTTTATACACAATTGAAGTTAAGTTATTATTAGCTTACAATAAACTGTTGCTATATCTGTAAGAAGTCTTCTATCAGCCTCACGGTAATTACATAGAAAAAAAAACTTACTATAAATATAAACAAGATAAAGAAAAGAGAATCAAAGCCTACCATTATGGAATATCATCAATTCACAAAGAAGACTGCAAGAGAAGAAGAAAGGAACAAAGAAATCACAAAAGAGCCAGAAAACAATTAATAAATAAGATTGCATTAGTAAGTCCTTCCATCAATAATTAATTTAAATTTAAAAAAACTAAATTCAGGGGTGCCTGGGTGGTTCAGTCGGTTAAGCATCCTACTTTGGCTCAGGTCATGACCTCGCAGTCCGTGAGTTTGAGCCCCGCATCGGGATCTGTGCTGACAGCTCACAGCCTGGAGCCTGCTGTCTCTCTCCCTCTCTCTCTCTCTCTCTCTCTCTCTCTCATTCTCTCTCTCTCTCTCTCTTTCTCTCTGCCCCTCCCCCACTCATGCTCTGTCTCTCTCAAAAATAAACATTAAAAAATTTTTTTTTAATTTAAAACAAATAATAAAAGGACTAAATGCTCTACAAAAGGCACAGAGTAACTGAATGGATTAAAATTTTTAAAAAGACCCAATAATGTACTGCCTACAAGAGACCCACTTAAGTTTAAGAACACATTCAGACTAAAAGTGAAGGGATGCAAAAATATAGCCATACAAATGGAAACCAAAAGAGAGCAGGGGTAGCTAATCTTAATTCAGACAAAATAGACTTTTATTAAAAAACTGTAACAAGACACAAAGAGGGTCATTATATAATGATAAAAGGGTCAACTCATCAAGGCAGCATAACAATTGTAAATATATATGCACCCAGTATCAGAGCATCTAAATACTTTTTTAAATACTGACAGATCTGAAGGGAGAAATAGACAACAATACAATAATAGTAGGGGACAACACAGGATGGATTTCCCAGATAAAAATTAATACGGAAACATTGTACATGAACCATACTTTAAACTACATGGACCTAACACACATATACAGAACACTTTATCCAACAACAGTGGAGTACACATTCTTCTCAAGCACACACAGAAGATTCTGAAGAATAGATCATATGTTAAGCCACAAACATCATATGTTAGCAAACTGTAAAAGGATGAAACTATACCAGGAACCTTTCTGACCAAAATAGTATGAAACCAGAAAACAATAATAGGAAGAAAATTGGAATATTCATACATATGTAGAAACTAAACAACATATTCCTGAACAACCAAAGTGTCAGAGAAGAAATGAAAAGGGAAATCAAAAACATCTTAAAACAAATTAAAACAGAAACAAAACATACCCAAACTTAAGGGATACAGGAAATTCAACTCTAAAAGGTAAGTTCATATTAATATATGCCTATATAAGCAGCAAAAAAAATGTCAAATAAGAAACCTAAATTTATGCCACACGGAACTAGGAGAAAACAAGAAGCTAAGCCCCAAAGTTAGTAGAAGGAAGGAAATAATAAAGATGAGAGTAGATATAAATGAAACAGAGAATAGAAAAACAACAGAAAAGATTAACAACATTACATTAGAACTGATACCACAGAAATACAAAGGATCATAAGAGGCTACTATCAACAATTATACACTCACAAATTGGACAATCCAGAAGAAATGGAAAAATGTCTGGAAACACACAACTTACCAAGACTGAATCATGAAGAAATAGAATCTTTGAATAGACCAATTACTAATAAGGAGACAATCAGTTATCAAAAACTTCCCAAAAAAGAAAAGCCTAGGACCTGATTGTTTCACTGGTGAATTCTACCAATGTTTAAATAAGAATTAAGCCATTCCTTCTCAAAGTCTTCCAAAATATTGAAGAGAAGGGAAAAATAATTTTAAAAAAACAGAATTACTCAGATACCAAAATCATACAACAATACTACAAGAAAAGAAAATTATAAGGCAATATCCCTGATGAATACAAATGTAAAAATCTTAAACAAAATATTAGCAAACAAAATTCAATAATATATTAAAAGGATCATACACCGTGATCAAGTGTGACTTATCCCTGCGATGCAAGGATGTTTCAACATATGCAAATCAATCAATGCAATAAACCACATTCATAAAATAAAACATAAAAATCATACAACATCTCAATAGATGCAGAAAAAGCATTCAACAGAATTCAATATCCTTTCAGAATAAAAATTCTGAACAAACTAGGTATAGAAAGAACATACCCCAACGTAATAAGGTCCACATACAACAAACACATAGCTAACATAA
This sequence comes from Panthera leo, assembly GCF_018350215.1. NCBI lineage: Eukaryota > Metazoa > Chordata > Mammalia > Carnivora > Felidae > Panthera > Panthera leo. The sequence continues at coordinate 46,971,241 of NC_056688.1, read as the reverse complement.
TAAATGATGGTAAAATATTGAAAGTTTTATTTCTAAGATTGGGAACAAGATAAGGGGTGCCTATTCTCACCACCTCTATTCAACATAGTACTGGAACTCATAGTCAGAACAATTAGGAAAGAAAAAGAGCTAAAAGGCATCCAAACTGGAAAAGAAGTAAAACTCTCTTTTTTGCAGATGATATAATCTTATATATAGAAAAGTCTAAAGACTCTACTAAAATGTTAGAACTAATAAATGAATCCAGTAAAGTTGCAAGGACACAAAATGAACATACAAAAATTAGTTGTGTTTGTATACACTATGAACAATCTGAAAAAGAAATACAGCAGTCCTTGGGGCACCTGAGTGGCTCAGTAGGTTAAGTGCCTGACTTTGGCTCAGGTCATGAACTCACTGTTCCTAGGTTCAAGCCCTGCATCAGGCTCTGGGCTGACAGCTCAGAGACCGAAGCCTGCTTCAGATTCTGTGTCTCCCTCTCTCTCTACCCCTCCCCCACTTGTACTCTTTCTGTCTCAAAATAAATAAACATTAAATTTTTTTTAAAAAAATATAGCAGTCCCACCTTATACACAATCTTGTTTTTCCCAGTTTCAGGTAGCCACAGTCAACCACATTCCAGAAGCAGATGATCCTCCTTTAGACTTATCATTAGAAGGTTAATGGTAGCCTAATACTATATCACAATGCCTATATCATCCACTTCACTTCATCACATAAGTATGCTATCAACACACATCATCACAAGAACAATGAGTACAGTATGATATTTTGAATGTGAAAGGGAGTGAGAGATATCACATTCATAAAATTTATATTACAATACATTGTTAAAATTACTCTCTTTTATTATAAGCTATTGAAAATTCTTACTGTGCCTAATTTATAAATTAAATTAACATAGGTAGAAAAATATTATATAGGTAGGAAAAAATTATATAGGGTTTGGTACCATCCATGGTTTTCAGGCATTCACTGAGGGTTTGGAATGTATCCCAATGAATAAGGGGAGACTACTAAAAAGAATGCAATATAATTTGCAATTGCATCAAAAAGGATAAAATACTTATGAATAAATTTAACTAAAGAGATAAAAGACCTATACACTGAAAACTATATGACATTTATAAAAGAAATTGAAAAAGATGCAAATAAATGGAAAGATATCCCAGGTTCTTGGATTTAAGAATTAATATTATTAAAATGTCTATACAACCCAAAGCCATCACTATTTTCAATGCAATCTCTATCAAGTTTCCAATGGCATTTTTCACGGAAATTAAAAAAAAATCCTAGAATTTGTATGGAACCACAAAAGACCCCAAAGAGCCAAAGCAATTTTGAGAAAGATGGAGTCATCAAACTTCCTGATTTCAAACTACATTATAGATCTGTAGTAATCAAAACAGTATGGTACTGACAGAAAAACAGACCAATAGAACATAACTGAAAGCACTTAAATAAACCCATGCCTGTATCTTCAACTCACATTTCATAAGAGAGCCAAGAATACTCATTAAGGAAAGGATAGTCTCTTTAATAAATGGTATTGAAAAAAACTGGATGTTCATATGCAAAAGCATGAATTTCTTTTTCATTACCTTACATCACTCACAAAAATTAACTCAAAATATATTAAAGAAGGCCTTTAATGTAGGACCTGAAACCATAAGACTCCTAAAAGAAAACACAGGGATAAAACTCTTGACATGAACTTGGCAACAATTTTTTGGAAAGACACCAAGAATACAAGCAATGAAAGCAAAAGTCAACATGTGGGACTAAATCAAACTGATAGCCTCTGCACAGTGAAAAAAATAACAAAAATAAAAAAGCACCATACAGAACGGGGGAAAATAATTACAAGCCATATATCTGCTATAGAGTCCTATACAAAATATTTAGGAAATTCAGACAACTCAATAGGAAGAAGGAGGAGATAGAGGAAGAGGTGGAGGAGGAACAGGTGGAGAGAAAGATGAGGGGGAAAAGAAAGAAGAAAAGAAAAACCCACAAATGATCCAATTAAAAACAAGAAAATTACCTGAATAGACATTTTTCAAAAAAAGACATATAAATGGTAAAAAGTGCATTAAAAGTTGTTAGCATTATTAATCATCATGGAAATGCAAATCAAAGCCACAATGAGGTATCACCTCATTGATAGCACTTGACAGCATAGCCATTATCAAAAAGATAAGAAAAGGGAAGACAAAAAGAAACCCTTGTATATTGTTGGTAGGAATGTAGACTGGTACAGTCTCTACAGAAAACAATATGGAGGATCCTCAAAAAATTAAAAATAGAACTACCATATCATCCAGTAATCCCACTATGGGATATTTATCTGAAGGAAATGAAGTCATTATCTTGAAGAGATAATCTGCTTCCTCGTGATCACTGCAATAGCCAAGACATGAGAACAACCTAAGCATCCACTAGTGGATATATGGGTAATGAAAATATAGGCTTTGCCCACAGCCCTGGATGAGAACCCAACCCTTGTTCCCTCCAAAAGCACCAAGGAGGTGCCAGCTTCAAACTATGAGGACCCGCATCTGCCACAATCCAAGCACTAAGCAGGCAAAGCTGAGGATGGAGAAGGAAGTAATGAAACTCTCTAGTCCCATGCACAATTTCCAGTCTCATCTGTCATGAAGTCCCAAATCTTTACCTGAGTGTGACCCCTAGCCTAACCAACAAACATACAGTGCAATCTACAAAAAATGCAAAGGACTCACCTCCTCTCCCATGGTCAGTAAGAAGACTACGACTACAGTTGTTAATAAAAATACATACAAATACAGATATTCTATGGATATAAACATCAAAAGTGTTGAGTTCTTTATGTTAATTAGCCCACGACATCCAGAGTTATTTAATTCCCTCCATGATTCCAAAGCATAGAGTTCCTGAACTCATGCAACATGTAGATTTTGGTTTCTATCTGTTTCGTTATTGTCTTATACACTGGCGATGGCTCTCCAATATGCGTATCAGCCTTCTGGAGCCACATTCCCTTCCTGCTCTCCCTCAATTCTAACTTTTAGATTCGTCTCCCATTGACTTAAATATCAATCAACTAAAAAAATCTATCTCATGTTAGGGTTAATCAATTCAAGGACTAATTCCATTTGGTGGGATCAATGGCACCCATCCTGACAGTCTAGTCCTTAAAATCCCCTGCATCAGAAAGGAGGAGTATATGAGTCATAATGTTCCTGTCATGTACCGTCCCAATCTTCTATGTCAAGGATGTTCAAATAATATGGAATAGCTAGGGTTCAAGAGGAAATCTAGTTGCTGTATCTGATTATTTTAATAAAATGGTAGCTGAAAAAAAAAGAAATATATATGGTGTATATATACACAATGGAATATTGTCAGCCATTAAAAAAGAAGAAGAAAACCCTGCCATTTGTAACAACATGAGGGAACTTTGAGGGCATTACGCTAAGTGAAACAAGTGAGACAGAGAAAGACAAATACTATATAATCTCACCTAAATGTGGAATCTAAAAAAGCTGAACTCAAATTAACAGAGAGCGGTGACTGATGGCTGCCACGGGCTGGGGGATGGGGGAATGAGGAGTTGTTTGTCAGAGTACAAACTTCCAGTTATGAAAGGAGTAATTCTGGGATCTAATGTGCAGCATGGTTATTGGAGTTAACACTATATTGTATACTTGAAAGTTGCTAAGAGAGAGCAGATCTTAAATTTCCTCATTATAACAACAATGGCAAAAAAAAAAGGTAATTACATGAGATGAATAATATGTTAACTAACCTATTATGGTAATCATTTCACAATGTAAGATAAACACTATAATCTAATAATTCCACATCTGTGTATTTAGTCTAGAGAAACACTGGCAAATATGTCCCAATGTATGAGAATTTTCTAATTACAATAAATTTTTAAAAAAAAATTCTAGATATTTGTCAGTAAGACGATGGACAAGAAAATTTTGTAATGCTCTTATAATGGAATACTATGACACAGAGAGGAAAAAAATCAATGAATAGGAACTACAACTATCCATAAGAATAAATCTCATAGACATATGGGATAAAAAAGGCAAACTGTAGAAGAATAAATGCAATATAATAACATCTAAATATAGTTTAAAATATACAAAATGAAACATATTTATCAAAATACACGTGTAACAAGAGCATATATAATACAAACTTAAGTACTTTTAAACCAAAGAACAAAAAATCCCCAAATGTTAACTGTTTTGCCACTAAAACATTCAAAAATATAAATTCATAATGAGGCCCAGAGGAATGAGTGCTCTTACCAAAAACACACACAAGTTGATTAGAAATCAAATGGAGTGTAAATGGTAATGACGGCTAAATAAAAAGAAGTTATTCTGAAGCCTTTGGAGTTTTTTTTAACTGCACATAGAAATGAAAACTAAATGTCATGTTCAAGTACAGTTAAACTCTACTGCACACATGCAAAACATGCCATGTGCACATTTCAGTAAAACTTCTTTGAAATAGGCAAAAGAGATAGTATAAATAGAAAGACACTAAATTTACTTAACATATGCATCAAAATCTTGACTCTGCCTCACTGTGTGGCCTTAGCAAATCATTAACCTATCTCAACCTCACTTTCTCCATTTGTACAATCGTATGAACTTCATTTTCCTCATTTGTAAATTTCTACTCAATCATATTTCCAAACATTTGTGTTTGTGTGTGATGTTTGGCACATAATAAGTGCTCAACAAATTGTGCCTATATCAGAACAGAGTCTGATCAATAGAGAAGAAATAAAGATGAGAAGTGCTATTAATAGTTGGTTAAGCTATTTACTTTTTTTTTGTTTGTTTTTTTAACTAATGAAAATGAACCATCCAAGTGGATAAAAACATTCTGTGACATTCTAAACATACTATACTAGAGACCTTCATGTTCATTTCAGGTAATCATGACTACAATACCCCACACACATATTTATTTGTATTCTCCTTCTCCTTTAACATTGATATTCTATTATACTTTTAAAATTTGTTTTGCTTTTTTGTATTCCTGTTTTCCTTTAATATTGATATTCTATTTATATTTTAAATTTTTGTTTTGTTTTTCATCATCTCAAATTCCTTTTAGAAAATACATATAAATAAATTTAAGTTTCTCTTTGCTTTTTCCCATGCCATATAAAAGCAGCAAGATTTTTACCGAAATTGGAATGTATTTGGGGGATGATCTGGCTTAAAATACAGACTACAAAGCATACTAAAAGTCACTAAGTGGCCCTAGGTAGGTAAACAATCTAGGACAAATAATCATCTCCATTTCACAGCTGGACCCGAAGTGTAGTAAGTGGCTCAACAATTACTGATAGGGATAAACATGCCATATTGTTAAGGTACAGAAAGAAAAACAAAATCTGATTCCAAATATGTTCCCCAAACTAAAGTCACAATGTTAGATATTCCAAATGTTGATTTTTGATGGAGTGGCTTCTCAAGGACACAATTCTAAGGATCATCCTCCAAGGTCAACAAAAACAGGAATTAATTTAATTAACTATGGTTAATGATTTTCCTGAGTCACACTGACAGGCTACCTATAAATGAATACACCAATAAATAACCAGAAATAACTAATAAACAGGAGGTTTATGAACGAGCTACTAATGAGCTAGTAAAAGTACTTAAGAAATTATATACTTAAGTATATAAGTGTCATATATAATCACAGTGGATTAAAACCAAGAGATTTAGAATTGGCTTTGAAAACTTTTCAAGTATAGCCAGAAACTGAATAAATGTACAACTGTACCCTATGCTAGCCACACTACCTTTGCTCATTTCCATCTTAGAGCATTTGTGGTTTCTGCTCTCTCTGCTTGAAATTCTCTTCCCCAAGATTCTCTTCTTGGGCCTTAGTCCTCATTTCACTCACTTTTTGCTTGAATGTTACTTCTTCAGAGAGGCTTTCTTTGACCTCATCCAAAGTATCCCCATTATTCTTTTTATCTTACCCTGTTTATTTCCTTTATAATATTTATCGGGTTTTTTTGCTAAATTTTCCATATACCAAATGACAGGGAAAATAAACACTTAAAACAATAATTTTCTGAGCAAAATCACTTACTCTGTTTAGTTAGGTCATAAATTTACAGGCTAAAATCTAGGTTGATGTGACTACGAGGAAAAACTGAACCATGATTTTTATCTCATCCATTTCACTCCTTTAAGTTAAAAAAAAAAAAGTATGTAAATAAGAAGAAGAGAATAAGCAGTGCTTGAATTTGAAAGGTTTTCTTTTTTTTTATCTTAAAATGAGACACTCTCCTGGACTAGACTGCTGACATACTTTTTCTGTATTATATAAGCTTATAAAACACTCCTGGAAAATGTTTTCAATGTGTTGCACTCCGAGAAAATGTCTTCAGTGTATTTTATCTTTAGAGAGATCAAAGATTAATGAACTTCATAAAACTTATAAATTAAGTATTTCAGAAGCACATTTGTAAAATAAACCATTAAGAGCTTGAGCTTAAAAAATTTAAGGGTAAATGTAAAAGACAAAATTATGAAGCTCTCAAAGAAATACAGGAGAATATATTCACGGCCTCAGGTTGTGGAAGATTTTTCTTAATCTAGATACAAAAAGTACCAACCACAAAGTAAAAGTGACACAATAAAAATAATGAAAAATATTCCATAAAATAGAATACCTATACAACAAAGAATTTATTCATGGATTTAATAACCAACTCCAAGAAATGAATAAGAAAAAGATACCTCAGTAGAAAAAGGGCCAAAAAGCTTGAACAGGCATTTTACTAAATATATATACATATACATATATATATACGTATATATATGTATACGTATATATATGTATATATATACGTATATATATACGTAAGTATATATATACGTATATATATACATATATATACATATATATATACGTATATATATGTACGTATATATATATATTTATATATATTTATATATATTTATACGTATATACGTATATATATATATTTATATATATTTATATATATTTATACGTATATATACGTATATATACGTAAGTATATATATACGTATATATATTTATATATATATACTTACGTATATATTTATATATATACGTATATATATATTTATATATATACTTACGTATATATTTATATATATACTTATATATATGTATATATACATATATATATGTATATATATGTATATATATACTTATATATATTTATATATATACTTATATATATTTATATATATACTTATATATATTTATATATATACTTATATATATTTATATATATACTTATATATATGTATATATACATATATATGTATATATATAAATATATATATATTTACATGCACACACACACACACACACACACACACACACACACATACTGGGAGTGCAAGCTGGTGCAGCAACTCTGGAAAATAGTATGGGGGTTCCTCAAAAAACTAAAAATAGAACTATCCTACCACCCAGCAATTGCACTACTAGGCATTTATCCAAGGGATACAGGTGTGCTGTTTCGAAGGGACACATGCACCCCCCATGTTTATAGCAGCACTATCAACAATAGCCAAAGTTTGGAAAGAGCCAAAATGTCCATCGATGGATGAATAAAAAAGATGTGGTATATACGTACAATGGAGTATTACTTGGCAATCACAAAGAATGAAATCTTGCCATTTGCAACTACATGGATGGAATTGGAGGGTATTATACTAACTGAAATGAGTCAGTCAGAGAAAGACAAAAATCATATGACTTCACTCATATGAGGACTTTAAGAGACAAAACAGATGAACATAAGGGAAGGGAAACAAAAATAATATAAAAACAGGGAGGGGGACAAAACAGAAGAGACTCATAAATATGGAGAACAAACAGAGGCTTACTGGAGGGGGTATGGAAGGCGGGGATGGGCTAAATGGGTAAGGGGCACTAAGGAATCTACTCCTGAAATCATTGTTGTACTATATGCTAACTAATTTGGATGTAAATTTTTTTTTTTTAATATATGAAATTTACTGTCAAATTGGTTTCCATACAACACCCAGTGCTCATCCCAAAAGGTGCCCTCCTCAATACCCATCACCCACCCTGCCCTCCCTCCCACCCCACCCTGTCCTCCCTCCCACCCCCCATCAACCCTCAGTTTGTTCTCAGTTTTTAACAGTCTCTTATGCTTTGGCTCTCTCCCACTCTAACCTCTTTTTTTTTTTTTTTTTTTTTTTTTTCCTTCCCCTCCCCCATGGGTTTCTGTTATGTTTCTCAGGATCCACATAAGAGTGAAACCATATGGTATCTGTCTTTCTCTGTATGGCTTATTTCACTTAGCATCACACTCTCCAGTTCCATCCATGTTGCTACAAAAGGCCATATTTCATTTTTTCTCATTGCCACGTAGTATTCCATTGTGTATATAAACCACAATTTCTTTATCCATTCATCAGTTGATGGACATTTAGGCTCTTTCCATAATTTGGCTATTGTTGAGAGTGCCGCTATAAACATTGGGGTACAAGTGCCCCTATGCATCAGTACTCCTGTATCCCTTGGATAAATTCCTAGCAGTGCTATTGCTGGGTCATAGGGTAGGTCTATTTTTAATTTTCTGAGGAACCTCCACACTGCTTTCCAGAGCGGCTGCACCAATTTCCATTCCCACCAACAGTGCAAGAGGGTTCCTGTTTCTCCACATCCTCTCCAGCATCTATAGTCTCCTGATTTGTTCATTTTGGCCACTCTGACTGGCGTGAGGTGGTATCTGAGTGTGGTTTTGATTTGTATTTCCCTGATAAGGAGCGACGTTGAACATCTTTTCATGTGCCTGTTGGCCATCCGGATGTCTTCTTTAGAGAAGTGTCTATTCATGTTTTCTGCCCATTTCTTCACTGGGTTATTTGTTTTTCGGGTGTGGAGTTTGATGAGCTCTTTATAGATTTTGGATACTAGCCCTTTGTCCGATGTGTCATTTGCAAATATCTTTTCCCATTCCATTGGTTGCCTTTTAGTTTTGTTGGTTGTTTCCTTTGCTGTGCAGAAGCTTTTTATCTTCATAAGGTCCCAGTAATTCACTTTTGCTTTTAATTCCCTTGCCTTTGGGGATGTGCCGAGTAAGAGATTGCTACGGCTGAGGTCAGAGAGGTCTTTTCCTGCTTTCTCCTCTAAGGTTTTGATGGTTTCCTGTCTCACATTCAGGTCCTTTATCCATTTTGAGTTTATTTTTGTGAATGGTGTGAGAAAGTGGTCTAGTTTCAACCTTCTACATGTTGCTGTCCAGTTCTCCCAGCACCATTTGTTAAAGAGACTGTCTTTTTTCCATTGGATGTTCTTTCCTGCTTTGTCAAAGATGAGTTGGCCATACGTTTGTGGGTCTAGTTCTGGGGTTTCTATTCTATTCCATTAGTCTATGTGTCTGTTTTTATGCCAATACCATGCTGTCTTGATGATGACAGCTTTGTAGTAGAGGCTAAAGTCTGGGATTGTGATGCCTCCTGCTTTGGTCTTCTTCTTCAAAATTACTTTGGCTATTCGGGGCCTTTTGTGGTTCCATATGAATTTTAGGATTGCTTGTTCTAGTTTCGAGAAGAATGCTGGTGCAATTTTGATTGGGATTGCATTGAATGTGTAGATAGCTTTGGGTAGTATTGACATTTTGACAATATTTATTCTTCCAATCCATGAGCAGGGAATGTCTTTCCATTTCTTTATATCTTCTTCAATTACCTGCATAAGCTTTCTATAGTTTTCAGCATACAGATCTTTTACATCTTTGGTTAGATTTATTCCTAGGTATTTTATGCTTCTTGGTGCAATTGTGAATGGGATCAGTTTCTTCATTTGTCTTTCTGTTGCTTCATTGTTAGTGTATAAGAATGCAACTGATTTCTGCACATTGATTTTGTATCCTGCAACTTTGCTGAATTCATGTATCAGTTCTAGCAGACTTTTGGTGGAGTCTATCGGATTTTCCATGTATAATATCATGTCATCTGCAAAAAGCAAAAGCTTGACTTCATCTTTGCCAATTTTGATGCCTTTGATTTCCTTTTGTTGTCTGATTGCTGATACTAGAACTTCCAGCACTATATTAAACAACAGCGGTGACAGTGGGCATCCCTGTCGTGTTCCTGATCTCAGGGAAAAAGCTCTCAGTTTTTCCCCGTTGAGGATGATGTTAGCTGTGGGCTTTTCATAAATGGCCTTTATGATCTTTAAGTATGTTCCTTCTATCCCGACTTTCTCAAGGGTTTTTATTAAGAAAGGGTGCTGGATTTTGTCAAAGGCCTTTTCTGCATCGATTGACAGGATCATATGGTTCTTCTCTTTTTTTTTGTTAATGTGATGTATCACGTTGATCGATTTGCGAATGTTGAACCAGCCCTGCATCCCAGGAATGAATCCCACTTGATCATGGTGAATAATTCTTTTTATATGCTGTTGAATTCGATTTGCTAGTATCTTATTAAGAATTTTTGCATCCATATTCATCAGGGATATTGGCCTGTAGTTCTCTTTTTTTACTGGGTCTCTGTCTGGTTTAGGAATCAAAGTAATACTGGCTTCATAGAATGAGTCTGGAAGTTTTCCTTCCCTTTCTATTTCTTGGAATAGCTTGAGAAGGATAGGTATTATCTCTGCTTTAAATGTCTGGCAGAACTCCCCTGGGAAGCCATCTGGTCCTGGACTCTTATTTGTTGGGAGATTTTTGATAACCGATTCAATTTCTTCGCTGGTTATGGGTCTGTTCAAGCTTTCTATTTCCTCCTGATTGAGTTTTGGAAGAGTGTGGGTGTTTAGAAATTTGTCCATTTCTTCCAGGTTGTCCAATTTGCTGGCATATAATTTTTCATAGTATTCCCTGATAATTGTTTGTATCTCTGAGGGATTGGTTGTAATCATTCCATTTTCATTCATGATTTTATCTATTTGGGTCATCTCCCTTTTCTTTTTGAGAAGCCTGGCTAGAGGTTTGTCAATTTTGTTTATTTTTTCAAAAAACCAACTCTTGGTTTCGTTGATCTGCTCTACAGTTTTTTTAGATTCTATATTGTTTATTTCTGCTCTGATTTTTATTATTTCTCTTCTTCTGCTGGGTTTAGGCTGCCTTTGCTGTTCTGCTTCTATTTCCTTTAGGTGTGCTGTTAGATTTTGTATTTGGGATTTTTCTTGTTTCTTGAGATAGGCCTGGATTGCAATGTATTTTCCTCTCAGGACTGCCTTCGCTGCATCCCAAAGCGTTTGGATTGTTGTATTTTCATTTTCGTTTGTTTCCATATATGTTTTAATTTCTTCTCTAATTGCCTGGTTGACCCACTCATTCGTTAGTAGGGTGTTCTTTAACCTCCGTGCTTTTGGAGGTTTTCCAGACTTTTTCCTGTGGTTGATTTCAAGCTTCATAGCATTGTGGTCTGAAAGTATGCATGGTATAATTTCAATTCTTGTAAACTTATGAAGGGCTGCTTTGTGACCCAGTATATGATCTATCTTGGAGAATGTTCCATGTGCACTCGAGAAGAAAGTATATTCTGTTGCTTTGGGATGCAGAGTTCTAAATATATCTGTCAAGTCCATCTGATCCAATGTATCATTCAGGGCCCTTGTTTCTTTATTGACTGTGTGTCTAGATGATCTATCCATTTCTGTAAGTGGGGTGTTAAAGTCCCCTGCAATGACCACATTCTTATCAATAAGGTTGCTTATGTTTATGAGTAATTGTTTTATATATCTGGGGGCTCGGGTATTTGGCGCATAGACATTTATAATAGTTAGCTCTTCCTGGTGGATAGACCCTGTGATTATTATATAATGCCCTTCTTCATCTCTTGATACAGCCTTTAATTTAAAGTCTAGCTTGTCTGATATAAGTATGGCTACTCCAGCTTTCTTTTGGCTTCCAGGAGCATGATAAATAGTTCTCCATCCCCTCACTCTCAATCTAAAGGTGTCCTCAGATCTAAAATGAGTCTCTTGTAGACAGCAAATAGATGGGTCTTGCTTTTTTATCCATTCTGATACCCTATGTCTTTTAGTTGGCGCATTTAATCCATTTACATTCAGTGTTATTATAGAAAGATATGGGTTTAGAGTCATTGTGATGTCTGTATGTTTTATGCTTGTAGTGATGTCTCTGGTACTTTGTCTCACAGGATCCCCCTTAGGATCTCTTGTAGGGCTGGTTTCGTGGTGACAAATTCCTTCAGTTTTTGTTTGTTTGGGAAGACCTTTATCTCTCCTTCTATTCTAAATGACAGACTTGCTGGATAAAGGATTCTCGGCTGCATATTTTTTCTGTTTAGCACACTGTAGATATCGTGCCAAGCCTTTCTGGCCTGCCAAGTTTCAAAGGAGAGATCAGTCGCGAGTCTTATAGGTCTCCCTTTATATGTGAGGGCACGTTTATCCCTTGCTGCTTTCAGAATTTTCTCTTTATCCTTGTATTTTGCCAGTTTCACTATGATATGTCGTGCAGAAGATCGATTCAAGTTACGTCTGAAGGGAGTTCTCTGTGCCTCTTGGATTTCAATGCCTTTTTCCTTCCCCAGTTCAGGGAAGTTCTCAGCTATAATTTGTTCAAGTACCCCTTCAGCACCTTTCCCTCTCTCTTCCTCCTCTGGGATACCAATTATGCGTATATTATTTTTTTTTAGTGTATCACTTAGTTCTCTAATTTTCCCCTCATACTCCTGGATTTTTTTATCTCTCTTTCTTTCAGCTTCCTCTTTCTCCATAACTTTATCTTCTAGTTCACCTATTCTCTCCTCTGCCTCTTCAAGCCGAGCCATCGTGGTTTCCATTTTGTTTTGCATTTCGTTTAAAGCGTTTTTCAGCTCCTCGTGACTGTTCCTTAGTCCCTCGATCTTTGTGGCAAGAGATTCTCTGCTGTCCTGTATACTGTTTTCAAGCCCAGCGATTAATTTTATGACTATTATTCTAAATTCACTTTCTGTTATATTATTTAAATCCTTTTTGATCAGTTCATTAGCTGTTGTTATTTCCTGGAGATTCTTCTGAGGGGAATTCTTCCGTTTGGTCATTTTGGAGAGTCCCTGGTGTGGTGAGGACCTGCAGGGCACTTCCCCTGTGCTGTGGTGTATAACTGGAGTTAGTGGGCAGGGCCGCAGTCCAACCCGATGTCTGCCCCCAGCCCACTGCTGGGGCCACAGTCAGACTGGTGTGTGCCCTCTCTTCCCCTCTCCTAGGGGCGGGATTCACTGTGGGGTGGCGTGTCCCGTCTGGGCTACTTGCACACTGCCAGGCTTGTGTTGCTGGGGATCTGGTGTATTAGCTGGGGTGGGTAGGCAAGGTGCACGGGGGCTGGAGGGGCAGGCTTAGCTCGCTTCTCCTTAGGTGATCCACTTCAGGAGGAGCCCTGTGGCAGCGGGAGGGAGTCAGATCCGCTGCCGGAGGTTTGGCTCCGCAGAAGCACAGAGTTGGGTGTTTGCGCGGAGCGAGCAAGTTCCCTGGCAGGAACTGGTTCCCTTTGGGATTTTGGCTGGGGGATGGGCGGGGGAGATGGCGCTGGCGCCTTTGTTCCCCGCCAAGCTGAGCTCTGCCGTCCGGGGGCTCAGCAGCTCTCCCTCCCTTTGTCCTCCAGCCTTCCCGCTTTCCGAGCAGAGCTGTTAACTTATGACCTCCCAGATGCTAAGTCGCGCTTGCTGTCGGAACACAGTCTGTCCGGCCCCTCTGCTTTTGCCAGCCAGACTCGGGGGCTCTGCTTGGCCGGCGAGCCGCCCCTCCGCCCCGGCTCCCTCCCGCCAGTCCGTGGAGCGCGCACCGCCTCGCCGCCCTTCCTACCCTCTTCCGTGGGCCTCTAGTCTGCGCTTGACTCCGGAGACTCCCTTCTGCTAATCCTCTGGCGGTTTTCTGGGTTCTTTAGGCAGGTGTAGGTGGAATCTAAGTGATCGGCAGGACGCGCTGTGAGCCCCGCGTCCTCCTACGCCGCCATCTTCCGGAACCCCAATTTGGATGTAAATTTTAAAAAATAAAAAATAAAACAAGTTAAAATTTTATATATATATACATATATATATATGTATATATATATAGTTTGAAAATAAAAATATATATATAACCAAAAATATATATATTTAAAAAATAAAAAAACAAGTTAAAATTATATATATAGTTTGAAAAGAAAAATATATATATATAGTCAAAAAACATATAACTTGATTCTTAACTTTATTAGTAATTGAAACAATGCAAATTAAAACCACAATGAGCCAATGCCCACTCACTAGACTGACAAAAAAATCCTAATAATATAAGTTGGGCAAAAATATGGAACAATGTGACATCATCGCTGTTGGAAGTCTAAACTGATACATTTTGGAAACAGTTTATCAATACCTACTTAAGTAGAAGAATTGCATTCTCTGAAATCCAACAATTTGTCTTTCAGACATATACCCTAGGAAAACCCATGTGCATCAGGATACACATACAAAAATGTTAATAGCTGTTTATCAGCTGAAGAATGGATACATTTAGGATGAATGGGATAAAGTGTGAGCTAAAAATGCAAGAGTGGACATTAGACCTGACTTTCATAAAAGTCTCATTTGGCTTTGAGGATAAACAGATAAAAAAGAATTATTATCTGCCTTTAAACATCTGAGAAATGCAGCGTCTCTGAAGAGAATAACTTTATTTAACTTTATTAATATTGGTATTAACTATTAAAAAATATTGCTTGCAGAGGAGCCAAGATGGTGGTATAGCATGGAAGAATTTTGCATCTCTCGTCCCTGAAATACAGCCAGATCAACACTACACCACCTTGCACACCTAGAAAACTGATATGAGGATTAACACAACAATCTGCACAACCTAAACCACAGAATTCAGCAGGTACATGGCATGGAGAGGTGAACTGGGGGAGAGAGTAGCCACAGAGGGCAAGGAGCTGTTTTTGCTCCCTGGGGAGAGCATCGTCCCTGCCCAAAAGTAGCTTCAGAGAAAAGAAAGAGTATGCAAGGGACTAAACAAAAAAAAAGGGAGAAAGGAGAAATGAGAGGGTTTAAATTCCATTAAGACTCCATAAACTGGGGGAGTGCAGAGTCTGCAACTCTGTGCTTTGATACCTGGTGGAGCTCTGGTGGGAAGGGCGAATCCCCAAGAGCAGACAGCAAGGTCCAAGGGTCTGTGGGTCACATGGGTAGAGGCAGTTCCCTGCTGGAAGGATATTTGGTAGAGGCTGTGCGGCCACCCCCCCATGCAAGTGTCCTATAAGACCCTGGAGAAAACCACATTCGCTGGTGCTGGAACAAGACCGTTAAGTGGGAAACCTGGTGCCAGGTGTGTGTTGTGATTTACCATAATCACTGAAATGCTGCTGCTACATGATCGCGTGAACGTTTTCTGTGGCAGGCTGGCACCCAGCTGCAATCTCTGGGCATTGGCAGCGCACAGTCCCCCGAAAATTCCTGGGGCTGGGTGGGTATCCACCCATTGCTTAGTGAGACTCTCCCCCAGAGGGTCAGAATGGGCCAGAGCTGAGTCCCTCAGAAGTGAGGAGTTGGGAAACACAGTCACATCTGAGATAAAATTCAGGAGGGAGGTGACACCTGGCATCTTGATAGCTTGATCAGAGACAGTGTAAAAGAAGGGAGTGGACAGAAGCCAGAGAGAAAGGGCAGGTGCATGATTGCTGGTTGGGAAGAACAGAGTTCCGATACTAGAGACTATGTAGCTGGGCGATACCATTTTCACCCCGCCCCCCCCCCACACACACGCGCGCATACACACCTACATGCACAACAAAAATCCACCCCAGTAAGCCAAGCAGCACCATCCAGTAGAGAATGGAGCCATTACACTAAGCCCCACCCAACTTTGCCAACCTCGCTATTCAGGAACACCAAAGTCTTTCCACCTGCTTAGTTTATTGGATATAAAGTACTTCATAGTTTGACCTCTAGGGGAAACTGATGTAATTTCAATCGTATTTCAGTCTGTTAGTCCATCTATTCAATTTTTTTTTTCTTTTTCTGTTCTTATTCTTGAATACAGGAAAACATTTATTTTTATTTTCCTTTATCATTAAAATTATTTTTCTTTAATTTTTTCTACTTTTTTTTTACTTTTTTGTAAATTTTTCAAATTCCACTTTACTCCCATCATTTAATTTTATTCTATTTCATTGCATTTTTTTCAAATTATCAAACATTTCCTTTTTTTTTCTTCTCCTTCTCTTTTTTCTCTAATCTATCAAACTCTTTTCAACAACCAGACCAAAACACACTTAGGATCTAGCATGATTTATTTGATTTTTGTGTGTATTGCTTTTAATTTTTTAATTTATTTTTTTACCTTATTAATTCCTTTTCTTCCTTCAAAATGACAGAATAAAGGAATTCACCCCAAAAGAAAGAGCACAAAGAAACAACAGCCAGGGACTTAATCAACAGAGATACAAGCGAGATGTCTGAACCAGAATTTAGAATCACGATAATAAGAATACTAGTTGCATTTGAAAATATATTAGAATCCCTTTCTGCAGAGATGAAAGAAGTGAAAGCTAGTCAGGATGAAATAAAAAATGCTATAAGTGAGCTGCAATCTCGAGTGGAGGCCATGTTGGCAAGGATGGATGAAGCAGAGCAGTGAACTAATGAAAGAGAGGACAAACTTATGGATAACAATGAAGCAGAAAAAAAGAGGGAGACTAAGGCAAAAGAGCACTATTTAAGAATTAGAGATATCAGTGACTCATTAAAAAGGAACAACATCAGAATCATAGGGGTCCCAGAAGATGAAGGGAGAGAAACGGGAGTAGAAGGGTTATGTGAGAAAATCATAGCAGAAAACTTTCCTAACCCAGAGAAAGACACACACATTACAATCCAGGAAGCACAGAGGACTCTCATTAGATTCAACAAAAACTGACCATCAACAAGGCATATCATAGTCAAACTCGCAAAATACTCAGGCAAGGAAAGAATCACCAAAGCAACAAGGGAAAAAAATTCTTAACTTACAAGGGAAGACAGATCAGGTTTGCAGCAGACCTATCCACAGAAACTTGGCAGACCAGAAAGGAGTGGCAGGATATATTCAATGTGATGAATCAGAAAAATATGCAGCCAGGAATTCTTTATCCAGCAAGGCTGTCATTCAAAATAGAAGGAGAGATAAAAAGTTTCCCAGACAAACAAAAATCAGAGTTTGTGACCACTAAACCAGCCCTGCAAGAAATTTTAAGGGGGACTCTCTGAGGGGAGAAAAGACAAAAAAATAAAATAAAAAATGAAACAAAAAACAAAAACAAAGGCAACAAAGACTATAAAGGACCAGAGAACACCACCAGAAACTTCAACTCAACAGGCAACATAATGGCAATAAATTCATATCTTTGACTCTAGACATCAATGGACTAAATGCTCCAATCAAAAGATATAGGATAACAGAATGGATAAGAAAATAAGATCCATCTATATGCTCCTCACAAGAGACCCACTTAAGATTTAAAGACATCTTATGATTGAAAGTAAGGGGATGGAAAACCATCTAACATGCTAATTGTCGACAAAAGAAAGCTGGAGTAGCCATAGTTATATCAGACAATCTAGACTTTAAGATAAAAACTGTATCAAGAGATGCAGAAGGGCATTCTATCATAATCAAGGGGTCTATCCACCAAGAAAATCTAGCAATTGTAAACATTTATGCTCCAAATGTGAGAACACCCAAATATATAAATCAATTAATCACAAACATAAAAAACTCATCGATAGTAATACCGTAGTAGTAGGAGACTTCAACACACCACTCACAGCAATGAACAGATCATCTAAACAGAAAATCAACAAGGAAACAATGGCTTTAAATGACACACTGGACCAGATGGACTTAACATGTATATTCAGAACATTTCATCCTAAAGCAGTAGACTATACATTCTTCTCCAGTGTACATCGAACATTCTCCAGAAGAGATCACACTGGGACACATCAGCACTCAACAAGTATAAAAAGATCAAGATCGTACCGTGCATATTTTCAGACCACAACACTATGAAACTTGAAATCAACCACAAGAAAAAATGTGGAAAGATAACACATATTTGAGACTGAAGAACATCCTACTAAAGAACGAATGGGCTCACCAAGAAGTTAAAGAGGAAATTAAAAAGTACATGGAGGTCAATGAAAATGATAACACCACAGCCCAAAACCATTGGGACACAGCAAAGGCAGTCATAAGAGGGAAGTATACAGCAATCCAGGCCTTCCTAAAGAAGGAAGAAAGGTCTCAGATACACAGCCTAACCTTACATCTTAAAGAGCTGGAAAAAAGAACAGCAAATAAAACCCAAAACCAGCACAAGACAGGAAATAATGAAGATTAGAGCAAAAACCAATGCTATCAAAACCAAAAAACAGTAAAACAGATCAACGAAACCAGAAGCTGGTTCTTTGAAAGAATTAACAAAATTAATAACCCCCAAGCCAGTTTGATCAAAAAGAAAAAGGAAAGGACCCAGATAAAATCAAGAATGAAAGAGGAGAGATCACATCCAACACAGCAGAAATACAAACAATAAGAGAATATTATGAGAAAATATATGCCAATAAAATGGGCAATCTGGAAGAAATGGACAAATTCCTGGAAACATATACACTACCAAAACTGAAACCAGAAGAAAGAGAAAATTTGAACAGACCCATAACCAGTAAGGAAATCAAATTAGTCATCAAAAATCTCCCAAAAAACAAGAGTCCAGGGTCAGATGGCTTTCCAGGAGAATTCTACCAAACATGTAAGGAAGAGTTAAAACCTATTCTCTTGAAGCTGTTCCAAAAAATAGAAATGGAAGGAAAATTTCCAAACTCTTTCTATGAAGTCAGCATTACCTTGATTCCAAAACCAGAGGCCCCACTAAAAAGGAGAACTATAGACCAATTTCCCGATGAACATGGATGCAAAAATCCTCAACAAGATATTAGCCAACCAGATTCAACAATAGATTAAAAAATTATGCACCATGACCAAGTGGGATTTATACCTGGGATGCAGGGCTGGTTCAATATCCACAAAACAATTAACATGATTCATCACATCAATAAAAGAAAGGACAAGAACCACATGATGCTCTCAATAGATGCAGAGGAAGCATTTGACAAAACATAGCATCCTTTCTTGATAAAAACCCTCAAGAAAGTAGGAATAGAAGGAGCATACCTCGAGAACATAAAAGTCATATAAGAATGATCCAACGCTAATATCATCCTCAATGGGGAAAAACTGAGAGCTTTCCCCCTAAGGTCAGGAACAAGACAGGGATGTTCACTCTCACCACTGTTCTTCAACATATTATTGGAAGTCTTAGCCTCTGCAATCAGACAACACAAACAAATAAAAGGCATCCAAATCAGCCAGGAGGAGGTCAAACTTTCACTCTTCACAGATGACATGATACTCTGTAAGGAAAACCCAAAAGAATCCACCAAAAAACTGCTAGAATTTATTCATGAATTCAGCAAAGTTGCAGGATATAAAATAAATGTACAGAAATAGGTTGCAATCCTATATACCAATAATGAAGCAACAGAAAGAAATGAAAAATTATATCCCATTTAAAATTGCACCAAAAACCATAAAATACCAAGGAATAAATCTAACCAAATAGGTTAAAAATCTATACACTGAAAACTACAGAAAGCTTATGAAAGAAATTGAAGAAGACACAAAAAAATGGAAAAAGATTCCATGCTCCTGGATACGAAGAACAAATACTGTTAACATGTTGACATTACCCAAAGCAACCTACATATTTAATGCAATACCTACCAAAATAACACCAATATTCTTCACAGAGCTAGAACAAACAACCCTAAACTTTGCGTGGAACCAGAAAAGATCCAGAATATCCAAAGCAATCCTGATAAAGAAAACCAAAGCTGGAGCACAATCCTGGACATCAAGTTGTATTACAAAGCTGTAATCATCAAGACAGTATAGTAGTGGTACAAGAACAAACACTCAGATCAATGGAACAGAATAGAGAACCCAGAAATGGACCCACAAACATATGACCAACTAATCTTTGACTAAGCAGGAAAGAATATCCAATGGAATAAACAGAGTATCTTCAGCAAGTGGTGCTGGGAAAAGTGGACAATGACATACAGAAGAATGAACCTGGACCACTTTCTTCCACCTTACTCAAAAACAAACTCAAGATGTCTGAAAGACCTAAGCGTGAGACAGGAAGCCATCAAAATCCTAGAGGAGAAAGCAGGCAAAAACCTCTTTGACCTTCGCTGCAGCAAATTCTTACTTGACATGTCTCCAGAGGCAAGAGAAACAAAAGCAAAAATGAACTATTGGGACCTGATCAAAATAAAAAGCTTCTGCAGAGCAAAGGAAACAATCAGCAAAACTAAAAGGCAACCAATGAAATGGGAGAAGATATTTGCAAACGACATATCAGATAAAGGGTTAGTATCCACATCTATAAAGAACTTAACAAACTCAACATCCAAAAAACAAATAATCCAGTGAAGAAATGAGCAAAAGACATGAACAGACACTTCTCCGAAGAAGACATCCAGATGTCCAACTGATACATGAAAAAATGCTCCACATCACTCATAATCAAGGAAATACAAATCAAAACCATCACACCCGTCAAAATGGCTAACATTAACAACACAGGCAACAACAGATGTTGGTGAGCATTGCACTGCCGGTGGGAATGCAAGGTGGTGCAGTCACGCTGGAAAACAGTATGGGGGTTTCTAAAAAAATTAAAAATAGAACTACTCTACAACCCAGCAATTACACTACTAGGAATTTATCCAAGGGATACAGGTATGCTGTATCCAAGGGACACATGCTCCCCCATGTTTATAGCAGCACTATCAACAATAGTCAAAGTATGGAAAGAGCCCAGGTGTCCATCAATGGACGGATGGATAAAGAAGATGTGGTATATAGATAATTGAGGAAGATGGAGGCGTAGGAGAACGCTGGCCTCACCACGTCCTGCTGGTCACTTAGATTCCACCTACACCTGCCTAAATAACCCAGAAAACCACCAGAAGACTAGCAGAATGGAGTCTCCGGAGCCAAGCACAGACGAGAGGCCCACGGAAGAGGGTAGGAAGGGCAGAGAGGTGGTGCGCGCTACACGGACTGGCGGGAGGGAGCAGGGGCAGAGGGGCGGAGGGGAGGCCCGCCAGCCAAGCAGAGTTAACAGCTCTGCTCGTACAGCGGGAAGGCTGGAGGACAACGGGAGGGAGAGTTGCTGAGCCCCAGGACAACAGAGCTCAGTTTGGCGGGGAACAAAGGCGCTCGCCAGCACCATCTCCCTCGCCCATCCCCCATCCAAAATCCCAAAGGGAACCAGTTCCTGCCAGGGAACTTGCTGGCACCCCACAAACACCCAAGCCTGTGCTTCTGCGGACCCACACCTCCTGACTCCCTCCCACTGCCACAGGGCCACTCCCAAAGCGGATCACCAAAGGAGGAGCAGGCTAAGCCTGCCTCCTGCCCCCGTGCACCTTGCCTATAAACCCCAGCTAATACACCAGATCCCCAGCACCACAAGCCTGGCAGTGTGCAAGTAGCCCAGACAGGCCACGCCACCCCACAGTGAATCCCGCCCCTAGGAGAGGGGAAGAGAAGTTACACACCAGTCTGACTGTGGCCCCAGCAGTGGGCTGGGGGCAGACATCAGGTCTGACTGCAGCCCCACCCACCAACGCAAGTTATTCAAGACAGCACAGGGGAAGTGCCCTGCAGGTCCCCACCACTCCAGGGACTATACAAAATGACCAAACGGAAGAATTCCCCTCAAAAGAATCTCCAGGAAATAACAACAGCTAACGAACTGATCAAAAAGGATTTAAACAATATAACAGAAAGGGAATTTAGAATAACAGTCATAAAATTAATCACTGGGCTAGAAAACAGTATAGAGGACAACAGAGAATCTATTGCTACAGAGATCAAGGGACTAAGGAATAGCCAGGAGCAGCTAAAAAATTCTATAAACGAGCTGCAAAATAAAATAGAAACGACCACA
Organism: Panthera leo; assembly: GCF_018350215.1. NCBI lineage: Eukaryota > Metazoa > Chordata > Mammalia > Carnivora > Felidae > Panthera > Panthera leo. The sequence continues at coordinate 46,949,184 of NC_056688.1, read as the reverse complement.
GCTCGGATTGAAGAGGCAGAGGAGAGAATAGGTAAACTAGAATATAAAATTATGGAAAAAGAAGCAGCTGAGAAAAATAGAGATAAAAAAATCCAGGAGTATGAGGGGAAAATTAGAGAACTAAGTGATGCACTAAAGAGAAATAATCTACGCATAATTGGTATTCCAGAGGAGGAAGAGAGAGGGAAAGGTGCTGAAGGTGTACTTGAAGAAATAATAGCTGAGAACTTCCCTGAACTGTGGAAGGAAAAAGGCACTGAAATCAAAGAGGCACAGAGAACTCTCTTCAGACGTAACTTGAATCAATCTTCTGCACGACATATCATAGTGAAACTGGCAAAATACAAGAATAAAGAGAAAATTCTGAAAGCAGTCAGGGATAAACGTGCCCTAACATATAAAGGGAGACCTATAAGACTCGCGACTGATCTCTCTTCTGAAACTTGGCAGGCCGGAACGGCATGGCAGGAGATCTTCAATGTGATGAACAGAAAAAAAATATGCAGTCGAGAATCCTTTATCCAGCAAGTCTGTCATTTAGAATAGGAGAGATAAAGGTCTTCCCAAACAAACAAAAACTGAAGGAATTCGTCACCACTAAACCAGCCCTACAAGAGATCCTAAGGGGGATCCTGTGAGACAAAGTACCAGAGACATCGCTACAAGCATAAAACATACACACATCACAATGACGGTAAACCCACATCTTTCTATAATAACACTGAATGTAAATGGACTAAATGCACCAACCAAAAGACATAGGGTATCAGAATGGATAAAAAAAACAAGACCCATCTATTTGCTACCTACAAGAGACTCATTTTAGACCTGAGGACACCTTCATATTGAGAGTGAGGGGATGGAGAACTATTTATCATGCTACTGGAAGTCAAAAGAAAGGTGGAGTAGCCATACTTACATCAGACAAACTAGACTTTAAATTAAAGGCTGTAACAAGAGATGAAGAGGGCATTATATAATAATTACAGGGTCTATCCATCAGGAAGAACTAACAATTATAAATGTCTATGTGCTGAATACAGGAGCCCCCAAATATATAAAACAATTACAAACATAAGCAACCTTATTGATAAGAATGTGGTCATTGCAGGGGACTTTAACACTCCACTTACAGAAATGAATAGATCATCTAGACACACGGTCAATAAAGAAACAAGGGCCCAGAATGATACACTGGATCAGATGGACTTGACAGATATATTTAGAACTCTTCATCCCAAAGCAACAGAATATACTTTCTTCTCGAGTGCACATGGAACATTCTCCAAGATAGATCACATACTGGGTCACAAAACAGCCATTCATAAGTATACAAGAATTGAGATCATACCATGCTTACTTTCAGACCACAATGCTATGAAGCTTGAAATCAACCACAGGAAAAAGTCTGGAAAACCTCCAAAAGCATGGAGGTTAAAGAACACCCTACTGAAGAATGAGTGGGTCAACCAGGCAATTAGAGAATAAATTTAAAAATATATGGAAACAAACGAAAATGAAAATACCACAATCCAAATGCTTTGGGATGCAGCGAAGGCAGTCCTGAGAGGAAAATACATTGCAATCCAGGCCTATCTCAAGAAACAAGAAAAATCCGGGGTGCCTGGGTGGCTCAGTCGGTTAAGCCGCCAATTTTGGCTCAGGTCATGATCTCGTGGTCCGTGAGTTCAAGCCCCGCGTCGGGCTCTGTGCTGACAGCTCAGAGACTGGAGCCTGTTTCAGATTCTGTGTCTCCCTCTCTCTGCCCCTCCCCCGTTCATGCTCTGTCTCTCTCTGTCTCAAAAATAAATAAACGTTTAAAAAAAAAAAAAAAGAAACAAGAAAAATCCCAAATACAAAATCTAACAGCACACCTAAAGGAAATAGAAGCAGAGTAGCAAAGACACCCTAAACCCAGCAGAAGAAGAGAAATAATAAAGACCAGAGCAGAAATAAACAATACAGAATCTAAAAAAACTGTAGAGCAGATCAACGAAACCAAGAGTTGGTTTTTTGAAAAAATAAACAAAATTGATAAACCTCTAGCCAGGCTTCTCAAAAAGAAAAGGGAGATGACCCAAATAGATAAAATCATGAATGAAAATGGAATTATTACAACTAATCCCTCAGAAATACAAGCAATTATCAGGGAATACTATGAAAAATTATATGTCAACAAACTGGACAACCTGGAAGAAATGCACAAATCCCTAAACACCCACACTCTTCCAAAACTCAATCAGGAGGAAATAGAAAGCTTGAACAGACCCATAACCAGCGAAGAAATTGAATTGGTTATCAAAAATCTCCCAACAAATAAGAGTCCAGGACCAGATGGCTTCCCAGGGGAGTTCTACCAGACGTTTAAAGCAGAGATAATACCTATCCTTCTCAAGCTATTCCAAAAAATAGAAAGGGAAGCAAAACTTCCAGACTCATTCTATGAAGCCAGTATTACTTTGATTCCTAAACCAGATAGAGACCCAGTAAAAAAAGAGAACTACAGGCCAATATCCCTGGTGAATACGGATGTAAAAATTCTCAATAAGATACTAGCAAATCTTATTCAACAGCATATAAAAAGAATTATTCACCATGATCAAGTGGGATTCATTCCTGGGATGCAGGGCTGGTTCAACATTCGCAAATCGATCAACGTGATACATCACATTAAGAAAAGAAAAGATAAGAACCATATGATCCTGTCAATCGATGCAGAAAAGGGATTTAACAAAATTCAGCACCCTTTCTTAATAAAAACCCTTGAGAAAGTCGGGATAGAAGGAACATACTTAAAGATCATAAAGGCCATTTATGAAAAGCCCACAGCTAACATCATCCTCAACGGGGAAAAACTGAGAGCTTTTTCCCTGAGATCAGGAACACGACAGGGATGCCCACTGTCACCGCTGTTGTTTAATATAGTGCTGGAAGTTCTAGTATCAGCAATCAGACAACAAAAGGAAATCAAAGGCATCAAAATTGGCAAAGATGAAGTCAAGCTTTTGCTTTTTGCAGATGACATGATATTATACATGGAAAATCCGATAGACTCCACCAAAAGTCTGCTAGAACTGATACATGAATTCAGCAAAGTTGCAGGATACAAAATCAATGTGCAGAAATCAGTTGCATTCTTATACACTAACAATGAAGCAACAGAAAGACAAATGAAGAAACTGATCCCATTCACAATTGCACCAAGAAGCATAAAATACCTAGGAATAAATCTAACCAAAGATGTAAAAGATCTGTATGCTGAAAACTATAGAAAGCTTATGCAGGTAATTGAAGAAGATATAAAGAAATGGAAAGACATTCCCTGCTCATGGATTGGAAGAATAAATATTGTCAAAATGTCAATACTACCCAAAGCTATCTACACATTCAATGCAATCCCAATCAAAATTGCACCAGCATTCTTCTCGAAACTAGAACAAGCAATCCTAAAATTCATATGGAACCACAAAAGGCCCCGAATAGCCAAAGTAATTTTGAAGAAGAAGACCAAAGCAGGAGGCATCACAATCCCAGACTTTAGCCTCTACTACAAAGCTGTCATCATCAAGACAGCATGGTATTGGCACAAAAACAGACACATAGACCAATGGAATAGAATAGAAACCCCAGAACTAGACCCACAAACGTATGGCCAACTCATCTTTGACAAAGCAGGAAAGAACACCCAAAGGAAAAAAGACAGTCTCTTTAACACATGGTGCTGGGAGAACTGGACAGCAACATGCAGAAGGATGAAACTAGACTACTTTGTCACACCATTCACAAAAATAAACTCAAAATGGATAAAGGACCTGAATGTGAGACAGGAAACCATCAAAACCCTAGAGGAGAAAGCAGGAAAAGACCTCTCTGACCTCAGCCGTAGCAATCTCTTACTTGACACATCCCCAAAGGCAAGGGAATTAAAAGCAAAAATGAACTACTGGGACCTTATGAAGATAAAAAGCTTCTGCACAGCAAAGGAAACAACCAACAAAACTAAAAGGCAACCAATGGAATGGGAAAAGATATTTGCAAATGACATATCAGACAAAGGGCTAGTATCCAAAATCTATAAAGAGCTCACCAAACTCCACACCCGAAAGACAAATAACCCAGTGAAGAAATGGACAGAAAACATGAATAGACACTTCTCTAAAGAAGATATCCAGATGGCCAACAGGCACATGAAAAGATGCTCAACATCGTTTCTCATCAGGGAAATACAAATCAAAACCACACTCAGATATCACCTCACGCCAGTCAGAGTAGCCAAAATGAACAAATCAGGAGACTGTAGATGTGGGTGAACGGGAACCCTCTTGTACTGTTGGTGGGAATGCAAATTGGTGCAGCCACTCTGGAAAACAGTGTGGAGGTTCCTCAAAAAATTAAAAATAGACCTACCCTATGACCCAGCAATAGTACTGCTAGGAATTTACCCAAGGGATACAGGAGTACTGATGCATAGGGGCACTTGTACCCCAATGTTTATAGCAGCACTCTCAACAATAGCCAAATTACGGAAAAAGCCTAAATGTCCATCAACTGATGAATGGATAAAGAAATTGTGGTTTATATACACAATGGAGTACTACATGGCAATGAGAAAGAATGAAATATGGCCCTTTGTAGCAACGTGGATGGAACTGGAGAGTGTGACGCTAAGTGAAATAAGCCATACAGAGAAAGACAGATACCATATGTTTTCACTCTTAGGTGGATTCTGAGAAACTTAACAGAAACCCATGGGGGAGGGGAAGAACAAAAAGAAAAAAGAGGTTAGAGTGGGAGAGAGCCAAAGCATAAGAGACTCTTAAAAACGGAGAACAAACTGAGGGTTGATGGGGGTTGGGAGGGAGGGGAGGGTGGGTGATGGGTGTAAAGGAGGGCACCTTTTGGGATGAGCACTGGTTGTTGTATGGAAACCAATTTGACAATAAATTTCATATATTGAAAAATAAATAAATAAATAAATAAATAAATAAAATCTTATTCCTTAAAAAAAAAAAAAGTATAATTGACAAATAAAATTGCAAGTTATTTAAAGTGTAAAAAAAAAGATGTGGTATATATATACAATAGAGTATTATTTGGCAATCAAAAAGAATGAAATCTTTCTAATTGCAACTATGTGGATGGAACTAGAGGGTACTATGCTAAGTGACATTAGTCAGAAAAAGACAAAAATCATATGACTTCATTCATATGAGGACTTTAAGATACAAAACAGATGAACATAAGGGAAGGGAATCAAAAATAATATAAAAACAGGGAGGGGGACAAAGCACAAGAGACTAGTAAATATGGAGAACAAACAGAGGAGGAGGGTTGGACTAAATGGGTATGGGTATTAAGGAATCTACTCCTGAAATCATTGTGGCACTATATGCTAAGTAACTTGAATGTAAATTAAAAATAAATTATTGAAAAATTAAAAAATAAAAAAAGAATGGATACATTTATGATATACAATGGATTACTATACAGCAAAACAAATGAACAAACTAAAACTATTCCCTATAATATAGATGAATATCATAAATATAATCCTGTATGAAAGAATAAAGATCCAAAAGAATACATGATTTTTTTCAGTTTATATAATGTTCATAAGCAAGCTAAACAAACTACATATTTTAGGGATAATATTTGTTGATGTTGAAACATATAAAAAGTAATATAATTTACTTAACAACCTACATGTCCATCAACTGGTGAATGAATAAAGAAACTGTGGTTTATATACACAATGGAATACTACTTGGCAATGAGAAAGAATGAAATACGGCCTTTTGTAGCAACGTGGATGGAACTGGAGAGTGTTATGCTAAGTGAAATAAGTCATACAGAGAAAGACAGATACCATATGTTTTCACTCTTATGTGGATCCTGAGAAACTTAACAGAAGACCATGGGGGAGGGGAAGAGAGAAAAAAAAGTTAGAGAGAGAGGGAGGCAAACCATAAGAGACTCAAAAACTGATAATAAACTGAGGGTTGATGGGGGTTGGGAGGGAGGGGAAAGTGGGTGATGGGCATTGAGGAGGGCACCTGTTGGGATGAGCACTGGGTGTTGTATGGAAACCAATTTGACAATAAATTTCGTATTAAAAAATAAAAAAAAAATTTTAAAAAAAGATCTTCAATTTATACTTTCCCACTATTTGTATTGATTCTTCCTAAAACACAAGAAGGGTAAAAGTGGGGTTTTTTTGGTGAAATGCTGTCCAGGAAATGTTTACTCCATGTCTCTGATTATAAAGCTTATGGTTTCACAAATAAAAGATTTCAGTGATTTTCAGGGTTTACATAGATGGATTTCTTTTATTCATGGTGCAAGGAATCCCATGTCAGTCTGTACCTGAGTCCTGGAAAGAAAAAAGAACTACAGCTTTTCTTAAAAAGACAACTTATATAGAAATTAAACCAATGCATATAAAATGAACCAAAAGCTTAAAATATCACACTCAAGACTAGTTCAGTTCACAAAAGCTATTTCTTATTCTGACATGAACTTCTAAAACATAAAAGCATTCTCACAATTTGGAATCATTATTTTCAGAAGTAACTGCCTCAACGTATGAAGCACAGTGACTACCTGGATGCCTGCTGAGGACAGCAAGCAACCAAGATGTGAAAAGCTCTGGTTTGTCATAAGAAAGAGCTTAAAAACGAGATAATGCAACCTTTCTTTTGAAAGAAAAAAATCTAGCTGTCTCAAAATTTTTAAAGCATTACCACGTAGAGGAAGTAAAATTTTCCTATATATCCAAAGGCAGTCCTGTGATCATTTCATTCATTTCATTCAACAAATATTTACTTCATAGTTGCCCTATGGTAGGCTCTATGCTAAGTGCTAACAGCATATAGTGAACAAAAACACTGGGATAATTGGTTAAAGAGATATTTAGCTATTAATCATTGATTAATTATAACCACAATCATGATATAAACTAAAAGAAGATATAAAGAGCACCATGACTGCATAGAACAGGAGGATTTAATCTACTCAGGCAGCTCAAGGAAGAATTAACTGAAATGATTATGCTAAAATCTAAAGATAAATGTTAGTTTCGTGAAAGATAAAAGGAGACTTGGAAGAGAGCTTTCTAGGCTGAAGAACTTTGCACATGCAAAGACCCTGCAGAATGAAACAAAAAAAGAAAAACAGAAAAACCAGTGCGGCTAGAACCGACTGGTTAAGGAAAGAATCATACAATATAAAGCTGAAGATGCTGGTGGGGCCAGATTATGAAGAACTGGGTGGCCATGGTACGAAATTTGTCTTTATTCTAAGAACAATAAGAAGCCAATTCAATGACATTTATCTAAGAAAGAAGATTATAAGAATTTAACACTAAAGCTATGCCTCAGAGCATCCCATTTAGCTAGTAATCAAGTAGAACCTGAATGATCACCTTTCAAGAATGCTTTTAAGGGATTATACACACCTTGAAAAGTTACTCTAAAGGTTTCATTCCTGAGATTCAATGATTGGATTATTTAAAAACCAAATGCAGATTTTACAAAAACACTAAAACTTGCAGCTTCAAAATGGAGTATTTATTGCTCATACCGACATGCAGAATTAGAATATTCAACTGCTGCTTCCTGGTATTTCTCCAGAAGGATCACTATGTCACACAATGGGAGATCCATTTTCAGGGTGGACTGCCATCAAGGAATGGCTCTTTCTCCACATCCATTGTCAAGGCACAGTGTAAACCTAATGGAAAGAGTGCTCAAGCCAAAGATAGCTGTTGAGACAACCAAGAAGAGATTAGAGAAACAGAGATAACAAAGAACTCCATCTTGGAGCAGAACAAAGATTATTTTCTTGGCCACAAGGGTAAAGGCTTCTCATCTCTCCTTTAGCAAAGTAAATAGTAGAAGATATCACAACACACTATGTAAGTATTTTACTTAAAGTAAATATATATATATATATATATATATATATATATATATATATATATATATATATGTTGAAGTTATCTGTAGAATAAATGCATAGAGTTCTTATTCTAGAATACAGGTTTAGACATTAAAAACTAATATTATCTTCATCAATAATCAAGTGCCTGTGGATACCATACCTATAAATAATATAATATGACCTGTTATCTAATGATAACATAAACATATCTATAGATAACATTAAACAGTGCCTATTTTACTATCCCTGTCAAAAGTGGACAATATCATCACTTAGTAAAGCACTATCTTACCTTAGCAAGGCTCATTTCTGCTGAATGTAATAGGTGTTATACTAGTACCAACTTCTTCATATCATACGCTTAGAGTAGGCGCATGATAGTTGGTGCACAAAGAAGTGTATATGACATCTACTTGCAGGATTATTCAATTGGCATATTACCAGCCCCAGCCCTTTAGCCCTCAGCCCCTTCTCATTTCAGTGTCTAATTCTTTTCCATCGTGCATCATATAGTACCATACATGTTGTATCAAAATTTGAATTTGTTCCATTTTGAACACTTTTTTCTAGTTAGCAGAATCATTTTGAATTCTAACCCAGTGCTTAAAATGACACCTTGATGCCATATTTAAGCTTGATATTCATGGCCTCTGTTCCATCACTTAAATCATAGAGGAAAATTACAAAAAATCAGGCCTAGGACCAGTTTCTTGTTGTCAGAAGTCCATTTATAAAAGGCAGAAACATTTACGAACATGAAACGATGCAATATCTGTGCCATGAATACAAAATATATGGGTCAGGGATATTTGCTCTGCATTTGCAGAGAAGTCACAGAAATGAAGCAGGAAATAAACACTCACCAGCTCAATTATGGGTCTAGATTAAGAATAAAGCTTATTTTTGTTACTGTCTATTCATCTGGATAATGTTGGAAATACTTTTGTTCTGAAACACCCACACACTACAATCACAGTGAACCTCTTGGCTTATGGATTTAACATGTCTATAGAAAACAGATATTCATATTCAAATCTCTTTTTCCTTTTATGTACATCTAACACTTTATATGACCAATACTAAACACAATAACATTGACATAGGTCAATGATTCTTGAAGTTTATAGAAAATAACTTTAAAAGTATAAAGTCTAAAAATTGTGGTGGGTAAAATGGAAATTACTGTTTTATTACTAACTGTAGTACAATGTGACCCAAAAACTTACATTCATTAAAAAATAATAATGACTCCCATATATATAGCTCTTTCTTTTTTTAATTTTTTCATTCAAATTTACATAGCTGGACTAGGAGAGTTAAGATGGTGAGGTAGTATGGGGACCCTGAGCTTGTCTCATCCCTGAAACACAGCTAGATCAACATCAAACCATTTTGAACACCTAGGAAATTCATGTGAGGATTTAACACAACAACCTGCATAATTTGAGCCAGAGAACTTGGCAGGTAAGTGGTGTGGAGAGGTGAATTACGGAGAGAAAAGCCAGAGCTGCAGAGGGTAGGGAGCTGTTTTCACAGAGAGAAGACAGAGAAAGAGAAAGGGGAGAATGCAGCCCATCGAGATGGAGAAAAGCACTCACTCCAAAAGTAGCTGGAGAGAGGTGGGGGGGAAGAGTGAAAACACTTGCAGGGGATGGGACAAGAAATTTGTCCCCCAAAACCAGTGAAGGGGAGAAAGGAGGGGATTTCAATACTGCCAGGATTCTATAGACAGTGGGGTGCAGAGTTTGAACTTTCAGAGCTCAGTGCCTGGCAGTGCTCTAGTAAGGAAACAGGACAAATCCCCAGGAGCAGGCAGCATGGTCTAAGGGGTTTGGGTGCCACATGGGGAGAAGTGGTTCCCCTGATTGGAGTGTATTTGGTAGAGGCCATACGACCTCCCCAGGACAAAAGTCCCAGCAGACCCTGGAGAGGTGCCATGTTTACTGATATTGGAATAAAGACACCAGAGAGCAGCAAAACCTAGTGCCAGCTGTGTGCTGTGATTTACCATAAACTTTGAGCCTTTGCCTCTGCACAATCATGCAATTATTTTCTGAGACAAGATTGCACCTGGCTATTGCTTGAAGAGACCCTCGCCCAGAGAATCAGTGTGGGTCCAGAGGGAGGAACCACCTGGTAGGCAGACAGCTTGGGCACAGACAGAGGCAGGGAACGGACAGAAGCCTGAGACAAAGGAGGAGTGGTTGATCATGTATCTGTGAGGGCACAAAATTCTCACGCAGGAGACTAGAGAACTGGGTGAAGCCATTTTCACCTCTAGCGAACGCACAGGCGCACATGCAAACGCATGGATCCACTCCAGTTAGCTAAGCAGTGCCACCAAGTGGCCAATGTGGCAGGTACACCAAGCCCCACCCACCCGCCTCTGCCAGGCCCATCCCCCAGAAGACCAGCACAAATACCTTCCACCTGCTTAGTCTATGGTGTGCTAAAAAAATTTCAGTTCTAGGGGAAACTGGATGTAATTTCATTCCAGTTTCATTCTGCTTGCTTGTTCTTTTATTTGTTTTCCTTGATTCTGTTTTTGCTTATGTTGTTTTCTTTTTCTTTTCTTTCTCTTTCCTGGATACAGAAAAAGCACATTTTTATTTTTTTATTCTATTTTGGTTTCTTTATTCTATTCTATTCTATTCTATTCCATTATTTAATTTTTTTTTAATTCTTGGGGTATGTGGGTGGCTCAGTCGGCTAAGCATCTGATTCTCAGTTTGGGCTCAGGTCAGGATCTCAGGGTTCATGGGTTCAAGCCCCATATCAGATTCTGGGCTGACAATGCAAATCCTGCTTGGGATTGATTCTCTCCCTCTCTCTCTACCCCTTTTCCATTCATCCCCCTCTTCTCTCAAAATAAATAAATAAACATTAAAAATTTTTTAATTTTTAATTTTTTTCACTTTTTTTCTTTGTCTTTTTTCTATTTTCTATCAAGTTTCTCTCAACAAGCAGACCGAAACACACCTAGGATCTAGCTTCCTTTATTTGATTCGGGTTTTTTTTGTTTTTGATTTTTACTTTTGATTTTTTTATTAATTCTTTTTCTTCCTCCAAAATGAAAAGATGGAGGAATTCACCCCAAAAGAAAGAACAGGAAGAAATGACGGCCAGGGATTTAATCTGCACATTTATAAGTAAGATGTCTACACCAGAATTTTAAAACACAATTAAAATAATACTAGCTGGGGTTGAAAGAAACATAGAAGACACCAGAGAATCCCTTTCTGCAGAGATAAAAGAACTAAAAAAATCTAGTCAGGCTGATATTAAAAATGCTGTAACCGAGATGCAATATCGAAAGGATGCTGTGATGGAAAGGATGAACAAAGCAAAGTGGTGAATCAGTGATATAGAAGATAAAATTGTGGAAAATAATGAAGCAGAAAAAAAAGGGAAACAAAGGCAACAGATCATGATACAAGACTTAGAGAACTCAGTGACTTATTAGAAAGGAATAATATTCATATCATAGAAGTCCCAGAGGATGAAGAGAAGGAAGAAGGGCAGAAGATTTATGTGAGCAAATTATAATTCAAAACCTTCCTAATCTGGGTACAACACAGACAACAAATTCCAAGAAGCACAGAGATATCCCACTACATTCAACAAAAAACAAACATCAACAAGGCATATAATAGCCAAATTCACAAAATACACAGATAAGGAAAGAACCATGAAAGCAGCAAGGGAAAAAAAGTCCTTAACCTACAAGGGAAGACAGATGAGGTTTGCAGCAGATCTGTCCACAGAAACTTGGCAGGCCAGAAGGGAGTGGCATGATATATTCCACATGCTGAATTGGAAAAATATACAGCCAAGCATTCTTTATCCAGCAATGCTGTCATTTAGAATAGTAGGAGAGATAAAGAGATTCCCAGACAAACAACTAAAGGAGCTCCTCATCATTAAGCCAGACCTGCAAGAAATTTAAGGGGGACACTTTGAGTGGAGAAAAGACAAAACAAAACAAAAAAGACCAAAGCAACAAAGACTAGAAAGGAACAGAGAACACGACCAGAATCAGTAACTCTAGAGGGAACACAATGGCACTACATTCATATCTTTCAATAATCACTCTAAATGTAAATGGACTAAATACTCCAATCAAAAGACATAGGAATAAAAAAAAAAACCTATCTATATGCTCTCTACAAGACACTCATTTTAGATATAAAGATACATGCAGATTGAAAGTAAGGGAATGGAGAACCATCTCTCATGCTAATAGATCAAAAGAAAACCAGAGTAGCCATACTTATATCAGACAAACTAGATTTTAAAACAAAAACTGGGGGCGCCTGGGTGGCTCAGTTGGTTGGGCGTCCGACTTCCGCTCAGGTCATGATCTCGCGGTACATGAGTTCAAGCCCTGTGTCGGGCTCTGTGCTGACAGCTCAGAGCCTGGAGCCTGTTTGCGATTCTGTGTCTCCCTCTCTCTCTCTGACTCTCCCCTGTTCATGCTCTGTCTCTCTCTGTCTCAAAAATAAATAAACGTTAAAAAAAAAAAAAAAACTGTACCAAAAGATGAAGAAGTATACTATATTATAATTAAGGGTCCTATCCACCAAGAAGATCTAACAATTATAAATATTGATGCCCCCAACTTGAAGAACCTAAATATATAAGTCAATCACAAACATAAAGAAACTCACTGATAAGAATACAGTAATAGGGGGCGCCTGGGTGGCGCAGTCGGTTAAGCGTCCGACTTCAGCCAGGTCACGATCTCGCGGTCTGTGAGTTCGAGCCCCGCGTCAGGCTCTGGGCTGATGGCTCGGAGCCTGGAGCCTGTTTCCGATTCTGTGTCTCCCTCTCTCTCTGCCCCTCCCCCGTTCATGCTCTGTCTCTCTCTGTCCCAAAAATAAATAAAAAACGTTGAAAAAAAAATTAAAAAAAAAAAAAAAAAAAAAAAAAAAAAAGAATACAGTAATAGTAGGGGACTTTCATACCCCACTTACAGGAATGGACAGATCGTCTAAGCAGAAAATCAACAAGGAAACAATGGTTTTGAGTGACACACTGGACCAGATGGACCAGATATATTCAGAACACTTCATCCTAAAGCATCAGAATACACCTTCTTTTCAAGTACACATGGAACATTCTCCAGAATAGATCACATACTGGGTTACAAATGAGCACTGAACAAGTACAGAAAGACCGGTATCATACCATGCATATTTTCAGATCACAACAATATGACACTTAAAAACCAACCACAAGAAAAAATTTGGAAAGACCACAAATATTTGGAGATTAAAGAACATTTTACTAAAGAATGAATGCATTAACCAAGAAATTAAAGAAGAAATTTAAAAGTACATGGCAGCCAAGAAAAGCAAAAACATCATGGTCCAGTACATTTGGGATGCAGCAAAGGCAGTCATATGAGGGAAATATATAGCAATCCAGGCCTTCCTAAATAAGGAAGAAATGTCTCAAATGTACAACTTAACTTTACACCTAAAGGAGGTGGAAGAAGAACAGCAAATAAAGCCTAAAAGCAGCAGCAGAAGGGAAATAATAAAGATTAGAGCAAATATCAATGATATCAAGATTTAAAAAAAGTAGAAAAGATCAACAAAACTAGGAGTTGGTTCTTTGGAAGAATTAACAAAATTGATAAACCCCCAGCCAGATTAAAAAAAAACAACAACAAAAAAGAGAAAGGACCTAAATAAATAAAATCACAAATGAAAGAGGAGAGATCACAACCAACGCCACAAAAAGCAAACAATATAAGCAAATATTATGAGCAACAAATTGGGCAATCTGGAAGAAGTGGACAAATTCTTACAAACATACAAATGATCCAAACTAAAACAGGAATAAATAGAAAATTTTTCAGACCCATAATGAGTAAAGAAACTGAATCAGTAATCAAAAATCTCCCAACAAACAAGAGTCCAGGGTCAGATGGCTTTTCAGAGGTATTCTACCAAACATTTAAAGAAGAGTTAATACCTATTCTTTTGAAGCTGTTCCAAAAAATAGAAATGGGAGAACAACTTCCAAAATCATTCTATGAGGCCAGCATTACCTTGATTGCAAAACCAGACAAAGACCCCACTAAAAAGAAGAATTACAGACCAATTTCCTCGATGAATATGGATGTAAAATTCTCAAGAAGATATTAACAAATCAAATCAAACAATACTTTAAAAGAATTATTCACCACGATCAAGTGGGATTTATTCCTGGGCTGCAAGAGCGATTCAATATCCACAAATCTATGTGATACATCACAGTAATAAAAGAAAGGATAAGAACCACATGATCCTCTCAATAGATGCAGAAAAAGCACTTAGCAAAATACAGCATCTTTTCTTGATAAAAACCCTCAAGAAAATAGGGATAGTAGGAACATACTGCAAAATCATAAAGGCCATACATGAAAGACCCACAGCTAATATCATTCTCAATGGGGAAAAACTGAGAGCTTTCCCCGCTAAGGTCAGGAACATGATAGGGATGTTGACTCTCACCACTGTTGTTCAACATAGTACTGGTGTACTTAGCAATCAGTGCCTCAGCAATCAGACAACAAAAAGAAATGAAAGGCAAACAAATTGGCAAGGAAGAAGACAAATTTTCACTCTTCACAGATGACATGACACTCTACATGGAAAACCCAAAAAACTGCTAGAATTGATACATGAATTCAGCAAAAGTTGCAGGATATAAAACCAAGGTACAGAAATCAGTTGCATTTCTATACACCAATAATGAAGCAGCAGAAAGAGAAATTAAGGAATTGATCCCATTTGCAATGGCACCAAAAACCATAAAATACCTAGGAAAAAACCTAACCAAAGAGGCAAAAGATCTATACATTGAAAATTATAGAAAGCTTATGAAAGAAATTGAAGACACAAATAAATGGAAAAACATTCCATGTTCATGGATTGGAAGAACAAATATTGTTAAAATGTCTATACTACCCAAAGTAATATACACATTCAAAGCAAACCCTATCAAAATAACACCAGCATTCTTCACAAAGTAAAAAAAAAAAAAAAAATTCTAAAATGTGTATGAAACCAGAAAATGACTCAAATAGCCAAAGTCATGTTGAAAAATAAAACCAAAGGTGGAGACATCACAATTCAGGAATTCAGACTAATTAAAAGCTATAATCATCAAGAGAGTATTGTAATGGCAAAAACAAAAAACAAACAAACAAACAAAAAACAGACACACAGATCAATGGAACAGAATAGAGAACCCAGAAATGGACCCATAAATATATGGCCAACTAATCTCCAGCAAAGCAAAAAAGAACATTCAGTGGAAAAAAGACAGTCTAGGGGCCCATGGGTGGCTCAGCTGGTTGAGCATCCAACTTCGGCTCGGGTCATGATCTCACAGTTTGTGAGTTCTAACCCCACATGGGCTTGCTGCGTGTGAAGCCCACTTTGGATCCTCTGTCCCCCTCTCTCTGCCCCTCCCCATTCATGCTCTCTCTCTCTCAAAAACAAATAGAAAATTTTTAAAAAAGAAAAAAGAAAAGAAAAAAGACAGTCTCTTCTGCAAATGGTGCTGGGAAAACTGGACAGCAAAATGACGAAGAATGAAACTGGACAACTTTCTGACACCATAAACAAAAATACATTCAAAATGTATGAAAGGCCTAAATGTGAGACAGGAAACCACAACAAAATCCTAAAGAAGAACACAGGCAGCCACCTATTTGACCTTAGGCAGAGCAACATCTTACTAGACATGTCACCAGAGGCAAGGGAAGCAAAAGCAAAAATGAACTATTGGTACTCCATCAAGATAAAAACTTTCTGCACTTAAAGGAAACAATCAACAAAACTAAAAGGCAGCCTACAGAATGGGAGAAGATATTTGCAAATGACATATCTAATAAAGGGTTAGAATCCAAAATCTATAAAAACCTTATCAAACTCAACACCCCAAAAAAACCAAAAAACAAAAAACAAATAACCCAGTGAAGAAATGGGCAAAAGACGTGATTAGACACTTTTCCATAGAAGACATCCAGATAGCTAATAGACACGTGAAAAGATGCTCAACATCACTCATCATCAGGGAAATGCAAATCATTTGAGATACCACCTCGCACCTCTCAGAATGGCTAAAATTAACAACATAAGAAACAATAGGTGTTGGCAAGGATGTGGAGAAAGGGGAACCCTCTTTCACTCTTGGTGGGAATGCAAACTGGAGCAGCCACTCTGTAAAACAGTATGGAGGTTCCTCATAAAGTTAAAAATAGAACTACCCTACAACGCAGCAATTGCACTACTAGGTATTTACCCAAAGGGTACAAAAATACAGATTCAAAGGGGTACATGCACCCTAATTATTTATAGCAGCATTTTCAACAATAGCCAAACTATGCAAAGAGTCTAAATGTCCACTGACTGATGAATGGACAAAGAAGTCGTGGTATATATGTACAATGGAATATAAGTCATAAAAAAAGAATGAAATCATGCCATTTGCAATGACATGGATGGAGTTAGAATATATTATGCTAAGCAAAATAAATCAGAGAAAGACAAATACCATACAATTTCAGTCATATGTGAAATTTAACAAACAATACAGATGAACATATGGGAATGAGAAAAAAAAGAGAGGGGGAAACAAACCATAAGAGACTCTTCATGATAGAGAACAAACTGAGGGTTGATGGAGGGACAAGGGTGTGGGATGGGCTAGATGTGTGATGGGTATTAAGGAGTACACTTGTTATGATGAACACTGGGTATTATATGTAAATGATGAATCACTCAATTCTACTCTTGAAACCAATATTGCACCATATGTTAACTAACTAAAGTTTAAATAAAATTTTTTTAAAGCTATGAAGTAGCCTCTAAAAACGTTAAAACTAGTTGAGGGAAGGGTAAAAATGTATAGCTTTAGTGTGCATTTGAACTTAAGCTTATAATGACTGCTATAGATGCAAGATGTTTTATAGAAACCTCACAATAACCACAAAGCAAACACCTACAACAGATACACAAAATAACAAAGATAAAAGAATCTAAACATACCACTACAGAAAATCATCAAATCACAAAGAGAAACATAAAACAATTAACAAAATGGAAACAGTAACTGCATACTTATTAATAAATAGTTTAAATATAAAGATAAAATTCTTCAACAAAAAAACATATAGTGCCTGAATGGATGAAAAAACAAGACCCAATTATATGCTGCCTAGAAGAGACTCATTTCAGATGTGAGGACACACACAGACTAAAAGTGAAAGGATGGAAAAATACTCCATGAAATGGAATTCAAAAGAAAGCAGAGGTAGCAATACTTAGACAAAATAGACTTTAAGACAAAGACTGAAATAAGAGACAAAGTAGACCATTATATAATGATCAAAGAGTCAATCCAACAAAAGAACATAACATTTGTAAATAATTATGCAACCAATATAGAGGTACCTAAAAATATAAATATTAAGAGACATGAGGGAAAATTAGACAGCAATACAATAGCAGAAGGGGACTTCGATACCTCACTTTCAGCAATGGATAGATCATCCAGACAGAAAATCAATAAGGAAACACTGGACTTAAGCTATACATGAAACACATGGACTTATGGAATATTTACCCAAAAGCAGAATACATATTCTCAAGTGTACATCTCAACTCCATAAGACAGCATATATTAGGCCATAATTCTAGTGTTAATAAATTTAATAAAACTGTAATCAATCAAGCATCTTTTCTTACAAGCAAAAATGGTATGAAATTAGAAACCAATTACAAGAAAACAAAAATATATAAAAATACACAAAATATTGGAGATTACACAACATGGACAACCAATGGGTCAAAGAAGAAAACAAAGAGAAATAAAAACATACCATGAGACAAATGATAGAAATATAACATATCAAAACATAAGATGCTGCAAAAGCAGTTCTAACAGGGAGGTTAATAGCAATAAATGACTAAAAAAGAAACAAGAAAGATCTCAAATAAACAAACTTTACACATCAAGGATTTTGAAAAAGAACAAATTATCCAAAAGAGAGTAGAAGGGGGGTGACAATAACAAAGATAAAAGTGAAAATAAATGAAATCAAGACAAAAAAGAAAAAAAATATCAATGAAGCTAAGATAAAATTGACAAGCTTTTAGCTAGACTCACCAAGAATAAAAGAGAGAGGATTCAAATAAATAAAATCATAAATGGAAGAAGAGACATAACAACTGATATCACACAAATACAAAGGATTATAAGAGAATACTGTCAACAACAATTAGCCAACAAATTAGACAAACTAGGAAATGGATAAATTCCTAAAAACATAGAGCCTACCAAGGCTGAATCATGAAGAAATAGAAAATCCAAACAGACTAATTTTTAGAAAGGAGATAAGTCAGTAAGCAAAAACCTCCCAATAAAGAAATATCCAAGACCAGATGACTTCCTTGCAGGTTTCTACCAAACATTTAAAGAAGAATTAATATCAATTAATTCAAACTCTTCCCCAAAATAAAAGAGGTAATAATGCTTCCAAACACATTTTACAAGGCCAGCATTACCCTAATACCAAAACCAGACAAAGACTCACAGGAAAGGAGAATTATAAGCTAATATCCCTGATGAACATAAGTACAAAAATTCTCAACAGAACATTATCAAACTGAATTCAATAATACATTAAAAGTATCATATACCATGATCAAATGGGATATATTCCAGGGATGCAAGGATGATTCAACATCCACATAGCAATCAATGTAATACATCACATTTACAAAATGAAGCATGAACATTATATGACCATCTCAGTAGATGAAGAAAAAAAAACATTTGACAAAATTCAACATCCATTCATGATAAAAACTCTCTTAACAAACTGGTTAGAGGGAACATACTTCAACATAATCAAGGGCCATATATGACAAGCCCATAGCTAACATCATACTCAACAGTAAAAAGCTGAAACTTTACCTCCAAGATCAGGAACAAGAAAAAGATACCTACTCTCACCATTTTTATTCAACATAGTACTGGAAGATATAGCCAAGCACAATTAGGCAATATAAAGAAATAAAAGGCATCTATCTAGAAAAGGAAAACTGTTGCTATTTGCAGATGAATGATATTATATATAGAAAACCCTAAAAGCGAGTGGGAGAGAGCCAAAGCATAAGAGACTCTTAAAAATTGAGAACAAACTGCGGGTTGATGGGGGGTGGGAGGGAGGGGGGGGTGGGTGATGGGTATTGAGGAGGGCACCTTTTGGGATGAGCACTGGGTGTTGTATGGAAACCAATCTGACAATAAATTTCATATATTGAAAAAAAAAAGAAAACAGAAAACACAGAAAAGAAAAAAAAAAAAGAAAACCCTGAAAGCTCCACCAAAAAAACAAACAAAAAAACTTAGAGCTAATCAACAAATTTAGTAAGGTTGCAGGATACAAAATCAATATACAAAAATCTATTCCATATCTATACATTAGTAACAAACTATTAGAAAAAGAAATTAAGAAAATAATCCTATTTACAATTGCACCAAAAATAATACAATACCTAGGAATAAATTTAACTAAAGAGGTGAAAGACCTGTACACTGAAAACTATAAGATACTGATGAAAGTATTTGAAAAAGAGAAAATAAATAGGAAGATATTCCATACTCATGGATTGGAAGAATTAATATTGTTAAAATGTTCATACTACCCAAAGCAATCAACAGATACAGTGTAATCCCTATCCAAATTCCAATGGCATTTTTCACAGAAATAGAAAAAACAATCCTAAAATTTGTCTAGAACCAAAAGGAAAAACAAAACAAAAAACAACAGCCAACCAAACAAAAAACCTATAAGCCAAAGAAAGCAATTTGGAGAAAGAAAAACAAAGCTGGGGGCAACGGGCTTCATGATTTCAAACTATATTACAAAGCTATTGGTCATCAAAAACAGTATGCTGTTGGCATAAAATTAGACACATTAATCAACGTAATAGAATAGAGAACTCTAAAATAAACACATGCATACATTTATGACAAAGGAGCCAAGAATATACACTGAGTGTGGGGGATAAGCTTGTGAATTCCCTGGGCTTATACCAATGGGTTCACAAGGCATAAAGAAATACAAAGCCATAAAATGCTCACATCCAAGTTTGGGTAAACTAGATTGGCATCCCAAGAATAGGGGGTGCAAAGGCACCCCGAGAATAGGGAGGCACAAAGGTGCCAGGAATAGGAAGGTGGAAAGGCCCCCCAAAATAGAGAGGGAGAGTTAAAGTCCTGAAATAGAAACAGCGCAAAGGTGCCCAATACATAGGTATATGAAACAAACAAGATTAGATGTTCAAGGTGGAAGCACCCCCAATTTAGTACTATGGCAGAAAAGCTGCTTTCACAGGAGGATAGGGCTAGGTTAGGTAAATTGGTGAATTGTACTATGGACTGCTGCGCTGCAGGCAAAGCAGCCTAGAGCGGAGATGGTTAACAAAAGAAAAGGTGCCTTGTCAACCCTGAGGTTATTTCCCCTATCTGTCTCATCCCCTAGGCTAGCTAAGATAAACAGAGGTGCTGCCTCACGTCCACTGTAAACAACCCTCCTCCCGGCTGCCCAGCGCCCAGATTTTTTTTTGTATTAACCCAAACCCCTAACCACAAATATCCTCAAAACCCCCTTTCCCTCATGTCCACAAGTTAACGTTCACAGATTCATTGTCTCTTTGTGCATGTCCATCGCCATGTTTGTAAGCTTTCTGATCCTAATAAAAACAGGACAAGGACCCTTATACAGAACTCTTGTCTTTTCCCAGACATTAGTCATCTCTTGCTTTCAATACTGCATCCCACTCTTTTGCTAGACAAGAGAGAACTTTAGACCCAGAGTCTATGACAACTGAAGAAAGGATAGTCTCTTCAATAAGTGGTATTAGGAAAACTTCATAGCCACATGCAAGAGAATGAAACTAGACCACTATCTTCACTCACACCCCAAAAAATCAACTCAAAATGAATTAAAGTCGTGAATGCAAGACCTGAAACCATGAAACTCCTAGAAGAAAACATACATGGTAAGCTCCCTGACAACAGTCTTGGCAGTGATTTTTGGATTTGACACCAAAAGCAAAGGCAATAAATAAGGCAAAAAAAATAGATAAGTGGGACTATATCAAACTAAAAAGCATCTGCGCAGCAAAGGAAACCATCAACAAAATTAAAAGGCAACCTATAGAATAGGACAAAATATTTCCAAATTATATTTGGTTAGTATCCAAAATATATGAAGAACTCACACAACTCAGTAGCAAAAAAAATAAAAATTCTGATTAAAAAGTGGGCAGAAGAATTGAATAGACATTTTTCCAGAGAAGACATGCAGATGGCCAACAGGTACATGAAAAGGTGCTCAGCATCACTAGTCATTGGATAAATGCAAATCAAAACCACAATGAGTTTTGGATATAGAGGAAAAGGTTCAAAATGTAAATTGATACAGCCACTAAAGAAGACAGTATGGAAGTTCCTCAAAAAATTAAAAATAGGACTACCATATGATCCAGCACTCCCACTTCTGGATAATTATATATCCAAAGGAAATGAAAACAGGATATTGAAGAGATATATGTACCCCCCCCCCCATGTTCACTGCAGCATTATTTACAATAACCAAGACAGAGAAACTATCTACATTTCATCAATTAATGAATAAAGAAAATTCACACACACACACACACACACACACACACACACACACACACAGGAATATAATTCAACCATGAGAAAGAAGTAAATCTTTCCATTTTCAACAACATGGATGGACCTGGAATGCATTATGCTAAGTGAGATATGATTCATCTCCTTGGTTCATCTCGTCCTCACCCTCCACATTCATACACACACTTGCCAGACAAAGAAAGACAAATTCTGCAGGTTATCACTTAATTGTGCAATCTAATTTTTTAAAAGCCAACTTCATAGAAATGGAGAGTAGAAAATTGACTTGCAGGGACTAGAGGGATGGAGGAAATAGGGAAATGTTGGAAAATGGTATAAACTTTCAAGTATAAAAAGAATAAGGTTGGAAAATCTAATGTATAACATGGTGACTACAGTTGATAACACTATTGTGTCATTGAAATTTGCTAAGACAGTACAACTTAAATGTCACAAAAAATTTTGAAAATCAATTAATTGATATAGATACATAGATATATCAACTAACTAGATAGGAGGAATCCTTTCACAGTGTATACATTAATCAAATCATTTAAATGTCTTACAATTTTGTCAATTATACCTCAGTAAAGTTGGAAAAAAATAGAAGACATTTAATAAGTTCCCTCTTGGGGCACCTGGGTGGCTCAGCTCATGATCTCGTGGTTCGTGAGTTTAACCCCCACATCAGCTCTGTGCTAACAGCAGTGCCTGGAGTCTGCTTCAGATTCTGTGTCTCCCTCTCTCTGCCCCTTCCCCACTCACACTCCATGTGTGTGTCTCTCTCTCTCAAAAATAAATAAACATTAAGAAAATAATGAAATAATAAATAAATAAAAAGTTGCCTCTTACATGTGAGTCTGGGATAAAGAGAGGTGGTATAAGATGAAAACAAAGTTCAACAGAGTCAAGACTATATGGAGTCCAATACTAGTTAAGTATTTTGTTCTTCTCTTAAAATACAATTGTAAGACATTGAGCATTGTTTTTATTTTGCTTTTATTTTTAAGTGTGCATGTGTATGTGACTACACATATATACAAACAGTGGAAAAGGAATGGGGAATAAGATTTGCATGAAAAAGAAACCTCTGACTGCTGTGTGCAAAATGGATTAGAAGAGTACACACCAAGAACTATTTCTATAATTCAAGCAAAAGATGGAAATGTGTGTGAAAATAGTACATTGTCTTACATACAGTTTTTTCTTAGTTATAAAGTATTCATGATTATCAAATCAACTTATCTGAAACAAAAGTATTGGGATATTACATTGAAACATATTTCTGTTTTTTATGTAAAGTGAAATTTCCCAGAAAGAAAAATAGCCAATACCTGTCATCCACAGATGAGATAAAACAAAACAGACATTAAGCCATGGATGTCAATTCAATTTAAGTGTCTACATCCATCTAACTCTGTTTTGTTCTTGTCTGGTGACAACATTCTAAATGAATCATCATTAGATCTAACTAATGTCCTCTTAATAGGACTTTTAAAAAACACCATTAGGATAATTATTAAAAGTACTAATTTACCTCAATATCCACTAGTTAGGAGAACATTTTCCTTGGTTCATCTCCTCCTCACCCTCCACATTCATACACACACATGCCAAAAACTTCATTCAACCATCAGTAAACATGTACTATGTTTACTGTATTAATCACTGTACTATCACTGTACTAATATAAATGTGAAAAGGCCAAATCTCTGGGTCTTAAGGTGCTTATACTCTAGTGCTAAATTTTATCCAATTAAGCTCTATTTCAAGTTCAAAATAATACAAAAAGATATATAGGATCTATAACATTCAATAGACACAAAAGAGAACACAGTACATTTGGATAAGGGCACAAAATCAGTGAGTGAATAAATTAACATTCTTCCCCATGCCAGAACAGAAAGGAAGAATACATATTTAGTCTTTCTTCCTTGATTAAGCCTCCATTGACTTGTTTTTCTTTTTTAATGTTCTCTAAAAGGCCAAATTATATTAAGATTTAGTAGTGAGAGTCAATGTGTTTGATTAGGATAAGTAAATGGAAAATAGAATTCAATCAGCAAAATTATTGGGATTTCACCCTACGAATTACAGAAATTTTTAATGCTATTTTAAAACAAATTACATAACCTTACTCTCCAATCAAGCAGAGTTGATTCTATTTCTCTCTTGTCATCTTCTGTTAGACTTGGACTATATCTAGGCTGTGATAATGATTTATTATAGTGCTTTAACTCATCACAAACCAGACTTCTCAAACCTAAATCTTATTACCATTTATGAATATATGATTCACAAACCTACAAACCCTACAAATTTCCACTATATGAGTGACAATCTAACAAACAGAATAGCTGTGTCATCATCACACAAAAACAAAAGTAATATTATAAAGCAAAAGTTCCACCTTCCTTTTTTTTTTTTCCTTCAGATACTTCTCTCATATTATTTCACTAACAAATAGTTTACCAGTCCTGTATGCCAAGTCCTAGTTGATTCTTGTAACATCATGTTTCTCTCTATTTCACTGAGGAGTGAACACATGAACAATTGATCCACAGTTGATCTTCATCTCCTCCTCCTCCTCCCCCTCCTTCCTCATCCCTTTCTTCTCCTTCTCCTTCTCCTCCTCCTCTTCCTCCTCTTCCTCCTCCTCTATCATTTTTAACACATCTTATGTGCAAGGCACCATTAAACATTAAGATACATACTGTTAATATCCCCCTTCTAAAAGATGAGAAAACCAAGTCTTAGAGATTAAGAAGTTTACAAAACAGACATGCTGGTTTAGGGATTGCTGAAATTTACACAGCCAGTAAGTGGTGGAATAGGTGTTTAGTCAGGCCTGTCTGACCCCAGAGCCCAAGTTCTTGACCACATATTAATCACATATGCCCAGGCTTTCACCACGATAAAATGTCTAGATCTTCTGCCTACAGGATCAGCCATACTTAGAGAATTCATAGTCTGTTAATTTACCCCCTTTTTTCAAAATAAGATGTTGCTTTAAAATTTGATTAATCTAGGGGCAACTGGGTGGCTCATTCAGTTAAGTGTCTGACTGGCTCAGGTCATGATCTCATGGTTCATGAGTTCAGCCCTGTATCGAGCTCTTTGCTGACAGCTCAGAGCCTGAAGCCTGCTTCAGATTCTGTCTCCCTCTCTCTCTGCCCCTTGCCCATGCACACTCTGTCTCTGTCTCTCTCAAAAATAAATAAACATTTAAAAAATATTTAAAAATAATAATAAAATAATAAAATAAAATAAAATTTGATTAATCCAGGCTTACCAGTAGAGAGTGCATCTTACCCAAAACTCAGGCACGCTAAAACCAAGGGCATGTAAAAATTAAGCTGAGCAACAGAAAGAGACATTGCTAATTAAATTACAAACTAAAGACATTACAAACTAAAGTTTAAATATGCATTTAACAACTCTATTTAAAATAAAATAACTAATCCATAAAAAAAAACTAACCCACAGTTTTAGAAGATATAAAGAATATTGCTATCTATTGTCAGGGCACCTGGGTGGCTCAATCAGCTAAGTGCCTAACTTTGGCTCGGGTCATCATCTCAGTTCCTGAGTTCAAGCCTCAAATAGGACTCTCTGATGTCAGTGCAGAGCCTGCTTTGGATCTTTTGTCCCCCTCTCTCTCTGCCTCTCTCTTTCTCTTTCAAAAATAAATAAATAAATATTTTAAAAAATAATAATAATGCTACATATTGTGAAAGCACCTTAAGAATAATATGTAAAGCACCTATACCCAAAGATAAAAGCACTTTCTACAGGAAATTTAGAGGCTTCAAAATATGAAAATTGAATTGCATTGGAAAACAAGTAAAAGTATCCTAGGCATTCAGAGGAGAGAAAGAAAAACTTAGATGGATACAACAATATATGCCAAGGAAGATCAAAAGTAAGAATAATGGATCTCTTAGGGAACCACAGGCAAGACAACCTATGAGTGACAGTACTAATAAAATCAATCTGGAGACACAGTTGAGGACCAGATCATAGACATACAAAATACCATGCCAAGATTTTTATACTTCATTTAGGAATAAAGGGGATGCATTCAAAGCTTTTAGTGGGGAGTTAGCACATTTATGCTTTAAAAAGAGTATTCTGGCAAGGTTATGTAAGCATGGAGGAATCTTCAAAAATAAACATTTTCCTTAAAATAATGAAGGAAGAGTATAATAAAGTTAATTTTTTTAATTAATTAATATTTGGGCTGGAATGAGTATGAGGTGAATAATTATATTCAACACATGTGAAATGTTAAAAACTAAGTGAGACTAATATGTTTGTAAATTCAGTATGATGTTCATTTTCCATAGCAGTTTATAGTTAAATAATATTTTAGACTCTAAACTAAATATTTGAAAAATATGCTACTGAGATAATGCCTCATTGGACAAGCTTACATATTTTTTAAAATTAAAGTCTAAAATAGCTTTATATTCAATTTGACATTGAAATTACAAAACAGTTCTTCAAACATTTACTGAGTGTTATGAATAAAAAGGTTGCTTCTAAACTGCCTGTCTTATTTATATCATAAGCAAATTATTTATTTTTTAACATTTATATCAATGATTTTATACAAAAATATCCCTCATGTAATTTTTGTTCATTGAATATTGCCAACTGACATATTCCATAACACTTCGCTCATTCCCTAGTGCTCATGAAAATATTTCACAAAATCAAAATAGCTCATAGTTGCTGCACACCAATTATGTGTCACACAGTGTGCTAAACACTTTAAAGTACTATCTCATTTAGTCCTCAGAGCAACACGATGAAATAAGTACTATAATTATCTTCCATTTTATAATAAGGCATAGAAGGTTAATGTAACCTGCAGAAGGACACATTAATGGGAAGTGTAAAGCCAGAATAAGAACCCAAGAAGACTAATTGGAAAACCCATGCTTTTAACCACTTGTTCCATGGAGTTAAATCATTTCAATGCAAAAGTTTACACCAAAGTGTATCTCCATCAAACGGTCAACATGTAGGTCCTAAGTGATCTTTAAAACACCTACGTAAGTCACTTAAAATCATCCATTCAACACTTATTTAATAAATTTTTGTGTCTCTATTACATGTTAAGTAGTATTCCAGGTACCAGGTGCACAGCAATGAACAAAACAGGCAAAATACTCACATTTACTGTTCTAATGGAAAAATACAGATAATAAACAAAAAATATACAATATCCAACAAATATGAAAACAATATATGAATATTTTGAGGAAAAATAGCTGTTTTGAAGAAAAATACAACATGCTCAGTACTGCAGGTATTTTTCTTAATAGGACACACACACTACCAAAATGGCAACTCAGCCAGACATGGTGTCAGAGTTACCACTCTGGTCAGATGCTCATTCTGAGCAAGAGTCTGGTTCCATATGCTAGCCCCCTTCTCCCAGCCTAATGACACCCTTTTCTCTCTTTCAAAAATCTTATTTCCATTTTCCTAACCCTTCCCCACTTTCAAATGAGGAGATGCCTGAAAACTGTGATTTATCTTTCATGACTAAGATCCAATCTCATTCTTTTGTGAAGTCTCCCTTGATCCATCCCTACTTCCTCCTCTGAACTATCTCTGCACCTTAGACATATGCCTATAATTGTATGCACTATACTATGTTATTTATTGGTTCACATCTCTATCCTCTACTAGACGGTAAGCGTATTCATCTTGTTACATCTACAATCCCTGGCCCTATCTCTAAGTAGGTACTCAGTTAAAAATGAAAGAATGACAAGCTTCATATTGCTGTGTATGGCTTAATAAAGTAAGCAGAATTAGCAGAACAGGCTGATAAAGAAACAGGAGTTCAATCATGGATGTCCTCATATGCTAGGCCAAGGATTAAATATTTTTATCCTACTGATAATAAACTGCATAAACAGAAAAAAGCTTTAGGTACTGGTATAACTGGGCCCATCTCTACCATATTATTTAAACACCAGAAACCTTAAATTTCTCCATCTGTTAACAAGGATAGCTAATCTTATAGATTTGACATGAGTATTAAAGGCAATGTTTATAATGCATCTAGCACAGTGCTTGGCACATACACAATAAGATGCTTAGTAAATAGTACCTATCATTATTATAAAAATGACATAAGGGCAGGAAGGACATGAATAAATCCATGTTTTAAACAGATCACTTTGTGAGGATATGAAGGATACGTTACCAGAGAAGAAACTAATAAATGGGATAATACCCAATAAGCTATTTTTAAATTCTCCTGAAGAAACCAGATGAATACCATAAAAAAAGAAGAAACAAATGAGGACATGGACCAAAGGATGAACATGAAAGTTATTTAGAAAAATAATTAATAATAATAATAATAATAATAATAATAATAATAAATATGGCTTAGTAACTAGTCAGATATGGAGACTATTGGGTAATGATGAAGAAGAGTTGGTAGAAATATCAATAGGTCAAAGATTTAGATATGTCATATACATGATGAGTTTTTTTTAATAATAAAAAGATACCTTTAAGAGCATGACAACAAAAACAGTAGCAGGGGGAAAGGTGAATGGTATGAGCCTGGAGAGAGGTTGACAGATCTCCTTAGAGATCAAAATATGGAAGGAGGTATTAGAAAGCAAGGGTTTGTACCTTCTTGCAAATTAGATGGGGAGGTAAAAAGACATACTAATGAAAGATACATGCCTATTAAAGATATTTCCATTAATAAAAAAGCTGGCAGAACTAATCAGCTCTGAAAGTCCAGATGATAAGTTCATGTGAAATATGTTTGATTTGATCATCTCTTAATGTCTTCAACTTAACTCCTCAAGAAAAAAATCTCGCTTGATTTTTTTTTAATCTATAATGCTTTTTCTCCTTTTTCTTTTAGTTCATATTCAAGTGTATTTTTTTAGGCAATTTAAGCCACTTAGGTTTCATGTGGCTTGAAAATACATAAATAAATAGCATAATGAAAGGGAAAAAACCTAAATTATTAGTGATTTTTCCTTCTTTATATTTTATTAGCTCAAGTGACTGCCTACGGTACAGATGAAAAATCTTATTTTATGTTAAGGAGTCATAACAGTTTCGAAAAAAAAAGTCAAACAGAATTTTTTTTAAAATATATAAAAAAGTACAAATGAGTTTTATTATCATTGGTCAAAAATTGAGAATCTGTCCTAGGACTGAAACAGAAAACTACCTATGACTTAACTGGAAAACAATTTAGAGGAAAGGATTAAAACTTATATAATAAGTTCAGGATTAACAACTACTGATTTTGCACTTGAAAATTTCAAAGAACAAAAATGATAATTTCAATAAATCAAATAGCCTTATAGTTTATTAATAAATAATAGAAAAAATAATATTGTATGACCTTGAACAAATTACTAGACCTCTCTATACCTCAGTTTCCTCATCTGAAATTAAAGGAATTATCATTGTTGACCTTTAAGATTCCTTACAACTCGAACATTCTGTTAATCTGTAAAATAATAAATTATATCATATAGACAATTAAATGTTGTAAGAGTTCAGAGGATAAGCACTAGTCTCGACTGGAAACCATGCTATATCAGAAAGAGAAAGGGCATCAAGTAATAAAACTGATAGCTGAACAGTTAATATATGTCAGAACTATATTAAGTATTCTAGTCATGGTCTGATTTTTTTAATTAGCATATTTTCTTTTTTAGAACAGTTTTAGGTTTATAGAAAATGAGAAGAAAGTACAGAGAATTCCCATATACTCCCTCACTCCTCTCATTTATGATATTCACATATACACACATACTATGAACTTTCCATTATATTCATTGATCTGAATTTCAATGAACCAAATGGAAGTAAAACCTCCTTGGAGAAGACAAGACACTGTTTGACAGAATAGTCCTTTAGAGAATTCAAATGAAGACAGTTGGTTCTGAGGCTTCTTTGGAAAACAAAAAACAAAAAAACTTCTATCTAGGCAAAAGCTTATGAATGGTTATATAACAAGCAATTTAGCAAATACAAATTAGGTAATTGCAACGTACAATGCTCTATGCTGGTTGCTGTGGTGGACTGAATAATGGTCTTTCAAATATGCTCGTGCCCAAATAACCAGAACCTATACACCTTACCTTATATGTAAAAGGGACTTCACAGATGTGATTAAAGATTCTGAGATGGCAGATTATCCTGGATTACCTGATAGACCCAATGTAATCACAATAGTCCATATAAGAGGACCACAAAAAAGAATTAGAGTGAGAGAAGGCACAAGGGTGATGAAAGAAGAGACTGGAGTGATGCACTCTGAACTGAGATGGAGGAAGAAACTATAAGGCACAGAGATGGCCATTAGACGACAGAAAAGACAAGGAAATGGTTACTCTCCTCAGAGCCTCCAGAAGGAACTACTTCTGCTGACACACTGACTTTAGCCCAGCAAAAATAATTCCAGATTTCTAACATTCAGCATTATAAGAAAATTAATCTGTGCTGTTTTAGGCCACTGTTTGTGTAATTTATTAAAGCAGCAATAGGAAATTAGTACAGTTGCAAAGCAAGAAACCCTTATATAAAGACCCTACTATGGACTAGGCACTAAGATAAGAAACTTCTCAAGGCATAGTTCTTGCTTACACAGAAACTAGGAACTAGTTTCTAAGCAGGAACAAAGCTTCAGTGAGTTTATTATTTCCTCATCAGTCGGGAAAATACTTCTACCTGAGACACAAAACATTTTCCGCTCCTTTGTTGACATAAGAATTTTATAAGCTTCAGACAATCTCAACATTCAGAGTGAAAAATCAGTGAACTCATTTGGTGGAGTCTTTTTGGTAGGTAATGCTTTTTAAGTATCAGATTGTTTCCAAAATCTTTCTAAGTCAAAATGCCTGGGGAAAAAGTGTCTGCATATAATTGGACTTAGATCAAAACTTGAATAAAATAAGCATTGCCAGATAAAGTGTTTTAAATTTAGGATACAAATAATATGATATATGTGGATAGTGATGTTCTTGATACAACATAAAAGATATTTGTAGGGGCGCCTGGGTGGCTCAGTCAGTTGGGTGTCCGACTTCAGCTCAGGTCATGATCTCACCATCCGTGAGTTCGAGCCCCACATCAGGCTTTCTGCTGATAGCTCAGAGCCTGGAGCCTGCTTTGGATTCTGTGTCTCCTTCTCTCCCTGCCCCTCCCCCCACTAGCACTCTGTGTCTCTCACTCAAAAATAAAAACACAAAAAAAATTTTTTTAAGATATTTGTTTGCTGAGTCCATCTGGATAAAAAGAAAACTTGCAGGCACTATGCAAAAATAGCAAATTTGAAAATACAAGCTAACAATAATGAAGACCTGTGGAGATTCTTAGTTGACTTTCTGTAATCTCTTCAATGGGAGAAACAATAGTGATGACCATACATTGTAACTTGTAAAGTGGCAAGTAATCCAGAGAGAAGGATCTTTGAGGCAAAAGAAATCAGTAGCCATAAATGTTTTCTGTTTCCTATAAACCAGTGGCAACCTGGACAACTATATGGAAGTACCACCGAATGAGGCAGGCCCAATACTGAGAACTTACATGTACTTCAGTTACATACATGAGATACTGTATTAAAACTTTCTGATTTAATTGTGGTATTCCTGTTAGATATATCAGGGAGCAGATGTGCTTCTTATTAGGTCTATTCTGCAAATATATTTTTAAACACACAAAAAGAATCACTCATGTAAATATATTGGCTTAACAGCAGATTTTCATGCAACCCACTTAGAATGATCCATTCAATGTTTATCAACCCTACCAGAACATATGTTTCATAAGGGCAGGGACGTTGTCCATCTTACTCACCAATGAATTCCTAGAACCACACACAATGTCTCAAACATTGTAGGCTTCCAATAGGAGTATAAAATGTTATAACAACCATGTAAAACTGTTCGGAAACTTGTAAATTTAAACATACATCTACCTTATAACTAGGGAGTCTACTGGGTTTCTAGAGATGTGGGGCTTTCTGTTACAAAAAGAAAACAGTTTCAAAATAAAATAATGGAATAGAATAGAAAAATTAAAAAATAAAATAATAAAATAAAATACAGTCTCAAACTTACAGGGATGGCTGGTCACACTGCCTATAACTGAGCAATTCTGTTCTTTGAGACATACACAAGATAATTAAAGCGTATGTCCATAAAATATGAACAATGTTCACAGCAGATTTATAATAGCAAGAAACTGGAAATGATCCAAATTTCCATCAATAGGAGAATGAACAAACAAATTGTGATTTATTCACACAATGAAAGAAATAAAAACTAATTTATGTACACTAACATATATAAATCTTAAAAACTGTACTGAGTTAAAGAAACTAGGTGCAAATGAGTATTACTCTTTAATTTTATTATGCAAACATCAAGAACAAGCAAAATTAATCTCTGGTTATAAAAACCAAAACAATAATTGCCTTTAGATGGAGACAGTATTGACTAGAAGGTAAGAGAAAACATTCTGGAATAGTGAAAATATTCTGTTTTTGTATCTTGATGGTAGTAGTAGTAGTACACACTTAATAAATGTACACACCTATATACCTTTCTCTCTCTCTCTTTTCCATTAAGAAAGGTATATAGGTGTATACATTTCTCAAAACTCATTGAACAATAATACACTTAACATCAATTTACCTTATATAAATTATATCTCAAAAAGTAAGTCACAGTTAAAACTGTAATTACAGGGGCACCTGGGAGGATCAGTCAGTTAAGCATCCAACTCTTGGTTTCAGCTCAAGTCATCTCATAGTTTGTGGGATCAAGCCCCACATTGGGTTCTCACTGACAGCACAGAACCTGCTTGAGATTCTCTCTCCCTCTCCCTCTTCCTCTCTCTCAAAATAAATAAAAACTTTTTAAAAAATTGTAATCACAATATTAACAGAATAATAGAAAAAAATCCTTTGATTAAATAGATGCAGAGGAAGCAACTGAAAAAGTTCAACACCCATTTATTTTTTTTTTAATCTCTGAAACCTAGGAGTAGATTTCTGAAGCTGATAAATGACACCTACAAAGAATTTTTTAATTATGCACAATGTCAAAATGTTAAAAACATTTTATAGTGAAATCAGGAATGAGACAAAGGTCTCCACTATCTCTATCTGTCCAACATTGTAATGGATATCTCACTAGTGCATTAAAGCATAATAAGGAAATAAAGGTCATAGAGATTTTCAAAGAAATATATAAAATTGTCATTAGAGAAAAATTCTGACAAATTTATCTTCAAAATACAGTTGACCCTTGAACAACACAAGGGTTGAGGCACCAATTCCCCACACAGTCAAAAATCCACATATAACTTTTTGACTCTCTGAAAACTTAACTGCTAATAGCCTATTGTTGACTGGAAGCCTTACTGATAACATAAACAGTTGATTAACACATTTGTATGTTATACATATTATAGACTACATTTTTACAATAAAGTACACTACATTTTAAAAATGTTATTTTAAAAAAATCATAAGGAAGAGAAAATATATGTACAGTACTGTATTTATTTTAAAAATTTGGGGCATCTGGGTGGCTCAGTCAGATAAGAGTCCGACTCTCGGTTTTGGCTCAGGTCATGATCTCATGATTTCATAAGTTCAAGCCCCACATTGGGGTCTGTGATGACACTGTGGACCCTGCTTGGGATTCTCTCTCTCTCTCTCTCTCTCTCTGCCCCTCCCCCATTCATGCTGTGTCTGTCTCTCTCAAGATAAACTTAAAAAAAATTTTTTTTAATCCATGTATAAGTGGACCTATATACTTCCAACTCATGTTCAAGGGTCAACAATATATGCAGAATCCTGACAGATCTCTACTTCCAAACAAAATAGAGTAACAGGGCCCATATTTACTCACTAACCTGAAACAACTAAAACTCTGGGCAAAAAAGAAATGGAACAACATCTTTTCAAGGCATTAGAAAAGGCAATAAAGAACAGTGATCCTTAAAACCAGAGATACAGACAAAATCTTAAAAGAGACAGAGGAAAAAAAGACACATTATACATAGGGGAACAAAAATTAAGAATGACAGCAGACTTCTCATCAGAAATAATGTGAAGTCAGAAGACAGTACACAACATCTTTGAAAACCTAAAAGAAAAAAATGTTAACCTAGAATTCAATACCCAAAAATATCTTTCAAAAATATAGTTGAAAAAAAGGACATACAAAGGCTGAAAGAATTCATCACCTACAGAACCACACAATAAGATATGTTAAAGGAAACCCAATAGCAGCTACATGTAAAGGAATGAAATTGGACTACTTTCTTATACCATACTCAAAAATAAACTCAAAATGGGTTCAAGACCTAAATGTAAGACCTGAAACCATAAAACTACTAAAATAAAACATAAGCAGTAATTTCTTGGACATAAGCCTTACCAATAATTTTCTGGATTTGTTTCCTCAGGCAGGAAAACAAAAGCAAAAATAAATAAGTGGGATTATATCAAACTAAAAAATTTTTACAACAAGGACATCAGCAACAAAACAAAAAGGCAACCTACTGAATGGAAGAAAATATTTGCAAATAATACTTCAATAAAAGGTTAATATACAAAATACATAAAGAATTCATACAACCCAACACCAAAAAAAAAAAAAAACCCAAATAATCCAGTTAAAAAATGGCCAGAGAACCTGAATAGACATTTTTCCAAAGAAGACATACAGATGACCAGCAGACACCTGAAAAGATTCTCAACATCACTCATCATCAGGAAAATGCAAATCAAAACCACAATGAGATATCACCTTATACCAGTCAGATGGCTAGTATCAAAAAGACAAGAAATAACAAGTGTTAGTGAGGATGTAGAGGAAGAGAACTCTTGTGGTAATGTAAATTGATGCAGACCCTATGGAAAACAGTATGGAGGTTTCTCAAAACATTAAAAATAGAAATACTATACAACACAAAAATTCCACTTTGGAGTATTTATCCAAAGAAAACAAAAAAACTAATTCAAAAAGATATTTGCACCCCTATGGTTGTTATAGCATTATACACAATAGCCAAGATATGTAACCCAAGACTTCATCCATAGATGGATGGATAAAGAACACACACACACACACACACCACTGGAATATTACTCAGCCATGAATAAAAATGAAACCTCGCCATTTGAGACAACATGGATAGACCTAAAGGGTATTATGCTAAGTGAAATAAGTCAGACACAAAAGGACAAATGCTACATGATTTCATTTAGATATGGTATCTAAAAAAACAAAAAAATAAGAGAAATGAACATGCCAACAATAACAACAAAAAAAACAGAAATAGATTCACACATAAGAGAACAAATTGGTGGTTGCCAGAGGGAAGAGGGGAAGAGGGTAAAGGGATGGGCAAAATAGGACAAAGAGATAAAAATGTACAAGCTTCTCGTTGTAAGTCATGGGGATGAAACATACAGCATAGGGCATATAGTCAGTAATGTTAGAATAATTCTTTATGATGACAGATGGTAACTATACTTATTGCAGTGAGCATTTCATAATGTATATAATTGTCAAATCACTATGGTGTACACCTGAAACCAATATATTTATTGCATGTCAAATGCACTTCAATACAGAGGTCCAACAGGCAAAAGGAAAATGATACCATAGAAAAATATGGACCTACAGATAGAATGAATAGCACTAGCAATGGTGACTACATGAGTAAATATAAAAGAGTTATTTATTGTTCAAACTGTATGCCGAATCCAACTCTATCTCTCGACTTCCTGTGCTACCTACCACCCTAATCCAGACTACCATTTTATCTCCCATGGAGTTTTATAACTTCCTAAACTTTCTTTCCAATTCTATCTCTATGCTTCTACTTTATAATCTCAAAAGAGGAACCAGAGTGACTCATTCAAAACTTAAGTCTGATCATGTGACTTTTCTGTTACAATATCCCAGCAGTTTCCAGGTTTTTTTTTTTTTTTTTTTCAGGTAAAAACCAATGTCCTTTCAAAGATCTTTAAGACTCTAACTCAACTACCTGTCTGATCTCATCTCCTACCACACTCTCCTCCACATTCTCTAGCCACAGTGGCCTTTTTGTTGCCCCAAAAAAGACAATCACACTTCTGCCTTCAAGGTTTTTGTATTTGTTGTTTCCTATGCCTAGGAATAAGAAAGAAGCCCAAAATAAATACTAAACATCAAAAGCACAATATGTGAATACAATAATACTCAGCGATTCTAATTTAGGCCCATATAGTATTAGGAAGTAAATCACTTTTTAATAATATGATTAAAGCTGATAGGAGACAAACAAAATGTATATATTTTATCTATTGTTTATTCTGTAATTTCCTGTCCTGTAATTGACACTGTCACACAAATAGAAATATATGGGCAAGAGTCTTAAATAGGGGTTTCATCAAGAATAGATATCCAAATGGACAACAAACATATGAAAAGGTAATAAACTTTATTCATTGTAAAGGAAATTCAAAACAAAATTCAATGAGATATAATCATACCCACATTAGAGTAACTATTATTAATAAGACTTGTAATGCTTTCAAGGGTGTGGACCAACTGGAATTCACATACATTGCTGACAATACTGTAAATTGGTACACTTTGGAAAAGAGTTTGTCATTTAATCCCACAGTTTAATTTATGCAAAACCCATAAACCAGCAATTTTACCACAGAACTCCCCATGAATAATACTGCAACAGTAAATAATTCCCCAAATCCCAGCAGTTTCACAAACAAGTAACCTGTGCAACTTCATAGCGTCTTGAACTTAGAAGGCCACCATGCTTAGTTTAATGCTCTGTTGCAACTGTCTTGAAATTCTTAATAAATGTTAAACAAGGGACCCCACATTATCACTCTGCATGGTCCCCACAAATTATGCATGTGGTCCTGTTTCTAGGCATAACATTAATAAAAATGTGTGCACGTGAGTACCAAGGGACACATACAAGGATATTCATAGCAAAAAAACTAGAAACAATTTACATTTTTAACAATAGACTGGATAAATTGTAGGACAATCATACCATGAAATACTACACAATAATGAAAATAAGAAGTATAGCAGCTACAGAAATTAGTCTCACGTGATGTGAAGAGAAGCAATGCACGTTAGAATATCTTCTATAAGCTCCCATTTATTTGATATACACAAATAAGCAAAACTAATATATAGTCTTAAAAGTCAGGATGGTGGTTATTTAGGGAGAGAAAGGAAACAATAATTGTTGGGAGGATACGCAAGGGAGATTTCTGAGGTCTGGCAAAGTTCTATTAAACTTGATCAATGTTCAACATCTGGTAATGTCCTGTTAAACTTGACCTTTACCTCACCCTATATACAAAATCAATTTTTGTTCACCAAAAATTAAAAAAAAAAAAAAAAGAAGAAGAGAAAGAAGGAAAAAAACTTAAATTGATTTTTGTGCATGGTGTGAGGTAGGGATCAAGCTTTTTTTTTTTTTTTTTTTTCATTATGCCAATCAATAAAGGAAGCACTATCAGTTGAAAAGAATACTCTTTGCCCAGGGTTCTGCAATGCCAAGTTTTGCCATAAATCAAGTCTTCACAGGTGTTCAGTTCTATTCCTAGGTTCTCTGTTCTATTCCACTAGTCTATTTACCTATCCTTGTACTAACACTATATGTCTTCATTAGTATAGTTTTTAAATTAGTCTTCATACCCAGTAGAATAAGTTCTACAAATTTATCCTTTTTTCAAAGAATTGTGGTTTTACAGGCCCCTTGTATTTTTCATACATATTTTAGAGTCAACTTGCCAATTTCATACACACATACATGTGCACACCTTTGTTGAGAGGTAGTTTGCAAGTTGTCACATCTTTTCTTCCCACGTTGACAAATTTAGAAGCATATAGCTAGCTGGAGCTTCCCTCCATCTAGGTACTTGAGTGAAGTCAATGTAAAGAAGCACCCATGCTTCCACCCTCCAACACATCATAAACACGTGTTATGAGCAAAAAAACAAACCTTTGCTATTTAAAATTACTGGAATTTTGGCAATTTTTAATTGCCACAGCATTACCAGCTGATCTAGCTAGCATAAAAAATCTATCTAATGACCATTACCATTACTATTGTCTACTTAAATCCATCAACAAAATATCTACATTTTTATCTTGCTCAACTGTCACAAGAATTGAATCACAGTGCATCTAATATTAGTTTGATAGAGAAATAGTCCATTTTATTTTTCTAGAATGATTTTCAATCATTCAATTTTGATTCTAGAATTCAAAATTCCCTGTAGTTCCAGTATTCTTGACTTTGGTAAACAAGTCTACTCATGCTCTTCATACCTCTTACAATATTAATAACTATCATCATGTCCCCCCTTTACCTTTTCAATACTCTATTAAATTATCTTAATCTCAGGTGCACCTCTACATATAAAATCTTCCATTCCTTTAGGAAGGAATTAGGTCTAGCTTTAGGTCTAGCTTTTCCAGGGCCACACATGCAATTATGCATTTATGCTCCCAGACAAGGAGATGAGGTGGATTTTGTCTACTAGTCAAGTAATGCATCCTCACATGAGACTGGCAGGAGGACTATGATCCATTTTCTTTACATACATTTACCACCTTCTCTTTAAGCCAAGTACCCTAAGGGGTAGAGTTGTTCAGAGAGTGTGATTTTCTAATGGGTACATTCAATCCAGCAGAGTCCCTGAGTTTGCCTATCTTTAAAGTTGGCTTTGGTTCTGCTTTGTTTTAGCTACAATTCTCACACTTCCTTTTTGCAACTCAACGGTTCATTGCCAAGATGATTTTCCTGAGTCTATTTGCCTGAGGCTATGTGCCACATGCAGTAAAACTGCTCTGTCCCTCTGTTCATTACACAACTCTGATGTTCTGATACACTACCATTTTTAACCCATTCACTTGGACTCAGTTATATTACAATTTCCTAAATCCCTTCAGTGGAAAGGATTGGGGGGCAAGTCTCTTCAGAGACTTCCTTCCCTCCCTTACTGCCATGATATATAAATAAATTTTAAAAATTAGACCAAGATTTCCTAGAAATACAATAATTAAAATAACTCTTAAAATAAGGTGTTCTTTACTTAATATTCAGTAAAATAATTTATTAAAAACTACTGCAATTATTTTAAAGTGCCAAGAGCATGAAATCACATAGTCTTTTTAAAAATAAGACGCATATATAATTTTTTTTACATTTATTTTTGAGAAACAGAGTGAGACAAAGCATGAGTGGGGGAGGGGCAGAGAGAGAAGGAGACACAAAATTTGAAGCAGGCTCCAGGCTCTGAGCAAGCAGTCAGCACAGAGCCTGATGTGGGGCTCGAACCCACAAACTGTGAGATCATGACCTGAGCTGAAGTCAGACGCTCAACCAACTGAGCCACCCAGGCGCTCCAGAAACATATTTATACTTCATACTGGGGTGGCTGGGTGGCTCAATCAGTGAAACAAAGTTTGAAACTGTCTTAGAAAGAAAAGTAGGAGTGGGCATCTGTGAAAGCATGAAAGTACAATAAAGTGAGCCTGTTACTGAACCAGGTTTCATGGGGCCAGAGGAATAGGGCAAGACACACACTGAGAGACAAAATTAGAAAGGAAGACTTCTTCCTCCCCCTGGAGTTGATAACAGTAACATATTAATCTTTGAATGGGTTATATTTAATGTCACAATAACCCTATGATGAAGATGCTAACATTTTCCCTATTTTATAGATGATAGATGATGGATGAATAAACTAAGGAACAGAAATGTTCATCAACTTTCCCAAAGCCACAAAGGTAGAATTTTGAAAGACCTGGCATAACAAACCCAGGAAATCTGATGCCAGAACCTGGGTATTTATCTACTGTGTTCCACCTACTGCATCCAGGAAGAGATCCAATAAAAGAAAGAAAACTGTTTTGATTTATTATAATTTGTACAGAATAAGAGGAGATTTTTGAATGTCATAATCTCTAACATTCCTAGGTTCTCACTTACATGGCCCTTTACGTTACACAGTATATGAAAGAAAAAGTGCTCCTAAGTATGGAATATAAACACAAGTTAAAAAACAAAGTAATGTTTAGTGTACTTTTCCACTGTTACTATTTCTTCAAAGATTGAAACACCTGAAAAGTGAAAGCCCTGAACGTTAGTGGCGTTATCAGAGTGTCCTGGAAGATTTTCCTACATTAGTTTCCCTGTCTTTATCCCACATGAGAAACAGGCAGGCTTCAGGCTTAGTGATTCTGCCACAAATCACCTGCTGCCATCCTCTATGCCGTCTTGTAGAAATTCTCATTCAGAAATACTATGTATTCATTTGTCTTTATATCCCATTCCTCCACATTTAAACAGAAACAGTTACAGGCTGAAGTTACATGAGCATCATAAACTAGACAATGATACCCATAAGGAATGGTCTACAGATGAAACAGATCATAATTTCCAGTGCAGTAATATTCAGATAGGCAGTACTGCCATACCCCAGCCCATTTCTTTTTAACCTGGCATGTCAATACCACTTTTGGATAAGAACACTCTTCCCATTTTAAAGAGCAAAAAGGTAAACATTCTTTTATATACCAATGACCCTATTATGGAGGGTCCTTAGCAGATAACTGACCCCAGTAATTAATTTCTGTCAGAAATAAAATACATCATTTTAAGGTCCCACATCTCTTCCCAACTTTCTTTAAGCTAAAGGTTTCACAGGGAAAAATAAATCAATTCATTTTGTTATTTAGAATGTATATTTTATAACCAGGTTATCTTGGAATATATAAAAATAAATTGCATGGCACAACTTCAGAGATGCCCAAAGTGCCTTACTGTGATTTTACTTTTAACTGGCTAGGGTGTGATTTTGGTTTCACTTGTTTTGGAGTAGAGGTTACAGCAAAGTTGTGATTCATGGCCAGAGATAGTAGGAGAAGGGGAGTAGATCATAGGGAGCTGTGTAGACTATGCTAAGGAATTTATACTTTTTTGTCTGCTTTGCAGTGTGGTACTATAGAGTGTTTAGCTGGGTTTTATAAGGGTAAAAATGAGAATCATTCCAGACACAGTAGATATTATAAACATTATAGTATCACACACATCACTGTTTTTACTTTTGTGAAAATCACATCAAGTACATAGAGGTTTGCTTTTAATAATATGTGTTGAGTAAACTGCATGAATGAAAAGAGATATTTTTTGAATTTTAAAAGTTTTAAAAGTTTGAATGTGGAAAAACTAAAACTTTCATACACTGATGGAAGGATTATGCAATGGTGAAACTATTTAGAAAACAATTTAGCAGCTCCTTAAAAAGTTAAACATAGACAGGGGGACCAGGGGGACCAGGGGGACTCAGTCAGCTGAGCGTCCGACTTTGGCTCAGGTCATGATCTCACGGTTTGTGAGTTTGTTCAAGCCCCAGGTCGGGCTCTGTGCTGACAGCTCAGAGCCTGGAGCCTACTTTGGATTCTGTGTCTCCTTCTCTCTGCCCCTCTCCTGCTCACATTCTGTCTCTCTCTCTCTCTCTCTCAAAAATAAATAAACATTTTTTAAAAATTTTTAAATAAAAAGTTAAACATAGACTTACCACGTGAATCAGCTATTCCACTCCTAGGAATATACCCAAGAAAAAAGGAAACATAAGTTTCCACAAAAATTCTGTCTAAGAATGCTCATAGCATCATTAATCCATAATAGCCAAAATGTGGGAACTACCCAAATTTCCATCAACTGATGAATGGATAAATAAAATGTAGCATATGATCATCATCAAGTATTATTTGGCCATAAAATGAAATAAAGAACTGATACATGATACAACATGAGTAAACCTTGAAAACATTATCTTCAGTAAAAGAGGCCTGTCACAAAAGGCTACATATTATAAGGCTCCATCTAAATGAAATGTTCAGAATGGGCAAATCTATTAAGACAGAAAGTATATTAACAGTTTCCAGGGGCTGGGCTGAGAGGAAAGTGAGGAATGCATGCTAATGGGTATAGTAATTATTGGGGGGTTATAAAAATATTCTGGAATTAGATAGTGATGATGACCACACCTCTGTGAATATATTGAAATCACTGAATTGAACACTTTAAAAAGATTAATCTTAAAGCTGTTGTTACCCCAAAAATAATCATTAAAAAGAGTTTGATATGCCTATAGCACAGGGGTTATAAGTGAGAAAGCAAGAAAGATAGGTTGGGACTCTATTATAAAAAGAACAATTACTCTAATGGGCCATCCCAAGAAGTTTACTTCATCTTATGGTGGAAAGCAATGAAATAAATATTCACAACTGATTCAAAAAGATAAATTATTGAGACCACTGCTAACCTAAGTAGAAATGATGTAACTAATATTTATATATGTATGACTTTAAATTACAATGTGGGACTTTCATTTACATATTGGACTGTTTCTCTCATTCTTAATGATCTCACAGAATTTAGAACTAAAAAGTATACAGAAATAATTCAGACCGATTTCCTCACTTAACTGGACCTAGAAAATTAACTTACTTGTCCAATGTCATATTGCTAATGGGCATCACTGTTCATAAATATGTTTTATCCTTAACTAATATTTGTTATTATAATATATACCAATGGGTTATATGAAAATTGGATGAGTAAATGACTTAGAAAATATCCATCAAATTCTTTGAGATGGTTTATAAAACTACTACTGATTTGACATTTGCAATGAAACAATTAGTAGGGTAAGTATAAAAAATACGCATATTTGAATTCATAGAAAATGACTTTGAAGGATTAAAATCTGATCTATCAGATTTTCTCTATTTCTCTATTCACTAAAAAAGTGACCATGTCAGCCAAATTCGGCATTATGAATTCAGCACCCCTTTACTTCTATCCCTCCCATTGTTTTGTAATTATTCCATATCTCCTAATATTAGGCTTTTTGTTGAATTACTAATAAAATCCAAGAAATGCCTGAAAAATTTAATTCAGATGTAAATGGAATTATTTGGGTTGTTTCTGTCTCTGCTTTTAAAAAATCATAATATGAAACAGTGTGCTGTTACTGAAAGCCCCAGACTTCTCAGCTTGATACCTGAAGTAATTTAGGTGACCAAGGGAAAAAAATCTGTGACTGCTTTACAGCTAATTTATTTACAACAACCTCAGAATTGAGAAAGCCCACCCACACATGTATGCCCACAGAGAAAGAGAAATAAATTATATTCAAAACAGCAGCTATTTTTTATCCTGCTGGTGCTTTCATCTCATTTCTTTTTCCTTTCCATTCTCCTCATTTTAACTTCAATAAGATTTTAAATTTACTTCAGAGTGCAACCTAACTAGGAATTACACCAAAAGAAATGAGCCACCACCTCCATTGTTAAGCCATTTCCTGG
Organism: Panthera leo; assembly: GCF_018350215.1. Classification (NCBI taxonomy): domain Eukaryota; kingdom Metazoa; phylum Chordata; class Mammalia; order Carnivora; family Felidae; genus Panthera; species Panthera leo. The sequence goes on along the minus strand of NC_056688.1, from coordinate 46,906,105 downwards.
AAATACATTCTGTTGAAGAACATCCCCACAGACAGACACGAAATTGTGTGTACAAACTGACTTGCAACCAATTGGAATGATACCTATGTATTTGATGAGTCAATGAACCATACAAGGTCCTATGAAGCTAAAATTGAATAAAATAAAAAATTTTAGTTTGTTGGAAAGGAAATTCATGAGTGAGACTTCATCTTTGAAAGTAAATACTCACATCTTCAATATCAGCTTTTTTTTCCTTTGTAAGTTTGCATAATATATGACAACATGTAAAGTTGGAGGAAAACTGACTTATTACCTCTGAGTTTCAGAGTAGTATTTAAAGTTCTCAAAGATCTATTTTAGATCTTAAATTCTATAATTCTATGATTCTTTATTCTTCCTTTCTGTGTCATAGCACAATCATTTGACATGACATTTCATAACCAAAAATGTCAAAGTAAATCATTTCAACACTGAATTATTGTTTTAAAGAGTAAAAGCCAGTACCAGCCCAAGGATATTTAGTAAGAAATGAAAATAGTCAAATTTATGTCAGAACATATAAGATATATGGTACATATGTGTTTGTGCATGTGTAAATTTAAATGTTTGCAAGAATATCCATCCAAATGTTACTATCTCTAGGTAATATGGCTGCTAAGTATAGCTATAAATGATTGACTCTCTTCCTATGCTTTTCTATATCTGAACATTTCACAACAAAAAAATATATTTTATAAGTATGGAAAAAAGTATTTCCCATCTAAAATATAAAAAAGACTAAAAAAAGAAGGTAGTATAAGGGAGTGTGTCATCTTTGGTGAGTATTTCCACTAACACCAAGATTTATGTTGTCCATGAGACACAGACAGTCAATAATGTGGTTAAACTTGACAGTGTCTCTTGGATTAGCTAGACAGGTTAGGGATAAAGGGAAAAAGCAAATGAGTATCTGTCTGACCTTCTAAGTTCTGTCAGGTTGTCTGGCACACTGACAAATAAAGGAACAAAAGAAGTTCCTTAGAGTCATGTTTAGAGATGTAAGTGGATCAGCTAGATGGCCCATTGAGGTAGAATCAATCAAAGCTGGAACATATATGTGAAAATCTTCCTACCAAGAGTGGCAACTGACTGGTTTGGACAAGGTAAAATCACATACCTAATATTCTGCATCATAAGAGGCCTCCTCCTATTTATGAAATAAATATAAACATTTATGAAAAGCTTCCTGTTTATGAAAAAAAAAAACTCCATCTTAGAGCTCAAGACAATGGCAAGAATGTTAATCACTGCTAAGTGCTATAAATGGAAAAGAGAAGTCTCCTGTCAGAAATCAAAACTCCAATCCTGCACAACCCAAGAGCAGCAAGAATCCCAAACCAAGAAATTTTTAAAAACTGGCCTCAAAACAATGGGACTCCTGAAGTTCCAAAAAAAAGTAAATACAAAGATCATCTCTGGGGATATTTCCATAACACATATGACTCATATGGAAAAATAAGAGTCCTGATAAAGATTAACTCATAAAGTTTACAAATCATATGAGAACAAGATTCACCAAAATGGAGAGTCAATTGACATAACAAATAGGTAAAATAGCACTTCCTCCCCAAAAGAGAAAAATTTAGATAACAGAACAATCTGAGATTTTTAAAATAATTTTTTAGAATTATTTTAAAAGGTAAAAGAATAAATAGAAACATACCCAGAAAATAAACCATAATAAAGAGTTGATGTCTTAAAAATGGAACACCTAAAAATAAAACATATTATCAAAATTTTAAAATCTCAATGTATAGAATAATGGGAAAATTAGATATAGGTGAAGAGAAAATCTTATTTGGGAAAATATACTTGAGAAACTTAACAAGAATGCAACACCATAGAGACACAGAAAATACAAATGAGAGAGAGTCATGAAGGATAGAATGAGAAAAGCAGTCACATGCCTATTTAAATAAAATTTCTGGAGCACCTGGGTGGCTCAGTTGGTTGAGTATCCAACTCTTGATTTTGGCTTAGGTCATGATCTCACAGTTCACTGGATCAAGCTCCATGTTGGATTCTGCACTGACAGCATTGAGCCTGCTTGGGATTCTCTCTCTCCCTCTCCCTCTGACTCTCTCTCAAAATAAATAAATAACCATTTAAAAAATAAATTTTAAAAAACAGTTCCAAGAGAGGGTAAGAAAAATAAAATATTAAAAAGATAATAGCTAAGAATTTGCCATAAATGATTTTTAAAATGATCAGATTCAGGAAGAAATGAATCCCATGGAAAAATTTAAAAAGAACTCTACACCTAGATATATTATTGATAAACAGCAGATAGTCAAAGACCAAAAAAAAAAAAAAAAAAAAAAAAAAGCTAACTGCAACCTCAGAGAAAAGAAGCATTGAATACAATAGAAAAACAATAAAATGGAGAGTAGCTTCATTATTATTTCATTTATTCATAAATATTTATGGAATGCCAGGCACTGTTCTAGGTGCTAGAGATACACCAGTGAACAAAACAAAACAAACAACTTCTTGCTTTCATGTAGCATATATCCTGGTAATAGGAACAGAATAATATTTACAAAGTACAAATATAAAATAAATATGAACTCAGAATTCTAAATTTACTTTTTGTTTCATTCATTAAATATTTATTAAGTACTTTGTACACATATAAAGAACTTTTTATGTGTCGGCCAGTATTTTTGGTGTTGGAATACGTCAATGAGCAAGTTGACAAAAACTCCTGGCTTCATGGAGCTTATATCCTGGGGATAAACAACAAACATAAAAATATATACAATATATGATATATTAGACTATAATAAATGTTGTTTTTAAAAGTTAAGTAAAATAAGTGAAGTAGGGAGTGGAAATTAGGGATGAGGCTGGAGCAGGTTGTGATTTTAAATAGGTGAAAGATAAGCATGTAACTTGAGTAAAGGCTTGAAGGATTTGCAGCTAAACTAACTTTAAAGAATAAAATACATTTTTAAAAAATTAACATTGAAAGACTCATAATGAAAAATGCTAAATGGCATGTGAAGGAAACTATATGCAAAAAAGAATACATTATAAAAAACAGTGTTAAGGAAAAATATTCCTTTCATGTATGCATTAAACACTTACAAAAATTATCCAGATAATAAGTCACAATCAATTCAACAAATACTGAATACCAAGAGTTAGCGTACAGAATATAAAGCAATAAAATTGGAGATCAAAAAAGGGCAATATCCTTAATGAACACAGATGCAAAAATCTCAAACAAAATATTACCAAACCAATTAAAGAATACATTAAAATGATCATTCACAAAGATCAAGTGGGACTTATTCTGGGGATTCAAAGATGGTTCAATATGAACAAATCCAAATAGCCAAAATAATCCTGAAAGGAAAAGAATAAAAAGCTGGAGGTTTCACAATTCCAGACTTCACGCTATATTACAAAGCTATAATCATCAAGACAGTATGGTACTGGCACAAAAACAGACACCTAGATCAATGGAACAAAATAGAGAACCCAGAAATGGGCCAACTAATCTTTGACAAAGCAGGAAAGAATATCCAGTGGAAAAAAGACAGTCTCCTCAGCAAATGGTGCTGAGAAAACTGGACAGTGACATGCAGAAGAATGAACCTGGACCACTTTCTTACACCATACACAAAAATAAACTCAAAATGGATGAAAGACCTAAACATAAGACAGGAAGCCATCAAAATCCTACAGGAGAAAACAGGCAACCTCTTTGACCTTGTCTGCATCAACTTCTTACTTGACATGTCTCTGGAGGCAAGGAAAACAAAAGTAAAAATGAACTACTGGTACCTCATCAAGATAAAAATCTTCTGCACAGTGAAGGAAACAATCAGCAAAACTTAAAGGCAACCTACAGAATGGGAGAAGATATTTGCAAGTGACATATCAGATAAAGAGTTAGTATCCAAAATCTATAAAGAACTTATCAAACTCAACACCCAAAAAAACAAATAATCCAGTGAAGAAATGGGCAAAATACCTGAAGAGACCGTTTTCCAAAGAAGACATCCAGATGACTAACAGACACATAAAAAATGTTTAACATCACTCAGCATTAGGGAAATACAAATCAAAACCACAATGAGATACCATCTCACACCTGTAAGAATGGCTAACCTTAAGAACTCAGGCAACAACAGATGTTGGTGAGGATTGCACTGCTGGTGGAAATGCAAAATGGTGCAGTCACTCTGGAAAACAGTATGGAGATGTCTCAAAAAATTAAAAATAGAACTACCCAACAACCCAGCAATTGCACTACTAGGTATTTATCCAAAGGATACAGGAGTGATGTTTTGAAGGGGCACATGCATGCCAATGTTCACAGGAGCACTATCAACAATAGCCAAAGTATGGAAAGAGTCCAAATGCCTATCGACAGATGAATGGATAAAGAAGATGTGGTATCTATATACACAATGGGGTATTACTCACCAATCAAAGAGAATGAAATCTTGTCATTTGCAACAACATGGATGCAACTAGAGTGTATTACGCTAAGCGAAATAAGTCAGTCAGAGAAAGACAAATATCATATGATTTCAGCCATATGAGGAATTTAAGATACAAAACAGATGAACATAAGGGAAGGGGAGCAAAAATAATATAAAAGCAGAGAGGGAGACAAACCATAAGAGACTCTTAAATACAGAGAACAAACTGATGGTTGCTGGTGAGGTACTGGGTGGGAGGGGGGATGGCCTAATGGGTGGTGGGCATTAAGGAGGGACTTGCTGGGATGAGCACTGGGTGTTATATGTAAATGATGAATCACTAGATTCTGTTTCTGAAATCATTACTATACTACATGTTAACTAACTTGCATTTAAATTTTAAAAAATTAAAATTAATAAAAATATATTCACAAATCAATCAACATGATATATTACATCCACAAAATGAAGGATACAAATCATATGATCACCTCAATAGATGCAGAAAAAGCACGTGATAAAATTCAACATCGATTCATGATAAAAAACTCTCAACAAAGTAGGTTTAGAGGAAACATACCTAACATATTAAGGACCTTATATGAAACACCAACAGCTATCTTATTCAATGGTAAAAAATTGAGGGTTTTCCTCTAAGATCAGGAACAAGACAAGGATTTCCACTCTCACCACTTTTATTCAACATAGTACTGGAAGTCCTAGCCACGGCAAGCAAGAGAAAGAAATAGGTGGCATCCATATTGGTAAGGAAGAAGTTAAACTGTCACTCTATGCAGATGACATATTATACATACAAAATCCTAAAGACTCCAACAAAAAAATTATTAATAAGTGAATTCAGTAAAGGTGCAGCATATAAAATTAATACCCAGAAATCAGTACAGCATTTCTGTACACGAAGTAGCAGAAAGAGAAATTAAGAAATTAATTCCATTTACAATTGCACCAAAGGAATAAAATATCTAGGGATAAACTCAACCAAGGAGGTGAAAGACCTGTACTCTATACTATAAAACATGGATGAAAGAAATTGAAAACAACACAAACAAAACGAAAGATATTCCATGCTCATGGGTCGGAAGAAATAACACTGTTAAAATGGCCATACACCAAAAGCAATCTATATATTCAATACAATCTCTGTCAAAATATCAACAGCATTTTTCACAAAACTAGAACAAATAATCCTAAAATTTGTATGGAATCACAAAAGACCTTAAAAAGCCAATGTCATTTTGAGAAAGAACAACAAAGCTGGAGGTATCATAATTCCAGATTTCAAGATATACTACAAAGCCACAGTATAAGAGTATGATATTGGCACAAAAAGAGACACATAGAATAACAGAACAAAATAGACAGCTCAGAAATAAACCCATGTTTCTGGTGGCCAATTAGTCTTTGACAATGGAGGCAAGAACACACCATGGGGAAAAGAGTCCCTTCAATAAATGGTGCTGGGAGAAGTGGGCAACTACATGCAAGAGAATGAAACTGGACCACTTTTTAACACCATATACAAAAGTAAACTCAAAATGATTAAAGATCTAAATGTGAGGCCTGAAACCATAAAAATCCTAGAAAAGAACACAGACCGTAATTTCTCTGGCATCAACCATAGCAACTTTTTTCTAGAAAAGTCTCCTAAGTAAGGGGAAACAAAAGAAAAAAATAAACTATTGGGACTATATCAAAATAAAAAGGTTTTACACAGCAAAGGAAAACATCAATAAAACAAAAAGGCAACCTACTGAATGGGAGAAGATATTTGCAAACGATCTATCTGAAAAGGGATTAATATCCAAAATACATAAAGAACTTATACACTTCAACATCAAAAAATTCAATTAAAAAATGGCAGAGGACCTAAATAGACATTTTTCCAAAGAAGATATATGATGGCAAACAAACACATGAAAAGATGCTCAACATCACTAATCAACAGGAAAATGCAAATCAAAACTTTAATGAGGTATAACCTTATACCTGTCAGAATGGCAAAAATAAAAAAGGCAAGAAATAATAAGTGTTGATAAGGATGTGGAGAAAAAGGAACTCTCATGCACTGTCAGTGGGAATGTAAATTGGTACAGCCACCATGGAAAAGAGTATGCAGTTTCCTCAAAAATTAAACAGAAATACCGCATGATCCAAAAATTCCACTACTGGGTATTTACCCAAAGAAAATGAAAACATGATTTCAAAAAGACATGCACAGTCCTATGTTTACTGCAGCATTATATATAATAGCCAAGATATAAAAGCAACTTAAGGATCCACTGATATACAAATGGGTAAGATGTGGTACACACACACACACACACACACACACACACACACACACACACTTGACTATTACAAAGCCTTAAAAAAGGATGAGATTATGAAATCTGTGACAATATCAATGGACTGAGAATATATTATGCTAAGTCAGGCTGAGAAAGACAAAAACATATGATTTCACTCCTATGTTAGAATCTGAAAAATAAAGAAAATGAGTAAACAAAAAGCAGAATCAGATGTATAAATAAAGAAAACAAATGGATGCCAGAGGAAAGGGGGATAAGAGGATGGGCAAATGGATGAAGGGAAGTGGGAGATACAGGCTTCCAATTATGGAATGATAAAGTCATGAGAACAAAAGGCACAGCATAAGGAATATAGTCCATGATATTGTAATAGCATCGTAGAGTGACAGAGGGTAGCTACACTTGTGGTGAGTATAACATAACGTACAGAGAAGTTAGATCACTATATTGTACATCTGAAATAATGTAACTGTGTGTCTATACTCGGTTTTTAAAAAAAGAATGATTCTCCCTCAAAGAGAAACAAAAAAAAAGAAACACAATTTAGAAATTACCTTAAAATTTTACATAAAAATTATATTACATAAAAATTACGCTGGGGACCCTGGGTGGCTCAGTCAGTAGAGCATATGACTCTTGATCTCAGAATCATGAATTCAAGTCTTTAAAAGTTCAAGTTCAATTTTTTTAAAAATTAAGTTAAAAATTACACTGCTAAATAATTCATCATTTAAATTTCTATTTTATAGCATATACAGATACTTATAAATTAACATAATATGAAAATATGTGGGCTGCAGATAAAGTAAAACTTAACAGGGAAAGTTATAGTGAAAATGCAGGGGACACCAGGGTGGCTCAGTGACTTTGGCTCGGGTCATGATCTTGCAGGTTCCTTAGTTCAGCCCCGCATTGGGCTCTGTGCTGAAAGCTCAGACCCTGGAGCCTGCTTCAGGTTCTGTGTCTTGCTCTGTCTCTGCCCCTCCCTGTCTCTGCCCCTCCTTCACTTGCACTTCCTCTCTCTCTCTCTCTCTCTCTCTCTCTCTCTCTCTCTCTCTCTCAAAAAATGAATAAATATTTTTAAAATGCATATATTAAATGGGGCGTCTGGGTGGCTCAGTCGGTTAAGCATCCGACTTCAGCTCAGTTCATGATCTCATGATTCATGAGTTCTAGCCCCATGTCAGGCTCTGTGCTGACAGCTCAGAGCCCAGACACTGCTTCAGATTCTGTGTCCCCTTTTCTCTCTGCCCCTTCCCTGCTCGTGCTTCCTCTCTCTCTCTCAAAAATAAACATTATAAAAATTGTTTTTAATGCCTATATTAGAGAAGAAAAAACACAGAAAACTATTAGCCAAGATTTCAACTCATGAACTTTTTAAAAGGGCAACAGATTAAACCTAAAGAAAGCAGATGAAAGGAAATAATAAAGATGTGAATCAAATTTAATAAAAGAGAAAGAATAATATAGAGCAGATTACCAAACACAAAAATTGTGTCTTTGTAAACAATAGTAAAGTTGTAAAACTTCTGACAATGAAGAGAGATTTAACAATCATAAGCAAATAGATATTTTTGAAGGGATATGCAAGTTATTCACAGGAAGGGACTAGAAGGGGGTCATAAAATATTTTTCTGTACTTTTTTTTAATATATGAACATATATTAATTTTTCTTTTTATACATTTTAACAGTGAATATTTGGGTAATAATATTAACAGCCATAGTGATTTCCTTTCAAATAATCTTCTGTAAAGTTAAAAGGATTCTAAAGATATTTGCAAATGACACATCGGACAAAGGGCTAGTATCCAAAATCTATAAAGAGCTCATCAAACTCCACACCCGAAAAACAAATAACCCAGTGAAGAAATGGGCAGAAAACATGAATAGACACTTCTCTAAAGAAGACATCCGGATGGCCAACAGGCACATGAAAAGATGTTCAACGTCGCTCCTTATCAGGGAAATACAAATCAAAACCACACTCAGATACCACCTCACGCCAGTCAGAGTGGCCAAAATGAACAAATCAGGAGACTATAGATGCTGGAGAGGATGTGGAGAAACAGGAACCCTCTTGCACTGTTGGTGGGAATGCAAATTGGTGCAGCCGCTCTGGAAAGCAGTGTGGAGGTTCCTCAGAAAATTAAAAATAGACCTACCCTATGACCCAGCAATAGCAATGCTAGGAATTTATCCAAGGGATACAGGAGTACTGATGCATAGGGGCACTTGTACCCCAATGTTTATAGCGGCACTCTCAACAATAGCCAAATTATGGAAAGAGCCTAAATGTCCATCAACTGATGAATGGATAAAGAAATTGTGGTTTATATACACAATGGAATACTACGTGGCAATGAGAAAAAATGAAATATGGCCTTTTGTAGCAACGTGGATGGAACTGGAGAGTGTGATGCTAAGTGAAATAAGCCATACGGAGAAAGACAGATACCATATGGTTTCACTCTTATGTGGATCCTGAGAAACGTAACAGAAACCCATGGGGGAGGGGAAGGAAAAAAAAAAAAAAAAAAAGAGGTTAGAGTGGGAGAGAGCCAAAGCATAAGAGACTGTTAAAAACTGAGAACAAACTGAGGGTTGATGGGGGGTGGGAGGGAGGGCAGGGTGGGTGATGGGTATTGAGGAGGGCACCTTTTGGGATGAGCACTGGGTGTTGTATGGAAACCAATTTGACAGTAAATTTCATATATTAAAAAATAAAAAAAAATAAAAAAAAAAATAAAAGGATTCTAGCACATGGATGCACCATAATTTACTCAATGATTCCCATTTATCATTGGACGTTTTAGTTCTAGTTCAATTTTTGCTACTAAAAATTGTACTATGACAAAAAAAATCATAAACAATTACTTAACTACCTTAAGTCAACAAATTTGAAAACATAGACAAAATGGACAATTTCCTTGAAAAATATAATTTACTTATATTGACAAATACACAACTTGAATAGACCTATAACCATTTCAGATACTGAATCAAAAATCACAAAGTCAACCTACAAAAAAAAGCACCATGTGCAAATGGTTTCACAGACAAGTTTTATCATCCTTCAGGCAACTAACAACTCCTTTCTTATGCAAAACATTCTAAAGAACAGAAAATGAGAAAGAGCTTCCCTAATTCTTTATGAAGCCAATGCAAACATGGTACCAAAACTGGACAAAACCAATATAAGAAAAGAAAATTACAGTCTAAACTTACTTATAAACGTAGACATCAAAATTCTAAATATGACATCAGCAAGCCAACTCCAGGATAGTATATTTTAAATTATATCAGAGAATTCCTATATAGTATATAGATCAATAATATTAGTAACTTCAACTTTTTCTATGTTAGGTATTTATGTAAGTTAACAAAAATTTTCAGCAAGCAATTATTAAAACTAACAATAAAAAGCTGTCACATAATTTTGTAAAATGTTGTTATTTGCTTAGAGGTAATGTTTACATGGAAATACAGTTTAAATGGGCATTATATGGATATCTAATACAGCGTTCTAGGAATCAAATAAGAGTCTCTGTACTGTGTGTTCACTATTATGTATACAAGAAATCTCTTTATGTAAAACTCAAGTAGACCTACTATAGTTGAAATATGGATGGAGAGCCTAGTACCTCCCTGGTTTACCATCTTCCCCTCTCTGCCCACACTCACCCACTAACTCCAGGACTCTGCAAAATTCACTTTGAAAACCATCAAAAAATGATCAAAACTACTTTTGAACAAGATTATATTGTATTTTCTTCCTAATTTATAACCTCTCTTGACATACCCAGGCATATTATCAGGGTTGGAATTATTGTTCTTCATAGTCAAGTTGGTTATCATTTTGAACATAATCTTCTAAGAATTTGAAAATTAATTTAATTTTACAAATATATCAGAAGGCCTTTTGATCTTAAAGCATTTCTTCAGACTAATAGGAGTTTAATTTACTTTTTATATAATTAATGTTCTTACTAAGATAGAATCATTTCTCTAAAATCTAAGATCCTAGGGGAATCTAGAGCACAGATGTGTTAGCAGATGTGATAAGTTGGACAGTTGATCAGATTTAACACTAGGAAATATTATAATCCCAGCCATGTGCACCAGGTAATCAGAATGACAGCAAAATAACAAAGGAATCCTCACAATATCGTAGAATATTCTGAATTTTTCTTTCAATGACTGATTTTAAAGCTTTGCTAAAGGGACAGCTGGGTGGCTCAGTCTGTTAAGTGTCCAACTTCCCCTCAGGTCATGGTCTCACGGTTCATGAGTTCAAGCCCCGCATCGGGCTCTGTGCTGACAGCTCAGAGCCTGCAGCCTGTTTCAGATTCTGTCTCCCCCTCTCTCCCTGCCCCTCCCCTGCTCATGTTTGCTCTCTCTCTCTCTCTCTCTCTCAAAAATAAAAATTAAAAAAAAAAAAAGCTTTGCTACAAAGTTCATTGTCACTTAGAGTTATTACTAGATAAAAAAAAATACATTTCATTATATGGTTAAATTTATGTGGTACCGATCCTCTGAAAAAACAAGTTTGATATGATAGAAATTCAAAACATGGGAAAACTACTTAAATAAATAACTATCATATAAAATGTTTTTTAAGCACTGAAGTTGCTGGCCATGTAGAAAACCAACATCAGCAAAAATGCAAGGTATCTCAAATCTCAAAGTCTCAACATCTTGGGAGGGGCCAAGATGGTGGAACGGCATGGAAGTTTTTTTGTGTGTGTCTCGCGTCCATGAAATACAGCCAGCCAACACTAAACCATCCTACACCCATAGAAAACTGATTGGAGGATTAACACAACAATCTGCACAACCTGAACCACAGAATTCAGCAGGTACGTGGAGCAGAGAGGTGAACTTGGGGAGAGAAAAGCCGGCGGCAGGCAGGAAGCCACCTTTGCAACTGGGGTGGGGGAGAATACAGGAAAAGCACCCGTCCACAAAAGCAGCTGGAGAGAAAGTGGAAAATTGGAAACAGCCACAGGGACTAAACTAAAAAGCGAGAAAGGAGAAAGGAGAGAGTTTAAATTCCATTAAGACTGTAAACAAGGGGAAGGCAAAGTCTGCTACTCCACGGCTTGATACCTGGCGGTGCTGTGGTGGGAAGAGCGAATCCCCAGGAACAGAGTGGGGTCCAGGAGGTTCTTGGGACACATGGGGAAAAGCAGGTCCACTGCTGGAAGGACATCTGGTAGAGACTGTTGAAGCCACCTAGTCCCAGAAGACCCCCAAAACGGCCACGTTTGCTGGTGCTGGAACAAGGTCATTAAGCGTGAAGGCTGGTGCCAGATGTGTGTTGTGATTTTCCATAATCCCTGAAATGCTACTGCTACACTATCTCGCGAACTTTTTCTGGGGCGGGCTGGCACCTGGTCGCAGTCTCGGGGCACCTGCAGCAGCAGGGTCCAGCAGGCATTCCTGGGTGCAGCCAGCATTCGGCCATTGCTTGGTGAGGCCCTCCCACAGAGGGGCGGAACAGGTCAAAGCTGCAGTCCTTCAGAAGTAAGGGGCCGGGGAAAACGGCTGCATCTGAGACAAAACTCGGGAGAGAGGTACTGCCTGGGGCTTGGTCACAGAAAGTGAAAAAGCAGGGAGTGGATGAAAGCTGAAGACAGAGGACTGATGCACGACTGCTGATCAGAGAGAACAGTTCCCATACTAGAGAGTGAGTAGCTGGGTGATGCCATATTTGCTGCTCCTGCACATGCACATACCCACCTACAAGCACTGCAACAATCTACCCCAGTAGGCTAGTGGCGCCATCTAGTGGAGGATGGAGCTGTTACACTGAGCCCCGCTCAATTGGGCCAGCCTTGCTCTTAGAACACAAGTCTCACAGCCTAGTTAGCTTATGGACTATAAAGAGTTACATAGTCTGACTTTTAGGGGAAAACGAAGTAATTTCAGTCCTATTTCAATCTGTTAGCAGGTCCATCTATTCAATTTTCTTTCTTTTTTTCTTTTTTTTTTCTCTTTTACACGATTCTTTCTCCTTACAGAAAGAGAAGAAATACATTTTTATTTTCAATTATTAAAAATATTTTTAATTTTTTACTATATTTCTTACTTTTGTGTAAATTTTTTCAAATTCTATGTTACTGCCATCATTCTATTTTAGTCTACTTCAGTGTATTTACCTTTTTAAATTTTCAAACGATTTCCTTGTTTTCTTTTTCTTTTTTCTCTTTTTCATTTCTTTTCTTTTTCTTGAATGAAGAAAGTAAGTGAAAAATTTCATTTTTACTTTCAATTTCTATTAAAAGTATTTTTCTTTAAATTTTTACTATATTTTTTGCTTTTATGTAATTTTTTTCAAATTCTATTTTACTTCCATCATTTTATTTTAGTCTACTACAGTGTATAGACTTTTTCAAATTTTCAAACAATTTTTATTCTTTTTTCTCTTTTTTGTTTCTTTTCTTTTTCTTGAATACAGAAAGAGAAAAAAATTCATTTCTATTTTTAATTTTTATTAAAAATATTTCTCTTTAATTTTTTCCTACTATATTCTTCACTTTTGTGTAAATTTTTTCAAATTCTATTTTACTCCCATCATCTCATTTTAGCCTAGTTCAGTGTATTCATTTTTTCAAATTCTCAAACGATTTCCTTTATTTTTTTTCCACTTTTTTTTCTCTAATCTGTCAAACCACTTTCAACACCCAGGTCAAAACACACCTAAGATCTAGCATCATTTATTAGATTTTGTGTGTGTGTGTGTGTGTGTGTGTGTGTGTGTGTTTAATTTTTTAACTTTAATATTTTTTAAATTTAATTTTTTTAATTTTAATTTTTCTACCTCATTAATTCCTTTTCTCCCTTCAAAATGACAAAACAAAGGAATTCACCCTAAAAGAAAGAGCACGAAGAAACAACAGCCAGGGAATTAACCAACACAGATACAAGCAAGATGTCTGAACCAGAATTTAGAATCACGATAATAAGAATACTACCTGGAGTTGAAAATAGATTAGAATCCCTTTCTGCAGAGATAAAAGAAGTAAAAAATAGAATGAAATTAAAAATGTTATATAACTCAGCTGCAATCACACATGGATGCAGCCAGCGGTGGCAAGAATGCATGAGGCAGAACAAAGAATCAGCAATATAGAGGACTAACTTATAGAGAATAATGAAGCAGAAAAAAAGAGGGAGATTAAGGCAAAAGAGCACAATTTATGAATTAGAGAAATCAGTGACTCATTAAAAAGGAACAACATCAGAATCATAGGGGTCACAGAAGAGGAAGAGAGAGAAATAGGGGTAGAAAGTTATGTGAGCAAATCACAGCAGAAAATTTTCCTAACCTGGGGAAAGACACAGACATTAAAATCCGGAAAGCACAGAGGACCCCATTATATTCAACAAAAGCCGACCATCAACAAGGCATATCATACTCAAATTCACAAAATACTCAGGCAAGGAGAGAATCATGAAAGCAGCAAGGAAGAAAAAGTCCCTAACCTACAAGGGAAGACAGATCAAATTTGCAGCAGACCTATCCACAGAAACTTGGCAGGCCAGAAAGGAGTGGCAGGATATATTCAATGTGCTGAAACAGAAAAATATGCAGCCAGGAATTCTTTATCCAGCAAGGCTGTCATTCAAAATAGAAGGAGAGATAAAAAATTTTCCCAGACAAAAAAAAAATTAAAGGAGTTTGTGACCACTAAACCAGCCCTGCAAGAAATTTTAAGGGGGACTCTCTGAGAGGAGAAAAGATGAAAAAAATAAATAAATAAATAAATAAATAAATAAAATATATATATATATATATATATATATATATATATATATATATATATATATAAAGCAACAAATATTACAAAGAACCAGAGAACATCACCAGAAACTCCAACTCTACAAGCATCATAATGGCAATAAATTCCTATCTTTCGGTACTCATTCTAAATGTCAATGGACTCAATGCTCCAATCAAAGATATAGGGTAACACAATGGATTTGAAAACAAGATCAATCTATATGCTGTTTACAAGAGACCCACTTTAGACCTAAAGACACCTACAGATTGAAAATAAGGGGATGGAGAACCATCTATCATGCTAATGGTCAACAAAAGAAAGCCAGAGTAGCCATACTTATATCAGACAATCTAGACTTTAAAATAAAAACTGTATCAAGAGATGCAGAAGGGCATTATATCATAATCAAGGGGTCTATCTACCAAGAAGACCTAACAATTGTCAACATTTATGCACCAAATGTGGAAGAACCCAAACATATAAATCAATTAATCACAAAAATAAAGAAACTCATTGATAGTAATACCATAATAGTAGGAGACTTCAACACCCACTCACAGCAATGGACAGATCATCTAATCAAAAAATCAACAAGAAAACAATGACTTTGAATGACACACTGGACCAGATGGACTTAACAGATATTTTCAAAACTTTTCATCCTAAAGCAGCAGAATATACATTCTTCTCCAGTGCACATGGAACGTTCTCCAGAATAGACCATATACTGGGACACAAATCAGCCCTAAGTAAGTACAAAAAGATCAAGATCATACCGTGCATATTTTCAGACCACAACGCTATGAAACTCGAAATCAACCACAAGAAAAAATTTGGAAAGGTAACAAATACTTGGAAACTGAAGAACATCCTACTAAAGAATGAATGGGCTAGCCAAGAAGTTAAAGAGGAAATTAAAAACTATATGGAAGCTGATTAAAATGATCACATCACAACCCAAAAACTCTGGGACACAGCAAAGGCAGTCATAAGAGAAGTATATAGCAATCCAGGCCTTCGTAAAGAAGGAAGAAAGATCTCAGATACACAACCAACCTTATGCCTTAAGGAGCTGGAAAAAGAACAGCAAATAAAACCCAAAACCAGCAGAAGACAGGAAATAATAAAGATTAGAGCAGAAATTAATGCTATTGAAACCAGAAAAAACATAGAACATATCAATGAAACCAGAAGCTGGTTCTTTGAAAGAATTAACAAAATTGATAAACCACTAGCCAGTCTGATCAAAAAGAAAAAGGAAAAGACCCAAGTAAATAAAATCCAAAATGAAAGAGGAGAGATCACATCTAACAGAGCAGAAACAAAAACAATAATAAGAGAATATTATGAGCAATTATATGCCAATAAAATGGGCAATCTGGAAGAAATGGACAAATTCCTAGAAACATATACACTACCAAAACTGAAACGGGAAGAAACAGAAAACTTGAACAGACCCATAACCAGTAAGGAAATCGAATTAGTCATCAAAAATCTCCCAAAAAACAAGAGTCCAGGGTCAGATGGCTTTCCAGGAGAATTTTAGCAAACATTTAAGGAAGAGTTAACACCTATTCTCTTGAAGCTGTTCCAAAAAATAAAAATGGAAGGAAAACTTCCAAACTCTTTCTATGAAGCCAGCATGACCTTCATTCCAAAACCAGACAGAGACCCCACTAAAAAGGAGAAATATAGACCAATTTTCCCTGATGAACATGGATGCAAAAATCCTCAACAAGATATTAACCAACCGGATCCAACAAATACATTAAAAAAATTATGCACCACGACCAAGCGGGATTTACACCTGGGAGGCAGGGCTGGTTCAATATCCACAAAACAATTAACGTGATTCATCACATCAATAAAAGAAAGGACAAGAACCATATTATACTCTCAATAGATGCAGAGAAAGCATTTGACAAGATATAGCATCCTTTCTTGATAAAAACCCTCAAGAAAGTAGGGATAGAAGGAGCATACCTCAAGATCATAAACGCCATACATGAACGGCCCAACGCTAATATCATCCTCAATGGGGAAAACTGAGAGCTTTCCCCCTAAGGTCAGGAACAAGACAGGGATGTCCACGCTCACCACTGTTCTTCGACATAGTATTGGAAGTCTTAGCCTCAGCAATCAGACAACACAAACAAATAAAAGGCATCCAAATCAGCCAGGAGGAGGTCAAACTTTCACTCTTCACAGATGACATGATACTCTATATGGAAAACCCAAAAGATTCCACCAAAAACCTGCTAGAATTTATTCATGAATTTAGCAAAGTTGCAGGATATAAAATCAACGCACAGAAATCAGTTGCATTCCTATACACCAACAATGAAGTGACAGAAAGAGAAATCAAGGAATCAATCCCATTTACAGTTGCACAAAAAACCATAAAATACCTAGGAATAAATCTAACCAAAGAGGTCAAAAATCTATACGCTGAAAACTATAGAAAGCTTATGAAAGAAACTGAAGAAGACACAAAAAAATGGAAAAGATCCATGCTCCTAGATAGTAAGAATAAATATTGTTACAATGTTGATACTACCCAAAGCAATCTATATATTCAATGCAATCCCTATCAAAATAACACCAGCATTCTTCACAGAGCTAGAAAAAATAATCCTAAAATTTGTATGGAACCAGAAAAGACCCCAAATAGCCAAAGCAATCTTGAAAAAGAAAACCAAAGCAGGAGGCATCACAATCCCAGACTTTAAGCTGGGATTCATCAAGACAGTATGGTACTGGCACAAGAACAGACACTCAGATCAATGGAAAAGAATAGAGAACCCAGAAATGGACCCACAAACGTATGGCCAACTAACCTTTGACAAAGCAGCAAAGAATATCCAATGGAATAAAGACAGTCTCTTCAGCAAGCAGGGCTAGGAAAACTGCACAGCGACATGGAGAAGAATGAACCTGGACCACTTTCTTACACCATACACAAAAATAAACTCAAAATGGATGAAAGACCTAAATGTAAGACAGGAAGCAAAGCCATCAAAATCCTCAAGGAGAAAACAGGCAAAAACCTCTTTGATCTTGGCTGCAGCAACTTGTTACTCAACGCGTCTCCGGAGGCAAGGGAAACAAAAGCAAAAATGAACTACTGGGACCTCCTCAAAATAAAAAGCCTCTGCACAGTGAAGGAATCAGCAAAACTAAAAGGCAACCAACACAATGGGAGAAGATATTTGCAAATGACATATCAGTTAGCATCCAAAATCTATGAAGAACTTAACAAATTCAACACCCAAAAAACAAATAATCCAGTGAAGAAATAGGCAAAAGACATGAATAGACACTTCTTCAAGGAAGACATCCAGATGGCCAACTGACACATGAAAAATGCTCCATGTCACTCATCATCAGGGAAATACAAATCAAAACGACAATGAGATACCACCTCACACCTGTCACAATGGCTAACTCAGGTAACAACAGATGTTGGCGAGGATGTGGAGAAAGAGGATCTCTTTTGCATTGTTGGTGGCAATGCAAGCTGGTGCAGCCACTCTGGAAAACAGTATGGAGGTTCCTCAAAAGAATAAAAATAGAACTACCCTACGACCCAGGAATTGCACTACTAGGCATTTATCCAAGGGATACAGGTGTGCTGTTTCGAAGGGACACATGCTGTTTCAAAGGGACCCATGTTTATAGCAGCACTATCAACAATAGCCAAAGTATGGAAAGAGCCCAAATGTCCATCAATGGATGAATGGATAAAGAAGATTTGGTGTGTGTATATATATATATATGTGTATGCACATATATACACACACACATATATATATATATACACACATATATATACACACACATATATATACACACACACACATATATATATGAAGGAGTATTACTCAGCAATCAAAAAGAATGAAACCTTGCCATTTGCAACTACATGGATGGAACTGGAGGATATTATGCTAAGTGAAATTAGTCAGAGAAAGACAAAAATCATATGACTTCACTCATATGAGGACTTTAAGAGACAAAACAGATGAACATAAGGGAAGGGAAACAAAAATAATATAAAAACAGAGAGGGAGACAAAACAGAAGAGACTCATAAATATGGAGAACAAACTGAGGGTTACAGGAAGGGTTGTGGGAGGGGGGACGAGCTAAATGGGTAAGAGGCACTAAGGAATCCACTCCTGAAATCATTGTTGCACTATATGCTAACTAATTTGGATGTAAATTTTAAAAAATAAAAAATAAAACAAGTTAAAAAAAATCTCACCATCTTAAAAAGAATCCTATGTGGCAGTAGAAAGTTTTTTTTAATCAGCTCCAAAACTTGATATCAGAAGTAGAATAAACCAAAACCCATTTAAGAAACAAAAGGATAAAATATAGATAGGGTACTATGAGTTAGTAGTAACAAAGCCATGAGAGGATCAATGTACATAAAATAAATGGACCTGTTCTCATAAACATAGCACATGATGGCACAAGTTTGCATATCAGAAAATGAATCTAAACGATATATACAGAAGTTATTATATATGTGAAAGACAACTATATCAAGTGACTATATATACATATACACATATATATGTATTCATACATATATTTATTCATATAATCATATTGTTCCCAAACTCAAATTTGTCCTTTGATTAAATATGAATAGCTTCACTTTGCTCTTAAATAAAATATTCTCTTAAATACTAGGTTTTTATAGTCTAAATTCTTATTACTATGTCAAAAAATAGCAACTAGTTTTTTAAACTAATTAACAAATTAACTGTTAAATTCTCATGTGGTTGGACTTTCTGTACTGTCAAATACTTATCTGTGTTTCCTAGAGACACCATTGGAAAAGCCTTCGAAATTTAAATTGCAGAATTAGTTGTCAAGATATAGAAAAGATTATAAAATAGTTTCTCATTCCTGAAGGAACTAAAATAGTTGTCTATTCCACCAAGTGCCAAGACAATTCAATAGGGAAAGGACAGTCTTTTCAACAAACGGGGTTGAGACTCTAGGAAATCCACAAGCAAAACAAAACCAAACAGCCTTAGATCCTTACTTCACATGATACACAAAATTTAACTCAAAATGGATCATAGACAAAATGTAAAAGCTAAAAAATTTAGTATAAAATGTATAGAAGAAAACAAAAAAGAAAATATTCATCATTTGGGGTTTAGAAAGAGTTTTTAGATATGATATCAAAGTACAAGCCTTAAAAAAACAAATTGCACAAGAAAAACTATAAGCCATTTTTAAATGGACATTATTCTAAAAGTTAAAAACAAGCTAAAGACTGGGGAAGCTATATGCAGTTAATATAGCCAAAGAAAAGAACTTGTGTTCAAAATATAAAATAATTCTTTAAACAATAAGACAGACAACCCAGTCGGTTAAGCATTCGACTTTGGCTCAGGTCATGATCTCACAGTTGATGAGTTCAAGCCCTGAGTCGGGCTCTGCACTGACAGCTCAGAGCCTGGAGCCTGCTTCGAATTTGTGTCTCCCTCTCCCTCTGCCCTTCCCTTGTGCTGTCTCTCTCTCTCAATAATAAATAAGCATTAAAAATTAAAAAAAAGAAAAGATGGTGACATAGGAGGCTCCTGAACTCACCTCCTCCCATGAGTTCACTGAATCTACAGCTACACATGGAACAATTCCCTCTGACGAATATTCAGAAATTAGCTGAGTGACTACACATCTGGAAAATATGAAGAAAAAACCCACACTGATATGGGTCACCAGTACTTCGCTGAAAGGAGATTGTGTTCATGTCTGGCACCTTGACTTTCACAGCTGCTATCCAGGTGACATGCTCTTTGATTGCCTGATCCTGGTAGTGAGTGAAGCTTGAGTTCTAGCTCCCATAAGACCATAGCAAAGAATCACTTCTGAACTAGCTATCTTCTCTGCATTCAGTACAGAGAGCACAAACAGAAACACCCAGAAACACCCATCTCCCACTCTCCCCCTGAAAGAAGCCTATTAGCACACTTTAAAAGATGCTGCCTGAGGGCACCTGGGTGGCTCAGTGGGTTAAGTGTCTGACTTCGGCTCAGGTCACAATCTCACTGTTTGTGGGTTTGAGTCCCGCATCAGGTTCTGTACTGACAGCTCAGAACCTGAAGTCTGCTTCAGATTCTGTGTCTCCCTCTCTCTTGGCTTCTCTCATGCTCGCTCTCTCTCTCTCTCTCAAAAATAAATAAACATAAAAAAAAAAATTTTAAAGATGCTGCCTGAGGGTCAGGCTTCTTATTTAGCATGCATCCAGAGACAGACTAGATTCTCCCTAGAGACCTAGGGAGAGCCAGCAGACATCACTCTGCATTCTCTTTGTAGTCAGGTCCAAATTACCATTATCACCCTGGAAGGAGTTTGTTTACACATCAGATACCCTGGCTTTTGCAGCTGCTGGTCAGGGGACAAAAAGAAAAATGATTGCCAAGCTGTAGTGGACAGCAGGGATTGTGTTTGTGGATTCCTCAGGGCTGTAGAAAACAAAGAAACTGTTCTTAACCTACTATCCTCTTAGGATTCTCCTCAAAGGGAGCAAACAGAAATATCCATCTCCCAGTCTTTCCCTGAAAGAGATATACTTGCATACTTTAAAACCCACTGCCAGAGGGTATATATATCTCATGAGTAAATATGTAGTTAAATTCAGAACACTCTAATGTTGTAATGGTGGTGAGTAAACCATTGTAACTCTAATATGAAGGTTAAAAGACAAAATTGGTAAAAATATAACTACAGTAATTTGATAATGAATATACAAGATAAAAAATGTAAATTGTGACATCAAAAAGATAAAATTAGTATGTGTTTGTAAAACTTCCCTACACTGGGGAAATAAATAAGACATCCAGATCCAGAAAGCCCACAGAGAATTCCAAATAAGATGAATCTGAAGAGACACACATGAAGACACATTATAATTAAACTGTCAAAAGTTAAAGACAAGGAGAGATTTGTAAAAGCAGCAAAAGAAAAACAACTTGCTAGGTACAAGGGAACCCCCCCTAAGAATACCAACAGGTATTGCAGCACAAACTGCAAGCCAGAAGGAAGTGATGTGATATATCCAAAGTACTGGGAGAGGATGAAAAACACTGCCATTCAAGAATACTCTAGCCAGCAAAGTTGTCTGTCAGAATTGAAGGATAATGAGAGTTTTCAAGACAAGCAATAACTAAAGAATTTCATCACCACCAGACCAGCCTTACAAGAAATGTTAATGGGACTTCTTCAAGCTAAAATGAAATGATGCTAGTTAGTAACAGCAAAATACATGAAAGTATATATCTCACTGGAAAAGGTAAATATATAGTTAAATTCAGAACCACTCTAATGTCCTAATAGAGGTGAGTAAATCACTTATAACTCTAGTGTGAAGGTTAAAGAGACAAAACTGGTAAAAAAAAAAAAAAATACATATATAACTACAATAATTTGTTAATGGATACAAAGGTAAAAAGATGTAAACTGTGACATCAAAAACACAAAACATGGGGGAGGAGAGTAAAAACTTAGAGTCTTAATATGTGTTTTGAAATTAAGTTATTATCAAGTTAAAACATACTTATATAAAGACAGTTTATATAAGCCTCATGGTAACCACAAAAGCAAAAATCTATACCTTAGGTACAGAAAAGGATTCTAAACATACCACAACAAGAAATCATCAAATTACAAAAGAAGAGATGAAGAGAAGAAAAAAATGAAGGAATTACAAAACGGCCAGAAAATAAACAAAATGGCAGTAGTCAGGACAAAGTTGCCAAGAGCATGCAAAGGGGAAAGGACAGTCTCTTCAATAAGTGGTGTTGAGAAAACTGGACAGCTACATACAAAAGAATGAAACTAGGCCCCTATTTTATGCCATACACAAAAAATCAACTCAAAATGAACTAAAGACTTAAGACCTGAAACTATAAAACTCCTAGACGACAACACAGGGGGTAACTTCCTTGACATCAGTCTTGGCAATGATTTGTGAATTTAACACCAAAAGCAAAGGCAACAAAAGCAAAAATAGACAAGTGGGACTATATTAAACTAAAAAGCAACTCCACAACAAAGGAAACCATCAACAAAATTAAAAGGCAACCTACAGAATGGGAGAAAATACTTTTAGACCATATATCTGATAAGAGGTTAATATCCAAAATATATAAAGAACTCACCCAACTAAAGAGGAAAAAGTGTTGGGGCGCCTGGGTGGCTCAGTCGGTTGAGTGTCCGACTTCAGCTCAGGTCATGATCTTGCGGTCTATGGGTTCAAGCCCCGCATTGGGCTCTGCGCTGACAGCTCACAGCCTGGAGCCTGCTTCCAATCCTGTGTCTCCCTCTCTCTCTATCCCTCCCTCACTCTCACTTTGCCTCACTCTGTCTCTCAAAAATAAATAAATGTAAAAAAAAATTAAAAAATAAAAAGGAAAAAATGGGTAGAGGAACTGAATAGACATTTTTCCAAAAAAGAAATACAGCTGGCAAGCAGCTATGTGAAAGATGTTTATCATCACTAATTATCAGGAAAATGCAGATGAAAACACAATGAGATATCACCTCACGTCTGCCAGAATGCCGAAGATCAAAAAGACAAGAGGTAAGTTTTGACAAAGATGTGGAACAGGGAACCCTTGTGCACTGGTAGATCGAATGTAAATTGGTGTAGCCAGTGTGGAAAACTATATGGAGGCTCCTCAAAAAGTTGAAATAGATCCACCACATGATCCAACTTTCCCACTTCTGGAAATGAAAATAGGATATCAACAAAATATCTGTACTCCCATGTTCATTGTAGTATTATTCATAGTAGACAAGAAATGAAAACAACTTAAGTGTTCCTCAATGAATGAATGAAGAAAGAAAGAATATTATTCAACCTTAAAAAGGAAGGAAATCCTGCCATTTGTGACAACATGGAGAAAACATGAAAACATGAGGGCACTATGCTAAGTGAAATAGGCCAACCAGAGAAAGATAAACACTGTATGGTATCACTTATATGTGGAATCTATTCTTTTTTAAATGGCTAGTAAGCATAATAAAAGATGCTCAGCATCACTGGTCACAGGAAATACAAATTAAAATGAAAATAAGATATCACTATACCCCTACTAAAATATCTAGCATCAAAAAGATACACAATACCAAGAGTTAGCAAGGATATGGAGAAACTGGAACCATCATACGTTCCTGATGGGAATGTGAAGCAGCATGACCAGTTTGAAAAATAATTTGGCAATGTTTTCAAAAGTTCAGTATAAACTTACCATATGACCTATCAATTTCACATCTATGAATCTACCCAAGAGAAAGGAATACATATGCCTACACCAAAACATTTATACAAATGTTGATAGCAACATGATTTATAATAGCCTAAACTGGAAACTATCCAAATGTCCGTCAAGTGGTGAATGGTTTTTTTTTTTTTTTTTTAATGTGATATATCCATACTATGGAATACTATTTGGCAATAAAAAGGAATGAACATACTGATAGAGGCTACAACATGGATGAGCCAGTCAAAAACATTTGCTCAGTGAGACACAACATGTGAAAGATTACATATTGTAAGATTTAATTTATGTGAAATGTCCAGAAAAGGCAAATTTATAGAGACAGAAAGCAGTTCAGTTGTGGAAGGAAGATAGTAGTGAGGAAATTTTTACAGTGATGGGAATGTTCTAAAACTGGATTATGATGATGGGTTTCACAACTCTATAAATTTACTAAAAATTGTTGAATTATGCAATTATAAGAGATAAATTTTATGGTATGTAAATTAAACCTCCATAAAGCTGGTTTGTTTGTTTTTTTAAGCTCTGCAAACTTCCATCTTTTTCTTTGCTTTTGCTGACAGTGAGTGACAAAAATACTTTCAAAAGCCCTGAAATTCCTGCCAGTATTACAATGGGGAAACTATATACATAATTTTCAAATTAAGGATTAAGCTACTGTTCAACAGTTTTCAAGATTTCCCTTGGATTTGGCAGTTACCAATCTAAACTAACAGCGTAATGAAGGCAAGAAGCACAGTTGGCAATAAGTAATTATTTAAATGGATAGAGCATAAAAGGAAACTCTTGTCAAATCAACTCCATAAGAAATGTTAGCACATGTAGTTCTATACTGATAGACAGCATTGTATCTAACTTCACTATAATATAAATCCTGCCAATGTTCCAATCAGTCTCTGGTGCAGTCCTTTAATCTGTAATATTCTCATTGAGTTTCTCTCCTGAATAATTTTAAAATGATGCTTATAGTAATGATTTTATTGAATATTTACAATATGCCAGTCACTATGCTAAGTATTGTCATATTTAATATCTCATTTAATCCTTACAACAATCGTGTTACATATTGTTAGCTCCATTTTACGGATATGGAAATTGAGGCTCAGAGACACTGAGTGAAGGTAGGAAGTGACATATCTCTAAATTGATTTAGTAATCCATTTGCCTGACCACAGAACTATGTTTTCTACTCTAAAAAAGCAAAACACCTTTGCTTAAAAGAGGAACTTTATTACCTGAACATGCAAAGCTCCTGCTTACAAGCAAGAATACCCACTAATGCTAGCAAAATTATATTGTGAATTTTGAAGTCAAATACGAAACACAGTCACCAGCAGCAGCTGAAAACTTGATCCAGGCAATTTATAAATGACTTTGAATTATGTACAGCCAAGTAAACCTGAGACCAGGTTTAAGACCAAGGTTCAGTTTAGAGCTTAGAATTCCTGGATACCAGTGAGAAAGGAAATGTTTGCCATTTGTATTGACATTCTGTTTTTAGTCAGAGAATATGCCACACTATTCATAGATCTTATTTTAAATATCCTCAAAACTAACTCCATAAGTATTATGATCTTCAGTTTACAAATAAAAACTCTAGGACATTGAGAGTTCAAGTAACTTGCCTCAAATCACACAGTTAATAAGCGGCAAAGCCAGGATCTAATCTAAAAGTCCACATTCTCTTCACTATACAATGCTCAAAGCCCATTCTTCTATTGCTCATTTTAGAACTGCTTTCCTTCAATCCGAAATGACCTCTTCTTATGCCTCCCATCAAACAATTAGAATTCTCCAAAGCTCTATCATATAATTGTCATGCATTCATTCATTTATTCATTCATTGTCATCCATTTAGCCCTTCTATTACCAGACAGAGCTAGGGGGAAAAAAAAGGATGATTTAGATGAAACATTTTAAGGAAATGGCAGGATAGAAGTAGAGAGAGAGATTTGTGTAAAATAATTATAGTAAAATGCCATAAATAACCGCAAGGCACATTACCAACATGGAGAATGGAGTGCCTAAATTATTTCTCCTATTCTTTCTTACCTATAATGTCTTTGGGATGAAATATGTATTTCTTGCCTCATCTTTAAGGCCTTTAATTCCTCTGCTCACATTTATTTTCCCTCAATATTTATTGAGTACCTTTTGTGGGTATAAAAAGGCTACATAACATAATGGAAAGAGGATGAACTTGGAGTCACATAGGCAAGAGTTTCAATCTCTTCTCTGCCACTTACTAGCTATGTAAACTTGAGCAAGTAAGTAGCTTTACCTCCTTCAGCTTCACTGAGCTTTTAAAATCGATTTTATTGAGGAATAATTTACATGAAATAACACGCTTCCATTTCAAGTGCACACTTTGCAGAATCCTGGCAAATGTCTACACTCATATAATCAACACAACAATCAAGACATAAAATATTTCCATCAATACAAAAGAGTTGCACAAAAATATTTACAGCAGCTTCTTCACAGTAGCCCCAAACTGGACCCCAAGTAACCACCAGTACGTGAATGGATTTTAAAAAGTTCCCTTTTGCCCCTTCCCAATCTGCCCTCTCACCTCACACTCCAAATCTCAGACAACCACTATTACCTTTTCCTCAAAAAAATCAGAATTATAATAGAATTTCATAGAATTTCACACAAATAGAATCATGTAGTGTGTACTCTTTTGTATCTGGCCTATTAATAGTTCAGCATGTTTTTGAGATTCATTTATGTTGTTGGATGTAGTTTGTTCCTTTTTATTGTGATAGTATTCCATTATACAGATACAGCAAAATTTGTTTACCTATGCATCTACTGATGAACACTTGGAATCCAATTTGGGGTTACTATGAATAAAGCTGCTATAAAATTCATGCACAATGCTTCATGTGAACAAATATTTTCATTTCACTTGGGTAAAATATTCAGTGGAATGGCAGGTTTGAATAAGTATGAGTTTAATTTTGTACGAAACATAAACTGCCTTCCAAAGTGGTTGCACCATTTTACATTCCCACTAGAAATGTGTATGAGTTCCTGCCAAAACTTGTTATTGTGAGTCTTTTTAATTTTAAGCTAGCTTAAGTTGTGTAGTTGTATCTTTTTGTGGCTTTAATTTGCATTTCCTTAATGACTAAACATAGTGAGTATATTGTAATGTGGTTATTTGTCATTCAAATACATTATTTTGCAAAATGTCTGAAAGATCTTCTGTTCCTTTTTTTAGTGGGTGGGTAGTTTGTCTTCTCATTCTACAGTTAAGAGTTCTTTATAAACCGCAAATACTGCCCTCCATCAGATGTTTGTGTTGCAATATTTTCTCTCCATCTCTGGCTTCTCTTTTCATTTTCTTGACCATGTCTTTTGTAGGGCAGAAGTTTTCAACTTTGATAAGGATCTATCAATTGTTTCTCTTATACTTCCGGGGCTCTAAGAAATCTTTGTCTCCTTTATGATTAAAAGGAATTTCTCTTACGTTTTCTTCCAGAGGTTTTATATTTGTACTTCTTTTGTTTACGTCTGTGATCTATTTTGAGTTAATTTTTCTCTATGATGTGAAGTAAGCCCCAAATTCATTTTTTTCTATATAGCTACCCATTTGTTCTAACATTATTTGTTGAAAAGACTATCATTTCTCCTACTGAAGTGTTTTGGCACGTTTGTCAAAAATCAATTCACCTATATATTGTATCTATTTTTGGACACTCTTCTCTGCTCCATTGATATATATGACTATCCTTATGCCAGTAACACATTGTCTTGATTATGTTAACTTCATAATAGGTTATGTAATTAGGTATTGTAAATCTTCCAACTTGGATCTCCTTTTCCCAAATTGCTTGGCTATTCTAGGTTTTCTCATTTCTATATAAAGTTTAGAATTAGCTTGCCAATTTCTAAAAAATCTTGCTGAGATTTTTATTGAGATTACATTGAATTTATAGAACAGTTTGGGAAGAACTGACATTTTAACACTATTGAGTTTTCCAAGCAAGCAACATGTAATATCTTTCTGGTTATTCGAGTCTTATTTAATTTCTGACAGCTATATTTTATCTTGAAGAGATAACTGTACTCCCATTTTCACTGCAGTGTTATTCACAATAGCCAAGATATGAAAACAACCTACATGAACCTAATGGGTGAGTGAATCCAGAAAGTGTGTGTGTGTGTGTGTGTGTGTGTGTGTGTGTGTGTGGACACACACACACACACACACACACACACAATGGAATATTATTATTCATCCTTAAAAAAGAAGGATACTGCTGATAACACTACATGATATAATTGAAATTTGCTGAGAAAGTAGAACTACTCTCACCAGGAAAAAAGGGGGTGGGGGTAAATATGTAAGGTGATGGATATGTTAATTAAGTCAATAGAATATTTTCACAATGTATATCAAATCATCATTTTACACTTTAAATATTTTATAATATTATTTATCAGTTATACCTCAATAAAGCTGAGAAAAATAATTTTCAATCCTCCATCAGTAGCCACTTACAACTAATTTACCATGTAAGGATACAATTAAATTTAAATTCTTTTGATTTAAGAAAGTGATTCCAGATCTATAATTTTCTGTATATAGATCTTCTTTTGATGGAAAATAAAATTCATAATTCTTTGTCCAAAAGAAAAAGTTCTTATACAACAAATTTGTTAAATTTATCCCAAAGGATTGTGTATTTTGATGCATAGTATTCTTTTGATGCACTATATTTCTTAACGTCTAATTGTTCACTGCTAGTATATGAAATCCAATTAATTTTTGTATATTTTCTTATATCCTGTTATATTTCTAAATTCATTTATTAGTTTTATGAACATTTTTGTAGATTCCGTAGGACTTTCTACAAAACCAATATGTCTTCTATGAATAAGAGAGTTTTACTTCTTTCTTTACAATCTTCTTTTGTTTTTCTTCCTTTTGTACAATGGCTAGATTCTCCAGTACGATGAAGGATAGAAGTGGTGAGAGCAACTATCCTTGTTTTAGGGGAAAAGCTTACAATCTTTTATAATTAAGTATAATGTAAACTGGAGGTGGGGCAGGCAGGGCTGGAGATAAAATTCACATAAAATTCACCACCATAATCATTTTAAAGCATACAATTCCATTTTTAGTATATTCACAATGTTGAGCCACCATCATAATAACTATCTGATTCCACAACATTTTCATCATTCCCAAGAAAAAACCCATATTCTTTAAGCATTTACCATTCCTCTTTCTCCCAGTCCTTGGCAAACACTAATCTACTTTTTATCTCTATAGATTTGCCTCTGCAGACATTTCACATAACTGAAATCATATATGTAACCTTTGGTAACTGGCTTCTCTCCTTTAGCATAATGTTTTCAAGGTTCATCCATGTTATAGAAAATGATCAGTATTTCATTCCTTTTTATGGTTGAATAATATTCCATGTATGGATATACCACATTTTGTTTAATTCATTCATCAGTTAATTTGCTTATAAATAATAAATTATAAAAATAGATCAGTCTCATAAATACGTAATAAATAATTATATATATTATATTATAATAAATCAGTTAAGTTGCTTCTACTTTTTGGCTATTACAATCATCATTGCTATGAACATTCTTCTACAAATTGCATAAATGTATCTTTTCAATCCTCTCAGGTATACACCATGAAGGAGAATTTGGGTGTTATATAATTGCACTGTATTTAATTTTTTGAGGAACCACCACACTGTTTTTCATAATAGCTACACCACTTTATATTCCCACCAGCAATGTATGAGGGTTCCAATTTCTCTGCATCCTCGTCAACCATCATTGTTTATTTGTTTTTATTATAGTCATCTTAATGGGTGTGAAGTGGAATCTCTCTGTGCTTTTTACAAAAATTTTTATTATTTAAATGTAGTTGATATACAATATTATATTAGTTTTAGGTGCACAACATAGTGATGACAATTCTATACATTACACAAAGTTCATCATAAGTGTAGGCTGTTACCATACAATGTTACTGCAATTATCACTGGCTATTTTCCCTATGCGTATTTTAATCTCCATGACTTATTCATTTTATAACTAGAAGTTTGTACCTCTTAATCCCCTTCATCTATTTCACCCACCCACCCCCATTCCCCTCTCCTATGGCAACCACTAATTTGTTCTCTGTATTTGAGTCTCTTTCTGTTTTTTGTTGGTTGGTTGGTTGGTTGGTTGGTTGGTTTTTTAGATTCCACATGTAAGTGAAATCATATGGTATTTGTCTTTCTCATTGTACTTTTGATTTGCATTTCCCTAGTGACGAATGATGTTGAGCATCTCTTCCTGTGCTTACTGAATGTGAATGGTTAGTTTTATGTGTCAACTGACTGGCTTTTAATTGAATATTATTTAATTAAATACCAATTAAATATTATTACATTTAAATATACCAATTAAATATTATTTCTGGGTATGTCTGTGAAGGTATTTCTGTGTGAAATTAGCATTTGAATCTGTGAACTCAATGAAATTTATTGCCCACCCCAGTGTGGGCAGACATCATCTAATCTGTTGAGGGCCTGAATAGAATAAAAAGCACAGGAAGGAGAAATTCACCTCTTTTTTTGGCTTGACTGATTGCACTGGGACACCTCATCTTCTCCTGCCCTTGGAGTAGGATTTACACCAACAGCTCCCCCAGTTCTCAGGCCTTTGAACTTGGATTAAATCATACCAATTGCTTTCTTGAGACTTCATCTTATAGACAACAGATCATGAGACTTTCAGCCTCCATAAGGCAATAAAATAATTTTTCATAATAAATCTCCTTTTTAATATATAAACATAAATGTAAATATAAAATATAAACATGAATATAAATATAAATATAAATATAAACAAATACGGGTTGGTTGGCTGAAACATGGGCCAAAAGGTGGCCCATCAGGAGCAAACTAAAAATGGCAGACATGTCTTGATTTAATGTAAAAGGGATTCAAAAGCTTAAGAAGATTGAAATGTTAGAGTGGATTAGTCATGTAAAATCTACTCATCCACACTGGGAATGTTCAGAAGACATAGCTTTCACCAATACTGAGAGGAATCAATTGGTGACGGGAGCCCCTGCATCCTTAAAGAGCTCTATGATCACTCTTCTCTGTTGGCCAGACCTCACATTGGGCACTGTAGCCACTGAATCTGGGAAACCTAAATGCAGTGGGAATAACTGAATCCCCAGGTAGCAGGGATCAAGTGGCAGACTCAGCCACCACAGGCAAGGAGGACATGGGTACCATAATGGAGAGCACAATTAAAAGCATTAATCAGAGTAGTCTGACTGCTGCAGATATATGGTGCTGGCCAACTGATCATGGTGTTCCTAAAAGTGATAAAGATAGGAAGCCTACTAAATTCTTACTTTATCTGTAAAAGCAAAAAAGTTCCAAGTGAGCAAAAGTCTAATCTGAATCATAAAAACAGAGAGTCATGGCCCTTCAATTAATTGCCTTAGAATGTCACTGTGGTACACTAGTCAGAGTAGGGGTAGGTCAGAGTAGGGGTGATCATTTTAAATATTATAATGAAGAAACTATGGAACTTAGGTTCTCTCCCCTCCCCAGGATTTGTTGTTTTCATTCGTTGTAGTTGTTTCTGTTAGGTTGTTTAGTGACTATATGAATTAATTTTGTAAAGTCCATATTCTTCGTCATGTGTGGCCTCTGCAGTCTCCATACCATTTGCTTAGTGGTCAGCTAATGACTGGACAGAGATTTCATTAATCACCAGAACCAAAATGTTCCCAGTCTTTGCAAAAGAGCTCTTGTATGCTGGGCCATATCTTTCACATTCAACCACACAGTTTAAAAATCTGCATTAGCCTTCAATTACTAATTCTGCAGAGCCTCAAGATCAACCAGAGGTTAGACCTTAGGGTCTACTCAGATCCTTCCTGTATATGTGCACAGTCATACACACACACACACACACACACACACACACACACACACACACACATGATTTTCTAGTTTCCCAGGAATATGTCAGAGCTTTTCAAAGCCCTTATTCTACTATCTCATTACCCAGGCTTTCCTCTGAAACTTATTGATTAGTCTACTGTTTGTACCAACTGTTAACCATTGTGTCCAATAGCAACAACTGAAACATTTGCCTGTAAACATTTTGACAGATGCTCCAGTATAGCCAATTTAGTACTGGGTAAGTTTGAGTAAGGTGAAATAAAAGTAAGCCTTTTGAGCCAGTATTCCAGGAAACCACTAGATGGGTCGAAATAAGTATATATTTTTTGCAAAAGAGGTATATTCTCTTCACTCCATTATATGTAGTGGGAATGCAGAACTTTATTTTCAAAGATATCACTGATTTGGAAACATGGGATATGACTAGGGTAGGTTTTTAAAAAGCACATCACTGGGCTGCCTCGGTGGCTCAGTCATTAAGCATCTGACTTTGGCTCAGGTCATGGTCATGATCCCACAGTTCGTGAGTTTGAATCCCACATCAGGTGAACACAAGCCCCACTTCAGGTGAGCATGAGCCCAACTTCGGGGAAACACAAACCCTGCTTCGGGTGAGCCCTGCTTTTCTCTCTCTCTCTCTCTCTCTCTCTCTTTCTCTCTCTCACCCTCGCTCACTTGTGCCCTCTCTCTCTCTCAAAAAAAAATAAAAAGCCACATCACTGTAAGCTTTTGATTAATTTCTGGAGTTCTCAAAAAGTTGATTTCTGAAACGTTGTGCCAGTTTTTTTCACTTTTTATGGAGACATGAATTTTTAGAGTTCCTTAAGTCACCATTCTTCCAGCTATAGGTTTTTCCATAGATGTTTCTAGATCTACAGATTTTTCTGCTTGTTCTAACAATTACTGAAAATGATTTTAGAAATCTCTTACTGAAATAATTTGTCAACATTTCCTTTCCGTTTCTGATTCACAAATTCTGAAGCTCTTCTAACAGTTGCCTACCTATTTAAAGTTATGTTTCCTTGAATTGGCCCATTTATCATTATGAGATACCTCTGTTAACCCCAGGTAATATACCTTGTCCTGATCCCTAAATTGCCTTAAATTGAAAGCCATTCTATCTTTCTTATGATTAGTGTCTAACACTTGTTTTTACTTTTAACCTGTGAATCTATATCTAAAGCGGACTTCTTATAGATAGCACATAGTAAAAATTTTCATTTTTTGCCTGGCTGGCAATCTGATTGTTTGCATTTAAATCTACCATCTTGCTATTTGTTTTGTTTGACCTGTTTTCTAAACCATCTTTTTACCTCTTTTTGATTCCCTAAGTACTTTTTAGAATTCTACTTTATCTCCACAGTTGGTTTATTAGCTATATCCCTTTGTTTTATTCTTTTAGTGATTGTCCTAAGTTTTATAATGAAGATCTTTACCATGGTCTACCTGCAAATGTTATTATGCCACTTCAGTCATAGTATAAGTCTTACAGTGGTATAATTCCATTTCCTTCCTTACTATTGTTATTATATATCCTACTAGATATTATAATTTTTGCTTTAGATAATTATCTTTTAAATTTTTGAAATAGGGGGTAAATTTTTTATTTTTGCCCACTCATTTAATATTTTAATTTTTTTAAATTTATTAGCACACATCCAAATTTCAATCTCCTATCACTTGTCTTCCTCTTAAAGAATTTTCCTTGACATTTCTTGTAGTACAAATCTGCCTATAATCAATTTTCCCAAAATATGTTTTGTCTGAAACATATCTTTATTTTGTCTTCATTTTTGAAGGATGCTTCTATTGGATAAAGAAGTCTAGGGTGACAGTTTTTTTCCTTTTATCAATTTTAAGATGTCATTGCACTGTCCTTCTGCTTACATAGTTCCTGACAAGATGTCTGTGTCTTTATTTCTCTGGCTACTCTTAGGATTTTCTCTTTATCACTGTTTTCAGCAATTTAATTATAATGTGCCTTGGTGTGATTTTCCTTGTGTATATCCTGCTGTGGATTCAGTGAGCTTCTCAGATCTAGAGTTTTATAGCTTGCATCAAATCTGGAAAATGATAATAATTATTGAACATTGTTGTAAGAATTATCAATAAGTTACATAAATAGCTCAAAATAACACCTTGCATATAGTACTCAACAATGGAAATTATTCTGTGATCTGTGCCAGAAACACAGTGAGAAAACAAAAATAATAATAAAATCTTCCCTTTCAGAACTCAAAATGTATTAAATCTTTTTTCTTCAAAAAGTTCCACCTTGGGGCACTTGGGTGGCTCAGTTAGTTGAGCACCTGACTCTTGATTTTGGCTCAAGTCATGATCTCATGGTTCGTGAGATCAAACCCTGCATTGGGCTTTGTAGTGACAACACAGAGCCTGCTTGGGATTCTCTCTCTTGCTCTTTTATCTGCCCCTCCCCAACTTGCATTCATTCACTGTCTCAAAATAAATAAATATTTTTTAAAAGCCCACCTTTAAAAAAATTCCCACATTTTTGCCAGTTATAGTTTATTTATTCTCCTTCTTTTGTCTCAATTTCTATATTTTCCTCCTTGTTCCCTATGTATCTAGCTTTCTTTGCACAACCATGAAGTTATATTATACGCAAGTCCCTTTTCAAGAGTTCCTTTTGGGAAGCTCACTACAATTTTCTCTGCAAGAAACATGAGGAGAATGAAAGAAAGTGCCTCTAACTGAAACAAGCTTCTTAGAAATACACAAAATGCATATATACACACAATGTGAACATCTGTGAGCTGCCTCAATTCACTGCATGTGTTATGAGTCACATTCATCCACATCTAACATTACAACTTTCTTGTAGAGGCCGTTTTGAGACAAGAGGCTGGAGCAATGGAAACTTGATCAAGGAAAAAGGGTCCACAGTGACCACCTGGCTGAATACAGACAGGCCTGTCAGGCGACCCACTTCAAATTATCCATAGGCCGTAACAGACCAATGGGCTATTTACAACCAGGCACAATTACCAAAAACAGGAAAATTCTGTATGTCCCCATACCTCCTCACCTTCCTCCTTTAAATTCAGCTCCCACCCACTGCCTCACTGCAAACAGTCTCTCCTTTGCTGTCCTGCCCACTGCTCCCTTGCAGTGTGTTCAATAAACTTCTATCTCCTTTGTTCTACCTTGGCTGGATCCTTTCACCGCCTGCACCACTAGCCCATCAGTCAGTTTGCCCCACACTTTAAGGGCTCCCATCCAATCAGGACAGACACCACATTTCTGATTTCAAACAGCCCTGCTTTTACCACTTCACTATAACTCACAAGCTCCAACCCTGACAACATCCACTTCCACAAGCAATCTTTAGACCATTTTCAACATACTGAGTGGCATGGTAAGAAAAAAAAAACTGTCTCTTATCTCAACACTCTACACTATTTAAATACTTCTGAACTCCAAGTACATAGGAGTTTCTCACACCAAGCAACTTTCCCATTCTCTGTGGACACCAACTGGGTGTCCTACAATTCAAATCCATTCTAACAATATCTGCCTAAAGTCAGCATCAGATCCCATCAGTGAAGGGCTCAGTGCCACAATGCCATCCATCCTGACTTCAGATCTTAATCCCCAGTCTAGGTTGTCATCTGTGCTTCTGAGCAACCAGTTATAAATTAGAGATTTCTACAGCCCCTTCCTCAGGTTCAATAATTTTCTAGAACAGCTCACAGAACTCAGGAAAAGTTTACTTACTAGATTACTGGTTTATTATAAAAGGATACAACTCAGGAACAGTCACATCAAGAGATGCATAGAGCAAAATTTGGGGGAAAGAAAGAGGTCTCCCATGTCCTCTCCAGACACACTACCTTTCCAGTACCTCCATGTGTTCACCAATCCAGAAGCTCTTGGAACCACCTTAGGTTTTTTTTATGAAGGCTACTTTACATAGGCAAGGCTGATTAAATCATTAGCCGTTGGTGACTGAACTCTATCTCCAGTCCCTCTCTGCTCCTAGACTTCAAGGAGCAGGGATGAAAGACTCAACTTTCTAATCACTCCATTGCTTCCCTTGGCAACCAGCCCCCATCCTGAGGCTATCCAGGAGTCCAGCTACCTGTCATCTCATTAGCATACACAAAAACATTTTTGTAGATTCCAAGAATTTTAGAAACTGTGTCCCCAAAAAGGGGGGGGGGGGGCAGCAGAGACCAAATATATACATTTCTTACTATGTCACAGTGATATTTACATCATATTTCTTGACCTAGGCATTTAATCTTCACAGAATGACTAACAGTGCTGGGAAAGTAAAAAATAATTCATGATGACTGTGGTAGAATCAAGAGTGTAAGGCCCAGTGATGAATGTTAGGAAGCCACAATCCAGAAGTGTGGTGTGGTAGCTAGTAGACACTGGTAATGGTAAAAGATCAGCATCATTAGAACTCTTTTTCTGTGGGGAAATCTTGACTATGCTTTGTAATTTTTGGCTCCTGTCTATTCTCTGAGTCTGATTTCCAGCCTTCCTGCAGTTTTTATAAAGTATCTTACATCCTCTCAATAAATCCCTTTTCTACTTCAATTGCATGGCATTGGTCAGTCATTCTCAACCAAGAACTCTAAGTCCCAGGGTCATCTATTTCTAGACTTAATCTCTGTCACATTAGAAATGATCTTGATAAATCAATTCCAGAAGGTTTAAAAGTCAAGTATTGGTATATTAATTAATCAGGTAAATTCTTAAAATGATTAAATAAGCATGACCTCTTTTAAATTTGAAATTGAATCCCATAATGCTACTATTTATAGAAATTAGAACTCAGGCCAGTTAGAATAAATTTTTTACCTAGTAATTGACACTTTTAAGAAGTTAGGAAATAAATTATTTTGACTTTAAAAAGATAAAAGCCAGTTAAAAGCTGTGCTGTATCCAACTAAGTAACTGGTTTCTATATGAAACTTTAATGAAGATTTTTGCACAACATTTAGCAAGAAAATAATTTCAACATCAATTATGAACACTATCAGCCTCAGAGAATTTAATAAATATTTTCATAGTACTGTGCATATCACGACCTCTTGCTTCTCCCTCCAGTCTCGTGGTTTTAAAAAACATTAATACTCTAAGTTTTCCCAAATTTAAGCTTCAATCCTTGATATCTCCCAGATTTCTATATCCAACTGTATATTTAACATATCCACATGGCTATTTCAAATTTCACACTTCCAAAACTAAATGCCTGATCTTCCACCCCTGCCCTAAATATGCTGCTTTACTAGACTTCCCCATCTCTGAAAATGGGAATGCAATATTTCCAGATGCTCAGGGTAAAAAAAAAAAAAAAAAAAATTAGTCCTCTTTACTATATTTTTCTCAATCCTGAAATCCAATCTATTAGTAAATCCCATTGGCTCTACCTTCAAAATCTAGAATCTAAGCACTTCTCACCACTCTCACTGCTGTCACACCCTAATCTAAACCACAATTGTCTCAGGGTGCCTGGATGGCTCAGTCGGTTAAGCATCCGACTCTTCATTTTGGATCACATCATGATCTCACAGTTCATGAGATGGAACCCCACATCAGGCTCTGTGAGAGGCCTGAGAAAATTGAAACTTAAAAGCTTAAGTTACAGGAAACTGAAACCTAACCAAGCTTAACCAGCTTGTTCCGCTTCTGTACAATTGCTTGGCGCGCCCATGTATTCCTGATCAATCATTGTTGCCTGGCACATCTGTATATTCCTGATCAACCATTGTTACTTGGCACATCCGTGTACTCCTGATCAATCATTGTTGCCTGGCACATCTGTGTATTCCTGATCAATCATTGTGATACCCGTACCCCCGGTTGTGGTCTGACCTAAAGGCAGGAACCAATCGAATACTGTTAAGTGTCCAACTTTAAACACCAACCAATCGCAGCTCTGTAACTGTGGAAAATTCCTGATTTCCCCATGACTTGTTTGTACCTGTCTATAAAAGGGGTGTAAAAACCTCTCTCAGGGCCTCTTGGCGTCACTGGCAACGGGGGCGCAGAGGTCCAGGTTCGAACCTGCAATAAATGACCCTTGCTGCTTAGCTTTGACTCTGGACTCTGGTGGTTCATTTTTGGGGGTCTCTTAGACTCTGGGCGTTTCATCTGCACTGATGGTACAGAGCCTGCTTTGGATTCTCTCTCTCTCCCTCTCTCTCTGCTGCTACCCAGCTCACACAGGTGCTCTCTCTCTCTCTCTCTCAAAATAAATAAACTTTTAAAAAAATAGATAAATAAACCATAATCATCTCTACCTGGAATATTACAATGAACTCCTAACTCATCTCTCCATTTTCTTCTTTGCATCCTTTCAGTCAATTTTAACAATGTGAAGTTGGTCATTCCAGACATAATTCAGACCATATTATTCTTCTCAAAACCACCAACAGTTTCCTAGATAATCCATAATAAAAATTAAAGTATTTATAATGACTAATAAATCCCTACATAATCTGTCCTCCTACCATAACCAAGCTCATTTCCTACTACTGTCTCTCAATCGAGTGAGTCCATCACGCTGGATTCCTATTATTTCTGGAATAACCTACACATGCACTCTCCTTAGGACCTTTGCACTCGCTCTTTCCTCCACAAATAGCCACATAATTCAGCCCTTCAGCACTCTCAAGTCTACTCAAATGTCTTCTTAGACAGGACCACACTAACTACTCTTAAAATATCAGTCCTTCTCCCCACTCCATGGTACTCTCTATTCCCCTTCCTTGCCTTATTCTTTTCCATATCATATGTTTGTATATTGCTGATACCCCTCCACTTAACTATAAACTCCATGACATATAAATTCCATATCTATCTTGTTCACTGATACATACCCAGCATCTTTATCAGTGTTTGACACATCATAGCTGCTCCATAAATATCTGTTAAATTAACATATAAATGAATTAAAAGCATAGGTAAATACATCATAAAGAATAGTTATATCAGTAAAAATACATTTTTAAGCAGTAGTTTTAAATTTCTCAAAACATCCGAGATGCAATCAAGAATTTCAAGAGAAAGTTTCAAGTATGTAAAAGAAAAAAGATATCTAAGAACACTTCTGCCTTAAACACTAGAAGTTAACTCATATTATTAACAGATCCGTATTTTTATTCTGTTAAATTTTCAAAGTACTGCATAGTATTATATATATATATATATATATATATATATATATATATATATATATATATTTATATTATCAGCAATAACCTCAAAAAGGAACAGGACATGTAAACAAGTAAAATTTGCATGTTTAATAGGCCTACCAATTTTAAATGATGCTGTTTTGATCATTTCATAACATCAAACACCAAGAGATTGCTTGGCAATGCAGTAGAATAATTAACCTAATGTACTTTCCTGACCTCATAAATCACATTCTTCAATGCCCTGAGCTCTTGGCACAAAGACCCTGAAAATAAATGCAAAATTCTCACTGTATTAACTATAAAATATTGCAAACACAAGAGCCCTTTATAAATGAATATATTTTTCAACATTGTTCATCTAAGATTCCAATGATTTTGATTTTATAGAAAAAGCAAAAACAAAAAAAGTATTAATGCAGTTACCTTGCCAAAATCTAAAAGTTGACCATCAGTAGTAAATTAGCTTTTCCCTCATTCACCAAATTATATTAGCTCCTATTATATTCCATGAACTCTATTAAGTGTTGGGATTAGAAAAATGAACAGGACAACAAAGTCCTTGCCCTCAAGATTACATTAAAGATGGGAGGAAAAGACCACAAATATATAGCACAAGAAAATACATATTAATAAGTACAATAAAGAAGAGTCAAATAGAGTAAGCAAAAACGAGCAATGGGTAAAGGGTGTCTATTTTGGACAGAGTGCCCTAGAGAGGTCTGAGGAGGTGACAAGTAGACAGGTACTTGAGTAAGTGAGAAAGTAGGCAAACATTTGCAGACAGAGAAAACAGCAAGTACAAATGCCTTGAAGTAGAAAGCCAGTTCAAGGAAAAGTTCAAGCCCAACAGTATTGGACAGGAGTGAGCAATGCTGACAGTGTTAATAAAACTGGTGGGAGAGGCAGGAGTCACATTACACTTAGGGTAATGAGAATTAAAATAAATTCTGATAATATCTACCCAGAGATAGCGTGGAATTCCACAGGTTAAGGGCTCAGTCCTACCAGACTGCTACTACCTGCCCCACCCAACCCACTTCAGAGCCAGTGGCAAGCCCAGGCTGTTACTTGTGCTCTTAACCCACCAACTACATATTGAAGGTTCACGTCCTTCTCACATTCCATTAATTTGCTAGAGAGACTTACAGAACTCAGAGAATCATTTCCCTTACGAGATCACAGGTTTATTATAAAAGGATATAATTCAGGAACAGACTAAAAAGATATATGAGGGCAAGGTATAGAGACAATATGCTGAGCTTCTATGCCCTCTCCAGGAGCACCACTCCCCACAAATCTCCACAAGTTTCCCAACCTGGAAGATCTCCTAACCCTGTCCTTTTGGGTTTTCATGGGGGCTTCCTTACGTAGGCATGACTCATTAAATCATTGATCACTAGCAATGGAATTCAACCTCTAACTCCTCTTCCTTCTCCTAAAGTGGGGGAAGGGGAGTTGAAAGTTCCATTCCTCCAATCACAGAGTTGGCTCTCCTGTCAACAAGCTCCTCCCTCAGCCTTGAGTTACCTAATGGCTTTGCAAAAGTAATCTGATTAACATAACAAAAGACACCTTTATTGCTCTTATGGAAGGAAATTCTAAGGATTTTAGGCCCTGTGGGTTCAGAGCAAAGAATGAAGACCATACAAATGAGAAATATATATGACCAAACATATATTTCTTATAAATCACAATATCACAATAACCCAGACAACTACAATCTCTTTAGGGTGGAGAGAACAACAGCCTAATCTGGAGTAGCTTCAAGAGAAAATGGGAGATAAAGAAGTGTTGGGTACGAATATAAACAATTCTTATCATAAACTTTGCTCTTAAAGGGATTAGTGAAAAGCGAAAAGGCCTACATACAAAAACTGTTGCCTTATGTAGAAGAATGCACTCACTGCTAAATCATGGCCCAGAAGAAAAGGGGCCAGAAGAATAAATAACCCAACCTGTCTTTTCTCTCTTTCTTCTGATCTGTTAGTATCTTCCACTGGCCTAATGCAGACAGAAACCAGAAGACAAGGTGAAGGGAAGTGACAATGAAGAGAATAGATTTTGAAGATGACAATAGTAGCAAATACTTATTATGTATTTGATTGGCATTGATTGAAATGCAATACATGTATTAGCTTATTTATCCTCATGACAACCTTACAAAATGGGCACTTTTATTATCACCCCCATGTTACAGATTGAAAAATTGGGACACAGAGTGGTTCTGAAACTTGTCCAGACCATACAAACAGAAAGTGGCAGAGGAACCAAGATATAAACACAACTATCCTCTTAACCCTTACTCCAAACTCTTCTTTTAAGAAGAGATGTTTACTGTGTTTCCCTCTCTCTCTGCCCCTCCCCTGCTTGCTCTTTCTCTCTCAAAAATAAATAATAAAACATTCAAACAAATCTTTTTCAAGAAAAGATGTTTATGTGCTAACAGGCATAATTTAATAGGAAGGTGAATTAATTGCAAAGAGACAAAGAATATTTACAGTAGCATATTCTTTAAGTAAATGAGGAAAACCAGGATAGAACTGTCATGAATCTGCTCCATTTGCCTTTCCAGATCATGTTTTTCCTTTTATTCACCCTGCTCTATTCCTAGGAGGCTGACCTCAACAAACTATGTCATCTGGCTCTATTGCCCTCTGGCTTCCAGTTCAAGTCCACTAATGGGAGGCACAAGCCGAAGATCAGGGTAGGGAGGAGAGAGGGGTTTGGATGTTTATTTCTCCAGCTCTCTCCTTTTGGGGCCACGGTTTGGCTCCTCTTCGGCTAAAGCCATAGTTTCTAACAGACAGCCCCTCCATTGGTTATAGCTCTCTGTGTTACAGTGATAGCTTGCTCTTCCTGCTCCTTCAGGTTCCCACTATTCTTGTTCCCACTATTCTTTTTTTTTTTAATTTATTTTTATTTTTATTTTATGTTTATTTATTTCTGAGACAGAGAGAGACAGAGCATGAGAGGGGGAGGGGCAGAGAGAGAGGGAGACCCAGAATCGGAAGCAGGCTCCAGGCTCCGAGCTGTCAGCACAGAGCCTGATGCGGGGCTCGAACTCACAAACTATGAGATCATGACCTGAGCCGAAGTCAGTCACTCAACCGACTGAGCCACCCAGGCACCCCAGGTTCCCACTATTCTTATTCCCCAAGTGTTTCCATCCCTGGATAGTTCCCATAACTCTGCCCATATCTTTGTGTGTGTGTGTGTTTTTTTTTTTTTACATGTTTATTTCTGAGAGAGAGAGAGAGAGAGCCGGGGAGGGGCAGAAAGTGAGGGAAACACAGAATCTGAAGCAGGCTCTAGGCTCTGAGCTGTCAGCACAGACCCCGACATGGGACTCAAACTCATGAACTGCAAGATCATAACCTGAGCCAAAGTTGGACACTCAACCAAGTGAGCCACTCAGGCACCCTGTCTTTGTAAACAGATCCTTCAATAAATTCTCTTTGAGAAAGCTTTCTGTTACCTTCTAGGACTCTTGACTTGATACTCTATCCAACAGGAGGATTTGGCCTTAGATAAAAAGAGGGACAGGTAATCCACTTTAATAAAAGGGAAGGCAGAATATATGGATACAGATATAGGTAGGTTAGTAGACTAACTGGTAAAAATATAAGGAAGTTCTCTTTTGACTGTTTTTATTGTCTCAGTAAAAAAAAATCAGACAATAATGTTGCAGAATGTGAAGTGTATTATATTTGAGGAGAAAGAGGTTATGAAATGTTCCCTACAAAAACAAGAAAGTGAACTGTCCAAGAAAAAAAAAGCTTTCTGGTCATAAATTTAAAGTGAAATCAGTTAACAAGATTGTGTATATTTCTTCAGCTACATTTGGCTGCATTGGTGCAGGCATGGAAGAGACAGAGATTGGGTTAACCACAGGTTGGATTTTGCCAGCAGATGGCAGGAATAACAAAGAAATTGAAGATGTATGCAAATGGTTAATTATAGCAATGAATCATGTATTCTAAGCTGGGTAAGGAGAGACATGAGGACTTATGGTAGCTACAGATCATGAAAATATATAGCACTGATCATTTAGCAGTGCTTATGGGATCAAAGAAAGATGATAAGGGAAATATAGAAATGAACAGGATCAAAAAAGGTGATGAGTGGTGGTCAGAGTGGAGATTTTAGAGGGACATGGTTATTAAATAATGATAAGATGTAAAATAAAACATAAGAGTAAGTGGCTGACATGTGATAAAAGAAGAGATTATTGCTAAAGAGGAAATCAAAGAACTCATCCAAGGAATAGATTGTCCACAAAGCCAAAATAATGATAATATTTCAAATTTGAAAGTATAAAATTATCGCAGACTATTACTAAAGCAGTGCTCCATAGGGTTAATAAGGTTAAGACTAACAGAAAATTTAAAACTTGGTTTTCAGAGACCTGTTTCTTCTTAATCAC
The DNA here is from genome assembly GCF_018350215.1 of Panthera leo. Classification (NCBI taxonomy): domain Eukaryota; kingdom Metazoa; phylum Chordata; class Mammalia; order Carnivora; family Felidae; genus Panthera; species Panthera leo. The sequence continues at coordinate 46,862,681 of NC_056688.1, read as the reverse complement.
CTATTGTTTCTTTTCAGACACCACTAAAAAATCCAATAGCGGTCTCCACAGAGACCTGGCCTGACAGAAATGAAAGCCACCAATATGGTTCCATTCTATGAACAAGCAAAACTCTGCATTCCTTACCAGAGATGACAAGTCTAAGATCCCATATACTTTATATCAGCTCTGAGCATGCCCACAGCCCCTCCCTTGGTCCTGAAAATGACCTCCTAATGGCAGGAGCCAAATTTTGCTTCATTTTAATGTTAAGTCTGCACCTCAAAATGAACATGGGATGACTGTTATATATATTTGCTCAGTTTGCATGTCCCATATTTCTTCATGAATAGTGATAAATTTCCCTGTCCTTTTCAATCCCTAGGATTACAAAAATTTGTTCTAATCTCCATCAGGGGAGACAAATTTGAGCCAGCCTCCTATGTCCTCGTATGACTATCTCTCAAATAAACTCTTTCTTTGCTTCATACAAGGAAATCCTTGTCTCAGTGATTGGCTCTGCTGTGTATCAGGCATTACTGTCTATTTTCTACAATGCTCATTCAATATGCAGAGTCACTATTCCTCTCCATAATTATCCATTTTTATAAATAAAGTCACTAGCTCACCTCCTTCCATGTTACAATTATAAATACTCAAACTTGAGAAATGGAAGTATCCTGCACCAAAATTGGTTTAGTACTTACAGAGAGCTGTTAAATATGTTTAATTTCCCAAATTTCCAGGGGCTCCCTTCTAGAGAGGTTTGTTTGTTTGTTTGTTTGTTTTTTTAATGTTCGTTTTTGAGAAAGAGAGACAGAATGCAAGCAGGGGACAGGCAGAGAGAGAGAGAGGCACAGAATCCAAAACAAGCTCCAGGCTCTGAGCTGTCAGCACAGAGCCCGATGTGGGACTTGAACTCACAAACTGTGAGATCATGACCTGAGCCAAAGTTGCTTAACCGACTGAGCCACCCAGGTGCCCCTCCCATTCTAGAAAGTTTTAAAAATTAGATTTTATGAGAAAAATGGCAGAAAAATGTAAACATGTATCCTGAAAATTTATAATGGAGCTCTGCACCTAAAATAATCAAGTTTTGTTCATGCACCAATTATCTCAATTGATGAAATCTAAAACTCACCTTCATATTTATAATTATTGTCCTATTTTGATCAGTTGAAGAGCTCTTAAACTCTTCTTCAAGAAACTTTTGCAGAAACTATTTCTAAAGCATGAAGCTTATTTCTGAAGAAATTATTAATTTTTAAGTGGCTTATTTTTATAACTCAAGGTTTTTGTGAAAGTATTGTTTAATATTCTGTATAATTTGTTTCTGTGAGCTTAATTAAAAGTGCCTTATGGGGCGCCTGGGTGGCTCAGTCGGTTAAGCGGCCGATTTCGGCTCAGGTCATGATCTCGCGGTCCGTGAGTTCGAGCCCCGCGTGGGGCTCTGGGCTGATGGCTCGGAGCCTGGAGCCTGCTTCAGATTCTGCGTCTCCCTCTCTCTGACCCTCCCCCATTCATGCTCTGTCTCTCTCTGTCTCAAAAATAAATAAACATTAAAAAAAAATTAAAAAAAAAAAAAAAGTGCCTTAAAATTCTAGGGATTCGTGATCAAGGCATTTGTAAGAAATGCCATGCCCAATGGAGTTTTGTGGTTCTAGGTACATTTGATGACTCAATTTGCATATATACATATAGCCTACAAAGAGAATGCTAATTTTATGGTTTCGTGAAGGTCTATTATTTTGACAGCAAACTGGAAAATGAATATAAAGTAGAACCCAGGGACGCAGAAACTAGAAATCAGGGAAATTTATGCTGCATTGTGTATCTGTAGGTTATTACTAGAATGTTTAGAATTCCTAATATAGTGTAAGAAGTTCCAAGGCTTCTGAGCAGCAAATAATGTAGGGGATAAGTGTTTTCTTAAGCAACTCTTAGGACCAATTCATGTAAACAAACTTAAGTAGATCAATGCACTTCATTTTACACCATGTCTATTTTTGCCAGAAACCAGAACTAACAGGATGAAAGGGAAGACTTTCCTATCATATTCTTGTCAAATAATTCCTTTCCCATTGCTCCTTCTTGTGATTAATCTTTTTCAACACTCAATCCCAAATTTGAAAAGAGTATGAAGTTAGAATCTACATTGAGAGCTATGTTCAATATAATGGAGTCTCGTGTAAAACATATACTACACCATGGATGTGCAAGCAAATTGTATAGATCTTTACTGTGTCCGTGGCTTATCCAGCTGCCTCAGAAACCCTAAATCCCTATAGTCTACCCATCATTCTGCTTATCTCTAAAATAATGCCCAGCTATATGTGAGTAAACAATTCTGGAGGGGGCATACAGTTTATCTGCCATCATAGCCATCATACTCTTGGGGGTAGAAATAGGTTGTATTCACTGGATTTAAATGCTGTTCTCTGCTCCTCTGGTCCTGAGGCAATGTCCCTGTCCATATGGTCTTTGAGCATACTGATGGCCGCTCATGCAGTCAGCTCATGACAAAGCTCCCAAGTGCTCAACCTGGCTGACAACACTTGCCTTGGGTTCTACTGGCACTATACTCCTACATTTCTCCCTAAGGACATATTACAATTTCCACCCAGCAAAGACATTGACCAGAACTTTCCTGAGATGCTGACCCAATGCCAGAAACTGCCTACCTTCAGATTTCCTATTATGTAGTAAAAAGTAAAACCCTACTTACATAAGCTTTCTACTCCTTTCAAATGAGTACATTTCTAACTTAAGCAAGAATCTAACATAGTACCAGGCATGCAGCAACACTCACTTATTCATCATTCATTTAATAAATATTTATTTAATGGCTAATATGTGTTAGGCACTAAGCTAATATAACAGATACAGCAATGAATAAGAGAGGCAAGATGGCTGCTCTTATCAAATCTACATTTTAGTGGAGAGACTCATGAAAAAAACACATAAACAAAATTTCTCATAGTGATCCACACAGTCACAAAAATAAAAAAAAGTAACGTGATAGGTATGACTTGGGGGTGGGGTGGAAATGGGAAGTGAGGTAGAAAGGCACTTTAGAGGCACTGAGACCTAAATAATGATATAAGCCAATAAGGCAAAGATTTAGGTAGAAATGTACTCCAAACAAAAGAAAAGCATGTGAAAACGTCATGAACAGCATTTAGGAACAGAGAGAAGGCCATGTGGCTGGAATGTAGTGAGTAGAGAAGAGATGAGATGAGACGTAGGCAGAGGAGATGGGGAACCTTACAGGTGAGAAGTTGGAATTTATAACGATAATAGATACGACTAGGAGGTTTTAATTAATAAACAGTATTTAAACGTTTTTAATGGGTACCTGGCTGGCTCAGTTGGCAGAGCATGTGACTTTTGAACTCAAGGTCATGAGTTCAAGCCCCACACTGGGTGTAGAGATTACTTAAATAATAAATAATAAATAAATAAATAAATAAATAAATAAATGTTTGTTTGTTTTTTTTTAAGAATAAACATTTTTAGGGGCACCTGGGTGGCTCAGTCGGTTAAGTGTCTGACTCTTGATTTCAGCTCAGGTCATGATCTCACAGTTCGTGAGTCCAAACCCCACATCGGGCTCTGTGCTGATAGCATGGAGCCTGCCTAGGATTCTCTCTCTCCCTCTCTCTCTGTCCCTCCCTTGGTTGCTCACTATCTCTTTCTCTCTCTCAAAAATAAATAAATAAATGTAAAAAATAATATATTTTTTAAAAGAATAAATATTTTTAAACAAACACAATACACTAACATGAATTTGACCAGTTAAGTAATTCCTTATGATTTTACTGGTTAATCCAAATAACTTTTATTTCAAACTACTTATCACTATAGTACTTGTTTAATGTCTGTCTCTCTTAGCAGATTACGTACTCTATGAAAATAGGTTCACATGTCTCTTGTCACTAAATTCTCAGAGCCTGATACAGTATCTCTTAGATAGCAGGGGTTCAAAATGTATTTTGTCAAATGAAAGAAATTTAATGACAGAATATTCCATATCAGACATGTGCTACACACTGAATTAGAATCAGTCCCTGCATTCAAGAAGCTCACAGCTTACATGAGGGAAACTAACATGTAATCAATTAACAGTAATACAATGTAATATCTGCTGCACCAGAAACATGAACAAATACAGAAACATAAGGAAGAAAGTGACTAATTCTGCTTAAAGGTAAGAAAAGTGTTAAGGAAATTTTTAACCAAGAAAGTAACAAATACTTATTTCCTTGAGATGAACCTTTACACTAAGAAAAAAACATCTACATCATGTTCTATTAATTTTTTTAGTTCTATAGTTCAAAAGATCATATGCTCTATTGAAAAAAATTAATATATTATTATCATAATATTTCAAGACATCTAGAAAGGCCTATTCCTAAAATAATCTTATAGAATTTTCTCTATGTTTTTATCATGCATATCAAATCCCTACATCTGAAAGTTAAATTCAAGGTTAAAATATTCATAATATTATTACAATAGCTTTGGGAAAACCTAGATGGGCAAACCTATAGTGTTCTGCTTTTTTGCCACCTGCCATAGATCAGTGACAGTGATCATTACCAAATTCTTATTTATTCTGTACTTAAGCAGAAATCACCCAAATCCTTTCATGTTCTCAAAGTTTTAGGGTTTCACTACCTTCCTCTGTAGAGAAGTCTCACATGCCATCAAAATAAATTAATTTTTCCTATTTCAGCTATAGCACAAATAAAATTGTTTCATTTAGAAACAACCAGCCTTATAAGCATCCAAAGTACATAAATTTTGTTAAATAGTGCCATCTGGTGACATAAATTCTCCAGCAAAGATACAGAGTCCAGAGCCAAGAATAGCATCCAACTCTTTTGATGGTATCTAATGTGAAGTGTCAAATTTAACTTAAGATATACTTGATTCCATGTGACATGAAACACACAACTAATCACACTCAGTATATGACAGTTTAACAAAGGGCTATAATAAGGATTGTTTGGGCCACATTTTACATTACCACTCCTGTTTGTCCAAGTTTACCTTCAAATTTAAATAAGCCTTTGGAAGAGACTTAAGTTTAATGTGATGCTTTATCTAATTCCTAGACATTTTAAAAACATAAATGTATTTATAAACATAAATAACATAAGAACCCTTGTTCTCGTCACATCTGTTTCCTCGCTCTCCTTC